>NC_135665.1:13060462-13362930 GCF_964188315.1 Podarcis muralis
CTTGTTGTTGCTTAGTCGTTTAGTCGTGTCCAACGCTTTGTGACCACATGGACCAGAGCACGCCAGGCACTCCTGTCTTCCACTGCCTCCCGCAGTTTGGTCAGACTCACGTTTGTAGCTTCGAGAACACTGTCCAACCATCTCGTCCTCTGTCGTTCCCTTCTCCTTGTGCCCAACATCAGGGTCTTTTCCAGGGAGTCTTCTCTTCTCATGAGGTGGCCAAAGTATTGGAGCCTCAGCTTCAGGACCTGACCTTCCAGTGAGCACTCAGGGCTGATTTCCTTCAGAATGGATACGTTTGATCTTCTTGCAGTCCATGGGACTCTCAAGTTTCCTCCAGCACCATAATTCAAAAGCATCAATTCTTCGGCAATCAGCCTTCTTTACGGTCCATCTCTCACTTCCATACATCACTACTGGGAAAACCATAGCTTTAACTATATGGACCTTTGTTGGCAAGGTGATGTCTCTGCTTTTTAAGATGCTGTCTAGGTTTGTCATTGCTTTTCTCCCACTACCTGCTTTCATAGTGTCACATTCTATGGATAGTGACATAGGACGTAGAGGGAGATCTCCAAGTCTGGTCTCAATGAATAAACCATACATAAGGAACCTTCTTCATATGAAAGGACACTGGTCCACAGGAACTGCTCTGTGTGTGCCACCTTATCCTTTCCCTCCCTCTCTGTTCTTTCTCCTGTCTGAAATCCCAGGAGGCCACTTTCAGTCAGCTTAAGCAAGACTGTGCATGACAGAACAATGTTCTGTCTCACTATAAGGCAGCTTTCTACATCCCCATTTCTTGTTTGGTCACCAACCTTGCAAAATTTGGTATCTCCCTTTGGAAAGAAACCCATGTCTAAAATACGAAGTGTAACAATTGAGGCATGCTGCGCTTCCCTTTATTTACTGGTATTTTGAAAATCCAAAGCCTTCCAGCTCACCGGGGTTACTCCCACCACCAAATTTTCTACTAAGTCCTTAAAATTTCCTATGTACTAACTCAAGGACATCAAAGAAAGCGTTTGGTTTGAAAGCCTGCTACACACACACACACACATAGATAAGAGGAGGGCAAAGGATTATGTAGCCACTGAAGAACTTGGTATGGTGTCTTTCCAAGAGCTGCTCCACAAATATTTGGAATTTGTTTCTCTTCTCTCCGCCCCCCCCCCCCCCCCGAAACTCAAAGACTTTGCCTCTCTGCTACCTCTGAGTTTCTTTTCAGGGCAACTCTCTGGCACTGTCACCTGACTTCTTTGATATAGTAAACACTACAACTGAGATCCAAAGAGCTGCTTAGGGTCATGCAAGGAGTCTGATATCCCAGTAGACCTGGCTTTTTCTTCTGCTTGGAACAAAACCAATTCGCATTGCAAAACACAAATGGAATGCGGCCCAAATGTAATTCTTTGTGTTATGTACTGAAGTTCTCACCCTGGGCTATGCGAAGTGATGTTCAGTGATTGGATAGTTTTGTATGCAAATGAAGGATCGAAAAGTGACGTTCAGTAATTGGATAGTTTTAGAAAATGGCAACAGTTGCATTGTTCTGGAGCTCTATATAAGCAGGATGACTGAGCTCCTCATCCCAGTTCTGTTCTGGCATCTGAATAAAGAAGAGCTGTTTAAAGAATCACTGTGTCGTCTGACATGTTCGCCCACAACTTAACACTTTGATTCTATGAAACACAGCGCAGTGAGGACCAAGCAGATTCAGTAGCTTTAGCATGTAGAGCAGCGGTTCCCAATTAGTAATTATGGTGATGCAGATCCCAGGGGTCCATGGACCACCAATTGGAGAAGGAGCATCTTCACCCCCATCGTTCTGCCCAGACACTGAGGTCCAGCTCCGAGGGCCTTCTGGCGGTTCCCTCACTGTGAGAAGTGAAGTTACAGGGATCCAGGCAGAGGGCCTTCTCGGTGGTGGCACCAGTACTGTGGAACATCCTCCCATCAGATGTCAAGGACATAAACAACTATCAGACTTTTAGAAGACATCTGAAGGCAGCCCTGTTTAGGGAAGTTTTTAATGTTTGATGTTTTATTGTCTTTTTAATATTCTGTTGGAAGCCACCCAGAGTGGCTAGGGAAACCCAACCAGATGGGCAGGGTATGAGTAATTTATTATTATTATTATTATTATTATTATTATTATTATTATTATTATTATTATTTACTACTGATGTAGAGTGTTTGAAATAATAACTGAAGCAGGAAAGGGTGGATTGCCCTGCTGTGAAGCAACGGCTAGCTGGAACTCTGAACAGCCAAAAACATCCATTTTAGGAGAGAGAACCTTGTCGGCGTTGAAGTAAAGTTCAACCGCCACTCTGGCTGATTTCTGTATGCATACTGGAGAAATGCCATCTCACTCTTCACCAGAAGTAGCAATATGTCTGGTACTCAAATCTCTCATTTACACATAATACAGTGGTACCTCGGGTTAAGAACTTAATTCGTTCTGGAGGTCCGTTCTTAACCTGAAACTGTTCTTAACCTGAGGTACCATTTTAGCTAATGGGGCCTCCCGCTGCCACTGGAGCACGATTTCTGTTCTCATCCTGAAGCAAAGTTCTTAACCCGAGGTACTATTTCTGGGTTAGCAGAGTCTGTAACCTGAAGCGTCTGTAACCTGAGGTACCACTGTATCTGGATTTGGGAGAGGCGACATTCAAAAAAAATCACACTCGCCACACTTGCCATAGCAAGAGTAATGAGCAGGAAAAAAAATATTTCTGCGGAATGGAAGCTGAAGATATGTTGGGAGATCATCTTGGCAACATCTATAATGGGTCCTGCCCCCTCTTCCAGCTCCAAGATTGGGGAGGGAAATTTAAGGAATTTAAGCAGGTTTCCTTCCCATCTCTCTCTTTCCAGCAAGAGTTAAAGGCTGGGAAGATTGCTGTAGCTGCAGCTCTGAGATTATCTATAAAATTCCAGTAGCTGTCAAAACTTGAAGTGTGTGTCCTCTTTTTTAAATAGTAAAGATATTTTGACTGACTCTCGACTTTTATGTTCTCATTACATTCATTGGAACAACTTTGATTAATAATCAAATTCAGCCAGCATGTTAAAAGCTGCTGCTGTACTCTTCTAAATCAAATCAGTCCAATATTTTATTTTGCAACTGTAGCATCCTGAACATTTTGTATTCTTTCTAAATTGAGACCAGTTTAAAAAGCACTCTTTAAATAATATGTCACTCCACAAATGTATTCAAGCAGCAAATAATGACTGAAGGGAGCTGTGTGTTTACTGAAAATGACAACAGTGTTCCAGAAGAAACTAAAATCTCTTGCAAAGGCTTGTCCACAGAACATTTTAAGTTTTCAAGTTGCAGCCAAAAATTCCGAAAGTGCATGGAGTGTGTTCTCAAGTCTGGAATTTTTCTTATTAAGTTCTGGAAAAGTGCCCAGCTGGCCAGAGTTAAGAGTGATTATCCACAACCATTACACACCTGTTGGCAAAATTTATTGGTTCTCCAGGCGCATAGGAACACACAGCATACAACACAACTTCTTGTAACAGCCACCTGACTTGTAGTTCTTGCAAACCTTATTTAAGCGGCAATTCTTCAAATACTCAAGAGGTATCATAATCTATGATACTGAAAGGGGTTCGGAGATTAAAATAGCTTTAAAAACCACAACCACAGTTCTCTCTTTTGTTGTAACCTGCAAAGTGTTAAAAATAATTAAAAGGAACTGTGGTGGAACCTCAAACGTAAGCTTCTGGCTAGAGAATAGTTGTTCTTGTGAAGAACCAGACATCAAAATTGATGAGCAACCCTGATTATGAAAGGTGAATGTTGGAAGCATGGGAACATTGTATGGCATTAAACTATTCGTGCTGTTGCCTGTGCAAATTCCTTTTTACAGCCATGTAGCCACTATGCACTTTTAACAAAAATATATCTACTATACAGTGGTACCTCGGGTTAAGAACTTAATTCGCTCTGGAGGTCCGTTCTTAACCTGAAACTGTTCTTAACCTGAGGTACCACTTTAGCTAATGGGGCCTCCCGCCACTGCTGTGCCGCAACCGCCGCACGATTTCTGTTCTTATCCTGAAGCAAAGTTCTTAACCCGAGGTACTATTTCTGGGTTAACAGAGTCTGTAACCTGAAGCATCTGTAACCCGAGGTACCACTGTAATTTGAAAAATGATTAGTATGGTAATTAGTGTGTGACTAGGAATGTCAGACGAGAAAATAAGAGAGATCAAACGAATGAAGGAATAATATCTCTAAGATAGGGATAACCAATGTGGTGCCGTCCAAATATTGTTAGATTATAACACTCATTATCCCTAACCATTGAACACCCTGGCTGGGTCTGATTTGAAGGGTACCACATTGGCTGTCGTTTATGTTAACACCCTTCAAGCTTAATTTATGTTACTGAATATTTAACGGTGCATTCAACATTTCACATATCCAAACTGACCACGATTTCCCCATTCAGCACCACAGCTAAAATGTTGAGATATCAATGCAATATAGGAGGTGAGATGAAGGGTGCTTTGATTTACAGTGGTGCCTCGCAAGACGAAATTAATTCGTTCCAAGAGTTTTTTCTTCTTGCGAGTTTTTCGTCTTGCGAAGCACGGTTTCCCATAGGAATGCATTGAAAATCAATTAATGCGTTCCTAGGGAAACCGCCTTCAGACCAGGTCTGGGGACAGTCTGTCCCCCGACCTCTTCTGAAGGCTGGGTGGGGGGGACAAGGGCTTTTCTTCCCACCGCCAGCCTTCAGAAGGCTGTTCTGAAGGCTGGCGGTAGGAAGAAAAGCCCTTCTCCCCCCCACAGGACTTCAAAAGAGCTGCGGGAAGTCCGGCGGGGGTCCAAGGGATTCCCTCACTGCCGCCTGCGTTTAAAAGGACTCTGGGGAAAGCAGCGAAGCGCTTCTAAAGGTGGGCGGCAGTGAGGGAATCCCTTGGACCCCCCCCCGGACTTCCCGCAGCTCTTTTGAAGTCCGGCGAGGGTCCAAGGGATTCCCTCCCAGCCGCCCGCGTTTAAAAGCACTCCGGGGAAAGCAACAAAGCGCGCCGCGCTTTGCTGCTTTCCCCGGAGTGCTTTTAAAGGCGGGGGCTGGGAGGGAATCCCTTGGACCCCCCCCAGACTTCCCGCAGCTCTTTTGAAGTCCGGCGAGGGTCCAAGGGATTCCCTCCCAGCCGCCCGCGTTTAAAAGCACTCCGGGGAAAGCAACAAAGCGCGCCGCGCTTTGCTGCTTTCCCCAGAGTGCTTTTAAAGGCGGGGGCTGGGAGGGAATCCCAAGGACCCCCGCCGGACTTCCCGATGCTCGGGGAAAGCAGCGCGCTTCGCTGCTTTCCCCAGAGTGCTTTTAAAGGCGGGGGCTGGGAGGGAATCCCAAGGACCCCCGCCGGACTTCCCGATGCTCGGGGAAAGCAGCGCACTTCGCTGCTTTCCCCAGAGTGCTTTTAAACGCCGGTGGCGGTGACCATGCCCCGCCCCGTCCCCGCCGCCCGGCATCGGGGCATGGTCCCGATGGCGGGCGGCGGGGGGAGGCGTTCCCGCCCGCCCCCGGCATCGGGGCATGGTCCCGATGGCGGGCGGCGGTGGGAGGCGTTCCCGCCTGCCGACCGGCATCGGGGCATCGTTCCGAAGCCCGGCGGCGGCAGGAGGAGCTGTCCCCGCCCCGCCGCCAGCCTTCGGAGGAGGTCCGAGGACAGCGGGGAAGACGCGCTGCGCTTCCCCGCTGTCCCGGAGATTTCCCTATGGGCTGTCGTCTTGCGAAGCAAGCCCATAGGGAAATTCGTTTTGCGAAGCGCCTCCGCGACGGAAAACCCTTTCGTCTAGCGGGTTTTCCGTCTTGCGAGGCGTTCGTCTTGCGAGGTACCACTGTACAATGAACAACATGGTCTCGGGTTGATGAGAAATCCTTGGGTAAATCTTCTAAATGCACTAACTGATCCATACAATAGCCCCAAAAGTCTATCACACAACACACACACACACACACACACACACACACACACACACAGAGAGAGAGAACGCACACAGTCTAAACCAGTGGTGTCCAAACTTTTTTCAAAGAGGGGCAGATTTGATGAAGTGAAGGGCTGTTAGGGCTGACCAAAGGGCTGACCAAAGTTGTTGAACTTTTTTTAGGCTTTTACCCCAGGAAATAAACTGCCACAAGGCCCATATTAAACCATCCGGCGGGCCAGATTAGGCCCCCAAAATGGACTTTGGACATGCCTGGTCTAAACTGTGTTAAGAATTCAGAGGCTGCTGTAAATCACCAATGACAAAAAGCTAATTAAAATGTCAGTTTCTGACAACATGTTCTACCCAACAAATAAGGTTTGCGTGGCAACCAGCTATTGAAAATCTCATTTGAAGGTTATATCTGGCGCTTACAAAATAATAATAATAATAATAATAATAATAATAATAATAATAATAATAATTTATTTGTACCCTGCCCATCTGGCTGGGTTTCCCCAGCCACTCTGGGCAGCTTCCACAGAGACCAAAAATACACTAAAATGTCACACATTAAAAACTTCCCTGAACAGAGCTGCCTTAAGATGTCTTCTGAATGTCAGGTAGTTGTTTTTCTCTTTGACATCTGATGGGAGGGTGGTTCCACAGGGCGGGCGCCACCACCGAGAAGGCCCTCTGCCTGGTTCCCTGTAGCTTTGCTTCTCGCAATGAGGGAACTGCCAGAAGGCCCTCAGAGCTGGACCTCAGCATCTGGGCAGATGTGGAGACTTACAATTTCCATATAGGTTTTACACAATTTAACACTTGGCAATGTAAGGTGTGTTGTATGCGCTGAAAGTGGGGTGGGGTGGGGTGATAAATAACCACCTGATAAATAACCACCTGACGTCTCTGGACCACTCACTGTTCTGTGTTAAATACTCAAGAGAGAAAGAACAGCAGGCACCCCTGAAACATTATCTCCCCCCCCACACACACACGGATGGTAGTGATTTCTTAAAAAAGCTCATCAACAGATCAAAGACAACTGCTATTTTCCCCGTTCATGTGACAAGCATCCAAAAATGCTACACACCACTGTATTTTTTAATATATAAAGCTAACCAGAAGATGGCTCTAAAATGTCACAAAACAAAGTCAATTGCACCCTCCACTTCCTTAAGCAAGTGAAGCTGAACATGATTTGAAGTAACGGCTTTGCAGCAAGATTTATAACAAGCCAGCTTGCAATTTAACCAGCGGAAGTCGCCAAACGAAAGGAAAGACCATCTAATCCAATACAGAAAAAGCCAGTTCACTTTTACGTCACTTCGTGTGTATTTTTTCCCTTTCTTCCTGCTACCTTTTGCACTTACAATTCAGTTCAGAAACTGTTGCAAGTTGTTTTCGGGGATGATATTTTCCATACACCCAACTTTGTGTCTGCGTTGCTTAAAATGGCACTGAGCCAGTGAAATTTAACTGGTGTCATTAGATGCCCTTTTTATAATCGGTATATTTATTTGCCTTAGTTGGTTTTGGTGTTGGTTTGTTTTTTAAAAATAAAACCTTTAAGTTATGCTCATTCTTTTTGATGCCATTTCTAGTACAGTAGTACCTCAGGTTAAGTACTTAATTCATTCCAGAGGTCCGTACTTAACGTGAAACTGTTCTTAACCTGAAGCACCACTTTAGCTAATGGGGCCTCCTGCTGCTGCAGCGCCGCCGGAGCACAATTTCTTTCTCATCCTGAAGCAAAGTGCTTAACCTGAAGCACTATTTCTGGGTTAGCAGAGTCTGTAACCTGAAGCGTATGTAACCTGAAGCGTATATAACCCGAGGTACAAATGTACTTTGCACAAGTTAGAAGGCATTCAGTTATGTGTACTAAAAGTCCAGAAAGTAGTCAAAAAACTAACAATATCATATATTCTATTTCTGTAAACAAGGAGCTGGATTTAAATGACCAGTTCCACTAGCAGATGCCCACACAAGGATTTTTGTTAGTACAACAGGGCCCCCACCCCCTCTTGTCCCAAACCTCTGTGCCCCCCCAAAAAATTGGCTCATGGGGTTAGGCAGAACCCCCTGAACAACAAAAGGACAGCAAATGTTGTTGAAGCAAGTAAGCAGAAATTCTTGCACTTAAGGATAGATAGATTTAGCATTACATTGAGTTGCTCTCATAATGTGTATCTTAATACTCTTCCAAGGAATTGTTTTAGAAAGAGATGTATCCTTACCCAAAGACTGTAGACAGTGAAAGCAGCATTCGCAAAGTCCTGGCTTTTGGCAAAGTGACAAAATATACATTCACCAAATGTTGATTCCTACAGTTCACATCAGTCACACCTCTCAGTCTGTAAGGACCTACAAATTACAGCTGTTGAAGCTTTTGCATAACCTAAACTTGGAGCTCTAGAGAACTCTTACCTGTCTCAATTTATTTATATTCTTGTTAATGGAGCGGTTCACTATTTATACTAGTTGTTTAAACAGTAACATTGCTGTTTTCCGGGGTTGCAAATTTGCATAGATATAATTAAACTTGAACAGATGCAGCAGTAGAAAACTTAGTTGGGATATTTCTTTAACCGAGAAAGCAATAATGTTAATGGAGATGTATACAATTAAGCTGGTTCCTATCTATTCTTTTTTATTCTTAAATTGTGATGGTTTTACATTGGGTCCCTTTTTTAAAAAAAGTTGAAACTTTTTTATATACGGTGGTACCTTGGTTCCTGAACAGCTTGGCTCCCGAACAAATCAGCTCCCGAACGTTGCAAACCCAGAAGTAAGTGTTCCGGTTTGTGAACTTTTTTTTTGGAGGCCGAACATCTTGTTTAGCTGTCAGCATTGCTTCCGGGGCCACTCAGAAGCCGCGCCTTGGTTTGCGAACGTTTTGGAAGTTGAATGGACTTCCAGAACCGATTGAGTTTGGGAACCAAGGTACCACTGTACACACAAAACATTCCTTTGAGTAAAATTCATCAATGAGTCCCACCCCACTCCTAAAACTTGCTGTACAAACTTATTGGGGGTTCACACTGCCGTGCCAATGCAACATCACAAACTATGGTACTCAATCAGAGTTTACAGTGGTACCTCTGGTCATGAACTTAATTCAGTCCGGAGGTCCGTTCTTAACCTGAAACCGTTCTTAAACTGAGGCACCACTTTAGCTAAAGGGGCCTCCCACTGCCGCCGCTGCGTAATTTCTGTTCTCATCCTGAGGTAAAGTTCTTAACCCGAGGTACTACTTCCAGGTTAGTGAAGTCTGCAACCCAAAGTGTTTGTAACCCAAGGTGTTTGTAACCCGAGGTACCACTGTACAGGCATTCCTGCAGCTTACTAGCCACAATTTTAGGATTATGGAAGTTTCAAATAAACTAGTTAGACTCTCATGGAAACCATTTATTAGCAGCAGATAGTTGGCAGACACAGACTCGAGCTAATACACAAAGTATACATTTTTGTGTTTGGATTTGCCCCTCTGGTTTTTTCCATCATACTCATTGAACCCGAAGTGGAATCCTAACCCTGAGAAATGAGATCTAGCGCTAATGTGTTGTGAGAACATATGTTTGCCTGGATGCAGATGAGGCCTTCTAAATCCACTCAGTGCTTTAAAAACATACGGTAAATGCAATATTTTATCAACCTGGCCTTTTGGTTCTTAGCCCACCTAACACAGATGTCAGAGACTTCATAATTAAACTTGGTAGGGCTCACAGACCCAGCACGAAGGTGAGTGTTTATGACCTTAGTGAGATGGGATTTCCTTTCAGAAGCCAAGACATTAGTGGTGTGATCTTAACTCCTCTTATACAGAAGCTGCCATTGGGGGGAAAGATTTGCTATGATGGGAGAAGAGCTGATTGGGAACAGAGCCTTGCAAAAAGATAAGATCTGATAAAGTACTGGATGTAGAATGAGAGGCCAATGTGGAATCTGTGATGGGACTGGGTTTCTTACGAAAAGGGAAAATAAGTGACAGTGTTTTCTTAGGTAAAAACACTGGTGTCCTTACATCATTCTAAGTGGCATTCACTGTATTTTTCGCTCTATAAGACGCACCAGACCACAAGACGCACCTAGTTTTTGGAGGAGGAAAACAAGAAAAAAAATATTCTGAATCTCAGAAGCCAGAACAGCAAGAGGGATCGCTGCGCAGTGAAAGCAGCAATCCCTCTTGCTGTTCTGGCTTCTGTGATAGCTGCGCAGCCTGCGCAGCCATAAGACACACACACATTTCCCCTTACTTTTTAGGAAGGAAAAAGTGAGTCTTATAGAACAAAAAAATATGGTAATTTTCCAGTGTACCTTGGCGGGGGGGGGGGGGGAGTTCGGATATTCTGCATGAAAGAATGGCTTTAATGGATTGCTGTTTCTCATACATTATTATTTGTATTTTGTTTGTTTATCATTTTGATTGATTTATAGATCACTTGCTATTCATAGATCTCAAATCAATCTATGATATGGAAAAAATCAAAAATATTTCTAACTACAATATCAGAATATTTATATTAATCCAAATACAGTAGCTGCAAGTCCCACTATTGGGGGGGGGAACCTGAATATAAGGTAAAAGTATACTTCTGTTTTGGATTTAATAACCTACTAGAAATTTTTATCATCAGTATTTGATAGGCTAATGTATATGTGAAAATAAATTTACAGTCTCCCTAAAATACAACCTCTGTATTATAACAGTCTCCTGGAGACATTTTATCAGGTCATACGTCTTTATCTCCCTAGCAATGCTCTATAAAGCATTTCTTAATTCATTAATATGAGCTGTCATTTCAAAAAGTAAACTGAAGCTATTATAAATAGAACGTGATGCCATAAAGTAGTGCTTGAGAAAGAACATTAAACATTTAAGGTAAAAGTGTATACATTTCCAATGTAGAATGAAGCACTAAATCAACTAAAACTTACTTCTGACAGACTAGTGATGAATTATGGGATTTTCACTAATCCTCAGATAAACAAAGTGCGCACTGTTCTGAAAGCAAGAGCTGACTGTTAAATCACACAGCAAGGATTTTGTTCCTCTGCTGGAAAATGTGATATTGACTTGATTGTCAGGCAGACTGAAAAACAAAATTTTCCAGCTGCCTTTCATACATACAGACAGAAGAAAAATTATGTGGTAGAAGTCCTAGGTGCACAAAGGACTGGACAATAATCAGCAATCTACAACACAAGATCAGGGGGAAAGTCTTCTAAAAATAGGGGAAATGTATAAAGTTGGAATTATTTTCTCTTAAAAATATAACATTATTTCTGCCATCTGATATAGTGCTTGAGGGCAATGTCATATTTTTTTTTATAAAAAAGATAAGATTATCATTCACTGTTCTGTCCACTTTTGTATCTGGGGCAGCCCACAAATGGTGAAGTGGTTTAGAAAGGGTTTCTCATATCTGGAAAATCACTTATTGTGGCATTTCATGAGCTAGAAAGGGTTTAGAAATGGGAAGGCCTGAAAAAAAACCTCAGAAAATTTGGACGAAAAATCCAGGTTTTTTTCTGTTTTTTTCCAAAGCCATTGTTTTCCTGGAAAATGGGGCGGGGGAGTGTGTGGAATATTTAAACTACGTATATCAAACTGCGTTGGTTTATTTTCTTTTTCAATTTTCCCAGGAAAAAAACGGCTTTGGGAAAACCGGGGGGAAAGACCTGGGTTTACCCCCCCCCCCCCCAATTTTTCCAGGTTTTTTCCTGGCCTTTCTATTTCTAGTGGAGATGCAGTCAAAAGGATAAACAAACTCATCAGAGATGGTATAACCCACTCTCTAGTGGTGATAAATTGGCAAAGCAAAATGAATAGCGTATTCAAACATGCCTGCCCACTAATGTCCCCACTTCATGCATCAGATAAAAAAAAAAGGTAAAAGTAAAGGACCCCTGGACGGTTAAGTCCAGTCAAAGGCGACCATGGGGTTGCGGCACTAATCTCGCTTTCAGGGTGAGGAAGCCGGCGTTTGTCTGCACGTAGCTTTCTGGGTCATGTGGCCAGCAGGACTAAGCCACTTCTGGCGCAACAGGACACCACGATGGAAGCCAGAGCGCATAGAAACGCCATTTACCTTCCCTGCAGCGATACCTATTTATCTACTTGCGCTGGTGTACTTTCGAACTGCTAGGTTGGCAGGAGCTGGGACAGAGCAACAGGAGCTCACCCCATCACAGAGTTTTGAACCGCCAACCTTCCGATCGGCAAGCCCAAGAGACTCAGTGCTTTAGACCACAGTACCATCTGCATCCCTTTACCTAGCTGGTATGGACATTTGGTCAGGGATAATAGGAGTTGTAGTCTAAAACATCTGGATGGTGCCAGGTTGGGGGAGGTTGCCCTAAATATTTACCTGGGTGCAAGCATCCCTTGTTTAATCCAGGGCCAGGCGGACCTAGTGCCCTTGAGATGTTGGACCACAACTCCATCAGCATGGCCTGTGGTCAATTGTAATCCATTTGCATCTGGAGGGCCACAGGTCGCTCTACTCAGGGAATCAGCCACATGAGCTCTGACTTGGGGGCCGGTCCTACCATTGGACAGAGTGAGGTGGTCACTTCAGGCAACTATTTTGGGAGCTTTAAGGCTACCTTCCCAGAATACACTTTGCATGCAAGCTTTTTCCCCAGGTTTCCATTTGCTACATTTTAAACAAACAAAAAAAAAACCTTTCACAACTGACATGATGAACATTCATTTTGTAATCAGGTTGGTGTCTCAACCACAACATATTTTGTAAGCAACGTATCTTGGAAGCATTTCAAATTAAACTACAGATGTGATTTAACAATGTGCAATATGTGTGGGTTTGTTTTTTTTAGTGTGTGTGATGTAAAGCATTTTTAAATTAATAGGACAAATGATGGAGATCACATTTAAATTTTTGTATCAAACTGAGTTACACAGTTGCAATATGAAAAGCAATGCTATTTTATTATTCATTCAGCAATGTGTGTGTGTGTGTGTGTAATTTCCAATAGCAGTTACCTTTTTTTAGCTCAGTCTTCTTTTGTTGAAATATTTTTGTTATTCTGGACCCACACAGCAGCTGTGCTCTCTCACTAGCTGAGAAATTCGAGTTTATCTGACAAGTTACAGGCCTTTAAAAAGGCTGGCAGACATATGCTGCACCAGATCACAGAATCAGTCAATTTAGGAATGTATTCATACTCATATAAACACTCTCATGTGCTTGTAATTAGTTATGGGGTTCCCTTTGGTTGATTACCAACAGCTATATCCAAGCAGCAGGTTCCTGTACGGCTGTTTCTCTTTGGATGGTGACATGCAAAATCTGCCGCAGAATCTCAATTCCAGAAATCCAGGATTTGAGGCCCTTTTCCGTAGAAATTTGCAGAGTTACAGCAATTGGAATTACAAAGGTATATTTAAAAGCAGTTGAGGGTACCTGTGAAAAGTTCAAAGGAAATCTTAGAATGGTTTTGAATGATGACTTTTACCTCCCCACAGAGTCTGTGGTGCTTCTCCATCATATACTGTGTTTTTCGCTCTATAAGACACACTTTTTCCCTCCTAAAAAGTATGGGGAAATGTGTGTGCATCTTAAGGAGCAAATGCAGGCTGTGCAGCTATCCCAGAAGCCAGAACAGCAAGAGGGATTGTTGCTTTCACTGCACATAGATCCTTCTTGCTGTTCTCGCTTCTGGGATTCAAAATATTTTTTTTCTTGTTTTCCTCCTCCAAAAACTAGGTGCGTCTTATGGTCTGGTGCGTCTTATAGGGTGAAAAATACGGTGCTCTTTCTTCCCCTTATGTGCCCATACCTCTGTTGATAGTCCCACAACACTTTCCCAAAAGATTCTACACAACATTAAAAGATATAGCCTAACATATGCAACGGATCAAAAAAAGAAATAAACCGTGTAACTCAAACACCAACAATTTATTCTAAACAGTCAGTTCATGGCCTTATGACGTGGAAGACACTTTGTTCCATTCCTGTTAATTGTCTCTCAATCAATTCTCTTTTCAACTATAGAGGAGGTGATACCTATAAAGTGTGTTGAGTGAGCAGCAAAACTATAGCCTATAACAGGATTCAGACATTCCCACACCATTGGGGAGATGGAGGTGGCTGTGCTAATTCCATCTCTGTTCTTGTTGCCCTCCAAAAGTCTGAAGTATAACTTGGGGGATCATTACTACTCATGTAGGTGCCCTGAATGATCCAGAATCCTGATCTTCCAGGCTTCTAAACTGCACAGGGAACCGACATGAGTGGGTCAGGCTCCCCACGACAGAAGCTAATCTTCCAAGTCGTGATGGGCGATAGGGCAGAAACTGAAGGGCAGACCTTGTCTGCTTGTTCCCACCCTGCCTCACATGATTTTAACTGGGTGAAGCATTGGGACTTCAAAATAGGGCTAAAATAGCTTTACCTCTGTATGAGAAAGGGAAAAGAGGATATGAGATTCATTTCACAATGTTATTTACTTAGCGGTTGTATTTACCTGTTATATAATGTTTGTGATGCGATTAGGTACATTTTGAGAGCGACAATATATTCTCATTTCAATAAACAATTAGTGGGTGTGTGGTATTATTATTATTATTATTATTATTATTATTATTATTACACACACAAACACACTGTTGCACGGGGGTGGCATTGTAGTCTAAACCCCTGAGCCTCTTGGGCTTAGAGGGTTGGTGGTTCAAATCCCCGTCGCTCTGTCCCAGCTCCTACCAACCTAGCAGTTCGAAAGCCCGCCAGAGCAAGGAGACTAATAGGTACCGCTGTGGGGGGAAGGTAAACAGCGTTTCCATGAGCTTTGACTTCCATCACGGTGTCCCGTTGCGCCAGAAGCAGTTTAGCCATGCTGGCCACATGACTTGGAAAGCTGTCTGTAGACAAACGCCGGCTCCCTCAGCCTGAAGCAAGGTGAGTGTCGCACCCTATAGTGGCCTTTGACTGGACTTAACTGTCCAGGGGTCCTTTACCTTTTACACACACACACACACCGCCCCATACCTGAAGGTCTCAGGGCGGTTCACAGAACAAAGTCAATGATGACAAAGTCAAGTGTATAAACACCATGCAATAAAAGAAAGAAATCTATGTTTTATATGCTTCCTTCCCCAGATAGCTAACCTGCTTAAAGGACCACACAAAAAAACTTGTTCAGTGCTGGCAAGCTAATGAACAACAGGTGGTTGGCAAACAGGTCCAAATTTCCTGGAAATACCTGCAAAGGACTGGGTTATGCTATTGCGTGTTCAGACCCAGAGACCTCGCCCCTAAATAAAAACACATTTGAATCAAATTTTAGTTTGGTTTTTGGCAGAATTTAGGCCACAACTTTATTGATTATAGAAAAGTGAGTGGTTGCATAGGCTCTGGTTCGACTAGCTCCCTGCCATGCAGGTAGCGCTGACCCAGAGCTCTATCATAGGTCAGCCAAGGGTGAACACCTGAGGTAGGATAGCCCGGGTACAGGCTATGTCCACTCCCCAGATGCTCCTCTGGACTCAGGCGCAGGCACAACCCCTTCTCGGGGGTTGACCAAACCAAGTTGAGTCCCTGGATTCCTTTAACGGAATACCCTTCACATAGGGATGGTGAGACCGTTCTCCCATCTGTATCACCTGAACCAAAGCCTATCCGCAACCTTACAAGATGTGACAATTTGCTACGCAGCAGGCGAAACCCAAATGGCAACAGCCAATCAGCCAAGTGGTGAAAATTCCTGCCGCACTCCTGTCCCAACAACAGACATCACACAACGGCATAGAAAGGTGAATCACAAAATGCCCTAAATATAGGGAGAGGTGGGTGGGTGTTCCGATGCATGAGTGAAAAGTGGAAGCTCTGGGTCACGTGCAGAGGTATTTATCAGGCCCTTGATCCATTGAGACAGCACCCCATGGGCCAGATTAAACCCAGCAACGAGGGACCTAGCAGTCAGGTGTTGTGGCTCTCCAATATACCCACCCACAACAAGAGGGTCAGTCTCCAGGTCTCACCGCAACACGTGCAATCTTTTAGGGAGGACACGATTTGCAGCCACCCTCAATATAATGCAACAACAGTTTGCAACCGTTGAAATGATCTTCCGTTTAAGGGCCAAGGTCAGACGTCAGCAAATTGCTTAAAACAATGGCTATATCTGAGGACACACTGACTCAGATCCTACAATGATAAATTTGCCTTCTGGGTTGGGCTTAGTTGGAAATACAGTATCTCTAAGACCTATTCATGCATCTAGTTACAGGTAGGTAGCCATGTTGGTCTGCCGTAGTCAAAACAAAATAAAATAAAATTCCTTCCAGTAGCACCTTAGAGACGAACTAAGTTTGTTATTGGTATGAGCTTGCATGCACACAAAAGCTCATACCAATAACAAACTTAGTTGGACTCTAAGGTGCTACAGTGGTACCTCAGGTTAAGTATTTAATTTGTTCTGGAGGTCCGTTCTTAACCTGAAACTGTTCTTAACCTGAAGGACCACTTTAGCTAATGGGGCCTCCTGCCACCACCGCGCTGCTGGAGCACGATTTCTGTTCTTATCCTGAAGCAAAGTTCTTAACCTGAAGCACTATTTCTGGGTTAGCAGAGTGTGTAACCTGAAGCGTGTGTAACCTGAAGCGTATGTAACCCGAGGTACCACAGTACTAAGGAATTTTTTTTTTATTCTATTCATGCAGCCACAGAAGAGAGATGCTATGCAAGTGTCTTCTCACTGCTTGCGTCGAATTTAAAATAGGCTTAAAAAAAGAAAAAAAGATCTCAGATTGCCCTATAAATCATGCCTGATCCAAATTAAGTAGCTGTGTTGACAACAAGCATCTGAATCTGTCAATAAAAGCATAATTGAAAATTGCTGCCAGTTTTAGGACGAAGGAAGACTTTAAAGGCTTCATCGCCTTTGATGCAGCAAATGGATTAGCCTGATCCCTGTCTTATTGTCCTTCATGTTGCCTAGTGGTGTTTGGATAATGCTCCTGAAAGAGTAAGTAAGCTCTTATTCCCTTTGGCCTCTGGTTGAGAAACTGCACTTCTGTACCCCCTCAGGCCAACAGCTGCTTTGGTGCAATTAGTGCAAATTGACCCCATGATTGCAGGCTAACAGGAGGTAGCTTGCATTCCAGGCATTCTCCTTCCTTTTGCAAATTAAAGAGTGTCTGCCTGTTGAGAGGGAGAAAGAAAAACAGCAATTCAACAATTAGGAGGTCATGCTAAAAGCAGGTCCGTTCTGAGGGGAAATAACTGCAGAAAACTTTGCATTGAGATAAACTTTTGATCTGGAAGATGCAAATTGATATTAGAGGGTATCAACAAACACTCACATCCTGAAACCTCTGTATATAAGTGAGACCTTGCCAGGATGAACACATTTATTACGTATTAGCTTACTATTAGTAATAAGGTTACTAGCTGAAGTTTTACAGATTATTCCCATTCGCTGAAGCTAATTCTGAGTTTGCAATATGGGAGCATGTAAATTTGTTTATTATGAATCACCTATAATCACAGACCTCTAAGGAATTTACAGCAAAATGAAATACGAAGTAGCATACATCATATACAAAACTGTAGAGTACAGTGGTACCTCGGGTTAAGAACTTAATTCGTTCCGGAGGTCCGTTCTTCACCTGAAACTGTTCTTAACCTGAGGTACCACTTTAGCTAATGGGGCCTCCTGCTTCTGCCAATTTCTCTCATCCTGAAGCAAAGTTCTTAACCCGAGGTACTATTTCTGGGTTAGCGGAGTCTGTAACCTGAAGCGTCTGTAACCTGAAGCGTCTGTAACTCAAGGTACCACTGTAATGGTTCCCAAACTGTAGTCTGTGGGCCACCTGTGGTCTGCAAGCTTCATTCAGGTAGTCTGCAGAGTGTATAAAAATACAATTAAACAATATTGAATCTAGGACAGAACAGGAAATCTACTGAGTGATCTGTGAAGATCCTCAGCAATTTTGAAGTGGTCTGTGGAGAAAACAGTTTGGGAGCCACTGCTGTAGAATATTAAACGTGACCAGATAAAATTAGCATTCAGGAAATACTTGCTAAATTAAAACTGTTTTTATACCACACCCAAATCCATACAATGTCAGCATCTGTCCCTGAAAGGGTGTACTATAAGGCAAGTGCTGGGTCTTCTCTATTGGCATATAGAGATTTGATTTCTAGTGCATGAGGAACCTACAAAAGCCAGTCTATGAGAAATAAGAAAATCTTGAGAGACCCAAAACATCCCAATGGGAGTTTAGCGTGCTCGGTGGCTAAGGTAGCCACTTACACATTGCCATAGAAGAGGAGGAGCTGTACTGCAGATATCTGCATAAAATCTGCATTTGTTGGAGCATTTGTACAGATGCAAAGTTATGATCACTTACTAAAAATTCATAAAAGGTAAAGGTACCCCTGCCCGTACGGGCCAGTCTTGCCAGACTCTAGGGTTGTGCGCCCATCTCACTCAAGAGGCCGGGGGCCAGCGCTGTCCGGAGACACTTCCGGGTCACGTGGCCAGCGTGACATCGCTGCTCTGGCGAGCCAGCGCAGCACACGGAACGCCGTTTACCTTCCCGCTGGTAAGCGGTCCCTATTTATCTACTTGCACCCGGGGGTGCTTTCGAACTGCTAGGTTGGCAGGCGCTGGGACCGAACGACGGGAGCGCATCCCGCCGCGGGGATTCGAACCACCGACCTTTCAATCGGCAAGCCCTAGGCGCTGAGGCTTTTACCCACAGCGCCACCTGCGTCCCTTACCCTCCAACATTTCTCCAATGAAAATAGGGATGTCCCATTCCATAATGAAAATTTTCCTATTTATACCCCACACATCTTACTGGATTGCCTCAGCTACTCTGGGCAGCTTCCAATGTATATAATCATAGAATCATAGAGTTGGAAGAGACCACAAGGGCCATCGAGTCCAACCCCCTGCCAAGCAGGAAACACCATCAGAGCACTCCTGACATATGGTTGTCAAGCCTCTGCTTAAAGACCTCCAAAGAAGGAGACTCCACCACACTCCTTGGCAGCAAATTCCACTGTCGAACAGCTCTTACTGTCAGGAAGTTCTTCCTAATGTTTAGGTGGAATCTTCTTTCTTGTCGTTTGGATCCATTGCTCCGTGTCCGCTTCTCTGGAGCAGCAGAAAACAACCTTTCTCCCTCCTCTATATGACATCCTTTTATATATTTGAACATGGCTATCATATCACCCCTTAACCTCTTCTTCTCCAGGCTAAACATGCCCAGCTCCCTTAGCCGTTCCTCATAAGGCATCGTTTCCAGGCCTTTGACCATTTTGGTTGCCCTCCTCTGGACACATTCCAGTTTGTCAGTGTCCTTCTTGAACTGTGGTGCCCAGAACTGGACACAGTACTCCAGGTGAGGTCTGACCAGAGCAGAATACAGTGGCACTATTACTTCCCTTGATCTAGATGCTATACTCCTATTGATGCAGCCCAGAATTGCATTGGCTTTTTTAGCTGCCGCGTCACACACTATTATAAAAACATAATAAAACATTAAACATTTTTTAAAACTTCCCTATACAGCAGGCTTCCTCAAACTCGGCCCTCCAGATGTTTTTGAGACTACAATTCCCATCATCCCTGACCACTGGTCCTGCTAGCTAGGGATCATGGAAGTTGTAGGCCGAGTTTGAGGAAGCCTGCTGTACAGGATTGCCTTCAGACAGCTCAGGGGTTGGATAACTCCAACATTTCTAGGGACATCCTAAGGAAAAATGGGACATTCTGGGATCAAATCAGAAACCGGGACAGCTTCTCTAAATCATGGATGTACCTAGCAAATAGAGACACTTGGAGGGTCTGAAATTTACACAGATATTTTGTGAGGAAGGGCCAAGCCTCCTGTTTTCCTAGTTTAGGTTCCTTATCTTTAAACAGGACTTGGACCAGAACAGCCCTTCAAATTTGGCCTCTTCAAAGTAGAACAGATGGCCTTCCTATCCTGGAACGATGTGATGGTTGGGAAGGAGGGGAATGGAAAATCAGGAGGAGGGATAGAATAGAGAGCTTCCTGGACCAGTGTACTCCAAAATATCATCTTTTAGTTGCCATCTCCCCAGTTGTGAATTCTTTCATCCCTAACACACATCTTACAACTTCCCTCCATTCTAACCCATGACCTTGGCCCTACAGATGCAGCTGGGCTTCTCTGTATCAGAGCACATCTAGAACTGCTTAATGACCTAGTTGCAGCCAGAAAAGCAATCTGCATTTAACTTCTGAGAGGTTCAAATTTCAACTCTGCAGAAACAGTTTTTTTAAAAAAAATTGCAGCTGTGGTGCAGAGCAGGTAGAAAAAGTTGCTAAGGAATACAGTGGTACCTCAGGTTACAAACGCTTCAGGTTACAGACTCAGCTAACCCAGAAATAGTACCTCGGGTTAAGAACTTTGCTTCAGGATGAGAACAGAAATCGTGCTGCAGCAGTGGGAGGCCCCATTAGCTAAAGTGGTACCTCAGGTTAAGAACAGTTTCAGGTTGAGAACGGACCTCCAGAATGAATTAAGTTCTTAACCCGAGGTATCACTGTAGCTTTGGATGAAATTCTCATCTCTATCTTCTCCCATGAATGTAAAACACCCTTATGCTTGAGGCTGGGGAAGCTAGCCAACTCAACCATGCAGCTGGTTTCAAGTCCTGAACTAGGGAAGGGATGACAGTTCAGTGGAAAACATATACAGTGGTACCTCTACTTGTGTTCACCTCTGGTTATGTATTTTTCCGGGTTTCGCCATGCGCACATGCGCAAAAGCGCTCTACGCACCGCACGCATGCGCAGAAGTGGCACCTCTGGTTGTGAATTCCTTGGGATGCGACCGGAGCTCCAGAATGGATCCCGTTCGCAACCGGAGGTACCACTGTACTTGCTTACAAAAAAAGACCTTAAGTTCAATTCCTCCAACCCTGTACAGTCGTACCTTGGTTGTCGAAGATCCTGAAACACGTACGTTTTGGCTCCCAAACGCTGCAAACCCGGAAGTGATTGTTCCAGTTTGCGAACGTTCTTTTGGAACCTGAACGTCCGCCGAGGCTTCCGCGGCTTCTGATTGGCTGCAGGAACTTCCTGCAGCCAATCAGAAGCCGCAATTTGGTTTTCCAATGTTTTGGAAGTCAAACGGACTTCCAGAACGGATTCTGTTCAACTTCCAAGGTACAACTGTACTAGGAATGATAAAGTACCTGAGACCCGGGATAGCCATGGCTAGTCAGTTTAGCAATTCTGAGCTCGATGGATAAACGTTCTTACAATAAGGGAGCTTCCTTTGCTTACGTTTGTACAAAAATACTTTTTTCTGAAAGAACTGTTCTGCATAAGGAATAAATGTCACCCCCCCAAAAAAAACCAACAACACTGGACCTGCCTGAACTATGACATTATGTTTGGTTTCTAAGAATTCATGAGCAGACCAGGCAAATGCCACCAATTAAAAAAGCCAGTTAATACCAGAAGGTTGCCAAGCCCATAAAGTTTAACATTATTATTATTACTATTAGTATTTATATACGGCCCTATACCTGGAGGTCTCAGGGCAGTTCACAGAACAAAATCAAAATATAAAACCACAATATATATAATCAAAAGAACAACAACCCAATAATACCCCCCCCCCCAGCATCGCTCCATAATGCCCATATTTTATCAACACTTGCCAGAATACTCTGAATACATTTTGTCAGTTCAACCAAAGTATGGATAAGAGTTCTGTAGGCTGTTATGCTATACAACTGCAATGCATTGTTAACATCTATGTTTTAATTCAAAGCCGAGGCAATATTTTACTGAAGTGCTATCAGTCAAAACAACAAAGTTCTGGAAAGACAAAAATGGGTCTTGTTGACTTCTGCGTAACGTCAGCACACGGGCAATTTTCAAAGCTGAAAACCGGCTTTAAAGTTAAATAAAGTACTTTCTAAGTTCTGTATTTCATGAAGACACGGCCCATTAGATGCAGCACAAAAGTTTACCTAAAAGTTCCATTTGAACAACTTCTCCTGACTCCCACAAGGTCCAAGATAAACAGTGCCCTAATAAAAGTTGATAGCATGGGCTCTGTTCAAGTGAAACCACTTTTATAACTTGACCAAGTGTGCTCTCTGCCAGGAAATTGTTGCTTTTCCCGTCCAGCGTAAGAATGCTGCTCTGCCTTATGTCTGCTGGCAAAAATGTCTCTGTTTATGGGTGGGCTTAAAGAGGGAGGATTTTGTAGCACCATTCAGGCCTTAGATAATGGTTTGGGGATTAAGATTTGGTCCCAGGTTTTACAGCTCATGTCATGCTGCCCTCGTCAGAAGCAGATAATACATGAAAACAACTTATTTAATAATTTTACTCAAGTTTTCTAATACTGTTTTCCTCCCCCTCGATTTCTGTTCAAGGCAGCATCTTGCTCTTCAAATCCTAACAAAGTTTATAGCACTAAAACCGCAGGCATGCCTGATTTATATAACTTGCAACACAACGTCGAAAATCATCATGTGCTCTCTTGTTGAAGAGGTTATAAATGTTACGGTTTCTTGTAAGAAAGTGATTTGCATCTAAAAGTAATTTAATTTGTACTTAGGTTTCTGCAGCCTGCCAGGACATCGCGTCAGCTCTGCAAGTAGAAACATCTCGAGCTATTTCGCTAATAGGTCTTTCCAAACAATGAGTCCTTGGACTGTTGTTGTTGTTTAGTCGTTTAGTCGTGTCCGACTCTTCGTGACCCCATGGACCAGAGCAAGCCAGGCACTCCTGTCTTCCACTGCCTCCCTCAGTTTGGTCAAACTCATGCTGGTAGCTTCGAGAACACTGTCCAACCATCTCGTCTTCTGTCGTCCCCTTCTCCTTGTGCCCTCCATCTTTCCCAACATCAGGGTCTTCTCCAGGGAGTCTTCTCTTCTTATGAGGTGGCCAAAGTATTGGAGCCTCAGCTTCAGGATCTGTCCTTCCAGTGAGCACTCAGGGCTGATTTCCTTCAGAATGGATAGGTTTGTTCTTCTTGCAGTCGAGAAAGCTACAGCTAATGCATCAAGCAAAAAAAGAAACAAAACCCCAAGGACCTTGATTTTCAAGAGTTGACAGCCTCTTCTGTTGGAACCTGTTCTCCAATATATTTGGGTCTGGCTAACTGGAAATGTTATTCAATTAACAAGCATTTAATTTTCTTAAGCTTCCTAAACTTCAAGGATATTTTGTGTCAGTGAACTGTATTTCTCTGCCAGAAGCATCAATGGAGTGTTGATTTAAATAAATTCCATTGGGCAAAAAAGAGATGTCCTTGTGATGAGGGCTGTCAGGAATCTTTGTCGTGTTATATATTGTTGTAATATTATAATGGGGTAAGTAAACATTTGATCCAATTTCTTTGAACCAAACTATGCTGCTGAAGCCCTGAACAAGAACTTCTTCAAGCACAATGGGACTTAATTGTCTCTCTCCATCCCGCACACTTAATGAAATTGATTTAGAGAGGGAGATTCTGATATGCTTGCAGAAAAAAGAACATTTGTAATAGTGATGTTGAATTCCACTCTTAATTGTTAAATTGCACACTAAAAAAGGGACAAAGATGGAATTATTAACCACATACAAAAACACAAGAGATAGATATGCTCTGAATATGAATTTCAGAAGTGTCTTTTTGTTACTGTTGAATGATAAGTGCACGAAGGAACAGGATACTTTCAGAAAGAACATTCAACAAGGATACAGTGCTGTAAGCACATAAGATGCTTCACAAGATTTTGGATTAAGATAGTGCCTACCCTGAGGAGGCTCTAGTTTACAAAGAAGATTAGCTGGACAAGATCAGCTTAAGAAGACCATTAAGACAACCCGTTGCGGAAGATTTCTAAATATGGTTTCTGCTTGTTGAAAGATGATGGGATGCGCTTCTTTCAAACAAAAGGTGGCAGCATTCGGTCAAAACAGAAACACGCACAACACCGTAAAAGGTCACAAAACCTGAAGAGGAAGGCATAGAGTTAAAGAAAGCAAAATAAATAAAAGTTATAAAATTTAAGACTCTGAAGAATATGGAGAACAGAAGCTTGAAAGCTTGTAGTAAGGCACGTTATTTTTTTGTTTAAATATATAGAATGCCACACTCTACACTGTTTACTGAGGGCAGAAATCCAATAGTCAGCCATAAGGGAACTTCACTTAGAATTGCTCAATACAAAGCTATGAACAAGGAGTGATTCAAGAGGATACAAGAGTTGAAGTACAGTGGTACCTTAGTACTCAAACGCCAAAAACCTGGAAGAAGGGCATGGCACAAACGGGGTACCATGACTCAGAAGGTCCTCTTCCTGGTTATGCTCATTGGCAACATCAGGCAATAGACCTCTATGCAGGTCCTATCAGAGAAGACCTTGACAACTGCAATTCTGTACAATGGTTCCTTGGTACTCAAACGCCTTGGTTCCCAAACGGCGAAAACCCAGAAGTGTTCCGGTTTTTGAATGCTTTTCAGAAGCCGAACTTCTGATGTGGCTGTCAGCTATTGTTTCCGGGGGACCTGCACCAATCAGAAGCTGCACCTTGGTTTTTGAACATTTTGGAAGTCAAACGGACTTCTTGAATGGATCAAGTTTGGCGTTTTGTTTTTGCTATTTATTTTGCGTTTTTGTTTCTGGGGCTTTTTCGGTTAATTTGTTTTTGTGACTGTGTGGAACCCAGTTCAGCTACTGACTGATTGTGTGACTCTGGAAATGGATAAAAGCCCGCATCCAAACAAAGACTATCATCACTGCCGGTAAGAAAAGAAAAAAAAAATTATCATCTACAATACTGTCTTGATTTTTTTAATAGTACAGTATAGTACAGATCTTTGTTTTCATTTTATGGGTCAATGGTCTTGCTATATAGTAAAATTCATGTTAAATTGCTGTTTAAGGGGTTGTTTTTAAAAGTCTGGAACGGATTAATTCGTTTTGCATTACTTTCTATGGAAAAGCGTGACTTGGTTTTGGAATGCTTTTGTTTTGGAACTTCCGGAATGGATTAAATCTGAGAATCTCCGGAACGGATTAAGTCTGAGAACCAAGGTACCACTGTACTGGAGTTGAAGTACCTAGAAGGCTCTAACATTAAATCTCTTTGTCATCCTGGTAAAGCAAACACAGCTTACAACGTATCTAAAACATGTGATCCCTGACCATGAGGTTTGGAGGAACGAAGGGCAAAGCACATTGGAGTATGCAGCTGGGATAGAGAAAGCCAGTTTACACACCTGCATAGGAGTTGCTCAAAGTACTCATTCCCTAACGAGGAATCAATACGACATTCTTTCCACAGATGATGTAAATTCACAAGTGTCATGGAGAAAGCAGAGATTTATCTTGAGTATTGAAACTAACTGTGAGCCATAAATGTGAGTCTAGGGAGTGCTATGGTTTCCTCCTCAGAGAAAGTACCTTGGAAATCCAGTCCAAAAGTAACAGCTTTCCTTTGTCTTCATTCAATTACCATATTTGTTCCCTGATATCATTGCTCCCAAAGTCCTACCGGATACCTCACTTGGCGCCAAAAAGACACACGTTTCTATGAACAGATGTGACTAGCTGGTGTTTTCTCCCTGTTTGGTGAACGATTGCTTTGGACTTTGCTCACAATCCTGGGCCTCAAAAGAATCAGGTGTAATAATGACACCTATCTCTCTCTTTCTCTTTTGCATCAGATTTAGGTGAGGCTCTGGAAGTATTAGTGCCAGGAAACAATAATGGTCAGGATAGCAGGTCAAAAAAGTGAAACTCAGTCCCAAGAAGCTGGTGGTTCTGTGGGTAGGTGACTTTTCTGTTCAGGAAGTTGGCATTCAATCTGTTCTGAATTACACTTGCCTTACAAGGATCAAGTTCATACAGTAGATCCTAGATCCAGCTTGTTACTGAAGGTCCAAGTAGCCTCTATGGCAGAGATGGCCAAATTAGGCCCTCCAGCTGTCTTGGGACTACAATTCCCATCATCCCTGACCACTGGTCCTGTTAGCTAGAGATGATGGGAGTTGTAGTCTCAAAACAGCTGGAGGGCCAAGTTTTGCCATCACTGCTCTATGAGCAAGGAGTGTCCTTGCTTGAGCAGAGATAGCCTGGCCACAGTTATCCATTCTTTGTTAATATCTGGGACTGACCATTGTATTTTTATTTTGAAATATTTTTTATTTGGTTTTACAAATGTAAGTTTATAATATTATCAAATACACATCTGTATGTAGAGATTTCTCTGAATCTCAAGACTTCCTACCATCCCATCCATGGGTCTTATTGTTAACATTTTCAACTGTGTATTATTTCATAATCTATCTTTTGTATCTATCCATAATTATCCGAAGTGTTTGTTACATTACAAGCGATATTAAAATCCTGCTAATTTTTTCATCTGCTTACAGTGGTCTCCTAAATAAATTATAAATTTTCCCCATTCTTTCCTGAAGTTTTTGTCTTCTTGGTTCCCGAGTTTCCGGTCAGTTTTGCCATTTTGGCGTAATCCAACAGCTTGGTTTGCCATTCCTCTCTAGTAGGGACTCTTTTCTTCTTTCCACCTCTGGGCTATTAACATCTGTGTGGCTGTTGTCACATACATAAAAAGTATTTTCTGCTTGGGATTGGCCATTGTAATGCATTGTATATGGAGCTGCCTTTGACGACGGCTCAGAAACTTCAGTTAGTTCAGAATACAGCCAGTGGGCTGCTGATTCAATCTGGATGGGACAAGGGAGCCTGTGATGGATGCATCTACCTCCCTTTTCCAGGAGGTCCTTTAGTAAGCCTTGGAATCCAAGAGCTACTTGAGTCTATAACTTCTATTTTGTGAGCTGTGCTCATTCTTCCAGATCAAAAGCCACTGGAAAGGAAATTCCACTAAAATTGAGGAGTTCAAGGTGGGGAATCTAGAGATGGCCTTGGGTGAATGGGATGGTAGGAGGTTGGACCTCAGGAGGTTGCCTTGAAAGTGTCTCAAATAAGTTGGAAGGTTGGGGAGCCAATTAAGTGTTTGTTCCATTAGTCATTCATTCATTCATTCCCCGCCCATCTGGCTATGTTTCCCCAGCCACTCTGGGCAGCTCCCAACAGATAAAACACGATAAAACATCAAACATTAAAAACTTCCCTAAACAGGGCTGCCTTCAGATGTTTTCTAAAAGTCAGATAGTTGTTTATTTCTTTGAGATCTGATGGGAGGGCGTTCCACAGAGAGGGTGCCACTACCAAGAAGGCCCTCTGCCTGGTTCCCAGCTCTGACTAAGAAAGTTAATTACCATCCTTAGTCTAAGAGATTTCATCTTCACCACTCATGGTCTCAAAGTCCTGAATTCTTTCTCAGGCTTTCTCAGGTGGTATAGTCTCTCATGGAAATTCCCACCCCTAGGAGGGAAGAACTGCTGACAATTCCTTCTTGGAAAGGGATATTTAGTTCCCCAGTAGGGGCGACTGACTGCCTGTGGGATGACGGACAGCCTCTCTCCACAGAGGGAGACAGGGGACAGAGATGAACTATTGAGCTTTGAAAAGGCAAAATTGGATAGTCTGCTCTCCCCACTATGCCTGCTGAGAGCGATACTAAACTTCCTCTATTAAATAAAAGTGATAGTTCAACACCACGTAACAATTTCTGCCGCACTGAAGTCTTGCCTCCTGGTTTACTAGCCGAAACCCAATCTGGACATTACTGAACATAAAACATGTACCATCCATCAAGGCAAGTTTAAGGGGGAAATACATTTTTCTCATGGGAAAGACTCTTTTCACACTGCCCTCTATCCATGCATCAATCCTGCCCCCAGAAATCCATCCCAATTCTGACAAGGCCCCTTCTTCCTCTGCCCTCCTGGCTTCTCCTGAGCTAAAAGGTCACACGTCGCGAACAATAACCACAACTAAATCAAGCAGCTCTGGAGGCTGCAAGATGAATAGTCGGAGCCTCAAAAGCATTAAATGCAAAAACGGTAAACTCATTCAACCAGAGGCCTCAAGAGCGCTATCACTTTTCCTCCAGTAATTGAAGGTCTCCTTCGGCAGGAAAGCTGCGTCGGTCTGCCTCAGAAGCCCTGTTCAATGTCTTTAGCTGCTGGTGTATGACTTCATGCCATATTTTGCAGCTGGAGGTAGCAGTTACCTACTGGCCATTTTAAAATTTACTTCACCGTTTGAAAGGTCACTTTCAACGCGAGGCAATGCTAAGTAATACTCCATGCACAAACATATACAGTGGTACCTCAGGTTAAGAACTTAATTCGTTCCGGAGGTCCGTTCTTAACTTGAAACTGTTCTTAACCTGAGATATCACTTTAGCTAATGGAGCCTCCCACTGCCGCTGCCCCGCTGCTGCTCTATTCTCATCCTGAAGCAAAGTTCTTAACCTGAGGTACTACTTTCGGGTTAGCCGAGTATGTAACCTGAAGCATCTGTAACCCGAGGTACCACTGTATACAATATCAAAATTATCAATTACATTTTACTCTTTTCAGGATGATTTCCATGCAACATTTTCTAAACCACACCTTGCCTTTCCTCTGTCTGAATGGGGAGATATTTGTTACCTGGAGACAGAGAGCACAAAGAGCTCTAAATATTATTGGGGTATGTGCTAGCACTAATAATATTATTAATAATAATAATAATAATAATAATAATAATAATAATAATTTATTATTTATACCCCGCCCATCTGGCTGGGTTTCCCCAGCCACTCTGGGCGGCTTCCAACAGAATATTAAAATACAATAGTCTATTAAACATTAAAAACTTAAAAAGTAATAAGATGTCATAATATACTGATTGTCTTCTTCTAGTTTTCTGCTTCCACCTCTTACTTCCATGAGAGCAACCAAAATTATCTTCTGCCTAGCACTTCTGATTTAATTTATCTATACAAATTCCAGGCTAGAAAAGTTCCATTGTCTTAGTGGAGCGGTCAAAGATTTTCCCATTTGCTAAAGTACTGCAAAGACAAAGAATAAATATGGGAGCCTTCATAATATGCAGCAGGGAATGCACATACAGTGGTACCTTGGTTTAAGAACAGCTTAGTTTATGAACAACTTGGATGAAGAACGCTGCAAACCCGGAAGTAGGTGTTTGGTTTGTGAACTTTGCCTTGGAAGTAGAACATGTTTCGCTTCCTGTTGAGTGTGTTCCATTTGTAAATTGAGTCGCCCCGCTGCTATGGAAAAGCACGCCTTGGTTTAAGAATGCTTTGGTTTATGAACGGACTTCCGGAATGGATTAAGTTTGTAAACCAAGGTACCACTGCATCCTTTTATGTACAATTCATGCTTCTTTAAAGCTAGCAGCATTTTGTGGCCTAGAAGGAACATCTTACATTTGGATATTTCAATTTCTGCAAAATAACGAGCCATGTGCAAGATGATGCTACATTGCAGGTGTGTGAGTGACAGTCTCGGGAGTCTAGACATTTATTTTTTTCCTTAATGAAAAGCAGCCAAATGAAATGTGTGAGCAGGGCAATAACAGGGGGTGATGCTGCTTAAAACTTTCCTTTTCTGCTGTTTTTTCCCTACCCAAAACATCTCTCCCGCCTTAGTTAATTTTAAAACTATAAGAGATATAGACCTCTATCCCCCCCAATGATGGAAACTAAGCTTGGGTTAATTTTGAGTTCCGCAAATGGTTGCAGAGATGTGGTTACTCTTCCTCAAACTCACAGTCTCCTGCAAGTACAGTCGTATCTCCGTTTACGTAACCCTCTGGTTACGTAAATTTCGGGATGTGTGCGCAGCAAGTCCATAAGTATTTTACCGGGTTTCATCCCGCGCGCATACGCAGAAGCGGTCCTCAGCTTGTGGAAACCTCGGGATCTGACCGGACCTCCGGAACGGATCCCGTCCGCAACTGGAGGTACTACTGTACTTTTTCTTCTTTTTTCTTAAAAGGAAGGCTACTTTAGATATCTGCCATATGGAATCTACCAGGTGGCATTAAATGTTTCCATAGAACTGAAACTAGAGAGTAGGTTCTGTTTAATCAGGTTGGAAGGTATTTCCCCCCCAACTCATCTCTTAAAAAAAGAAGTTCCAAGGCAGTGATCTGAATGGAAAGTTTACACAAATAGGCAGCACTGTAGAACACACAGCTTCACGAGAAGATACAAGTTTTAGGCGTGCAGAGGTCCCATCCATCAATTTTTTTAAAAAAACCAAACTGGATTCAAACTGCAAAAAGGTGCAGAAAGGGCAAAAACAGCCCCCAAAAGAGCAATGAAACTGCAAAAACAGCACGAAAAGAGAAGGGTAATGGTTAGCAATCCCAGGAGCCTTTGCAGTTTGTGGAGAGTTGGAGTTTGAGAAAGGCGGTTTGGAGGGTGCAATTATGGTGGAGTTTGGTGGACTTTGGCGGAGAGGGTGTTTAGAGGCTTTTTAGATTGTTTCACCACCATTTCACATGCAGTGGAACCTTGGTTCTGGAACGGCTTAGTTGACGAACAAATCGGCTCCTGAATGCCACAAACCCGGAAGTAAGTGTTCTTGTTTGCGAACGTTTTTCGCAAGCCAAATGTCCATCGCGGCTTCTGCTTGAGTGCAGGAAACTCCTGCTGCCAATCGGAAGCCGCGCCTTGCTTTTCAAACGGCTTCAGAAGTTGAACGGACTTCCGGAACAGATTAAGTTCAACAACCAAGGTTCCACCATATAGTCATGGTACCCAGAAACGTAACCCCTGTGGGAAAATGCCTATATACTTCAATAATGCCCATTTCAATCTATTCCTTTCCAGTTTAATAAAATTCACAGCCTCAGTTTGCACCGTTTTGCTGCTTTGGACAGCAAAAAGAGGTGCAGTTAAAAAAAGCGACGAGGATGATCAGTACTTTTCAAACTGAACTACATATTGTTAAAACGACATATGCAGGGAGATTACTGCATCAAAATATCTGAGAAAGCAAGGGAATCAGGTCAAAATATAACCTAATATTTCATAATTAGACACAGCACCTTTTTACAATTGAGACATTCATAAAAATAAATGGACTGCTTCTACTTTGGAAAAAAGGAGAACAATAATATACAGTTATGCTGGCTACAGTAAAACTTTAACTCACTACAACTAAAAAGAAGGGTCCTTTGTGCACTGAAAAGGGAAAACTAGATTAATTTCTGTTCTAGCAGAGAGGAAAACCTAATAACCCAAACCTGGGCAGAAAGTCAAGAACGACATTAAAATAAAGATACAGAAAACATACACTCCTTGGGATCCTGATGACATCCATACTTCTTAGGAGCGCGAAGGCATACCTCAAAGCCTTTAATGATCCAAATATGGAACAATAGCACTTAAAACTTAATAATGTAATAAAATATGAAGCATTCTAAGAGGAAAAAATAAAAACCCTGGGACCAATTCCTGGCGCCACTGGTTACAAAGGGAACCACAAATACAGTATATTTACAGCAAGATTTCAAATCGTGCTGCATGTGCCAGTAGCTTTTTTCAGGCAACTGCGACTTCGCCCCCATCTATCACAATCACTCCCTATCAGAGTTATGTGAAATTTAACAGGAAAGCTTCCTGTTTGCAATGAAGTTGTGTTGTGCTGTATGCTCCATTTCTTTGCAAGATTGCTTTAATTACCAGTAAAGCCAGCTTTAAAGCGCAGGCAAGAGATGGGAGATCTGGCTTGGAAAGCCAGGAGGAAGAAATATTTTCACTGGAAAGACTCATAGTACAAATATGAAAGGGAAAGTCATTCATGGCTGAATCTACCACTGGACTTCCCAGTGTCAAAGCTCAGTTGTTGCAGACCAGGCATGTCCAAAATCCATTTCAGGGGACTAATCTGCCCCGGCGGTCAGTTTCATCTGGCCCCTGTGGCAACAATTTCAATCCTTTAAAAAAAAAAAGATCAATAACTTTGGGGTAAAACTGTAAAAGGGGGGGGGGGTGAGCTCAACAACTTCAATCTTAAAAAAAGGTCAACAACGTCAGTCGGTCCTCACACATGTTTACTTCATCAAATCTGGCCCTCTTTGAAAAAGGTTTGGGCACCCCTATAGTAGACTCTTGCAGAAAGCTTTTTTTCCAGGCAGGGTGTCCGGACTGTTCATATGAAGAAAGATGAACTTTAGCGAAAAGGAAAAGAAGAAAAGGTTGAAAAATAAATGGCATAATAAACCTAAAGGAATAAAAGGAGGGAAATCTTAAAACTCTCATTTATCATTGCACTCAGGCAACCGTGATTACCATTTCCTCAACCTTCCCCTTTAATAAATCTTCACTATGTAAAGAAATTCTGAGATTGATGACAGGTGCTCTTGGTGTGAGTTGTTATAACTATCCCAACTTCCTATTTCCTCTTTCAGAGGATGGCAACTCAATTTTCATTTGCAGAAATACCTTAGTTCCCCACAAAGAAGCCTACTTGGTTGCTAAACAGGACTTAAGGGCAACATAACTGCTCTTTAAAACCAAATTTAGTTCTACACCATCAGATATTTTGACTTCCAGAGGTGCTGCTTCTTTTGGTGGATGAAAGAACAGCAGCGATCTATATATGTCCCTCTCTCCACAACACACACACACACACACACACACACACACACACACAATTCAAACAGTCAGTAATTTAGGAATGGGCGGGAAGAAGAATTCAGATATCTTTTGGTTCCCTATAGTCTGGCATTACAGAACCACAAACCGGTTTGAAGTCAGCAGAAAAGTGGTTTTCGCAATGACGGCATGTTTCCTAGCAACTTTCCAGCCCACAGTGAAGAGACAAGATGCCATCAAGTGTTTTGGCACCTTTGATTTATGTACATTTGACAAAAATGCTGAAAAATTAATCATCCTGTCAATCGTAAACTAGTGTGGTTTTCCTTAACCAACAGTCATGGAAAGCTTTCCCAAAAGAAAAATTAATCTAAATCTGAAACTAATGGGTACTGAAAGCTAGTAATTACCACTCGACTGCTTGCATTCAAGTATCTGCCTGGGTGCTGACTGCCACGGAATGATCATATTTTGTTTCCCTTTTTTATTAAAAGATTAGAAGTGGAACTTTACAGAGAAAGCAGTCCCTCAAGGCCAAAACAGAAGAGCATGCGTGAACAGCTTCCTGTTGTTTTTAAAAAAATATTTATACAAATATTTATATAACACTAATTCAGGAAAGTTCAGTTGTTTATAGAGCGTGGTGCTGGTAAAACCAAGGTTGCAGGTTCAATCCCCGTATGGGGCAGCTGCATATTCCTGCATTGTAGGGGGTTGGACTAGATAATTCCTCAGGGTCCCTCCAACTCTATGATTTTAAAGGCCAAGGCAGGCTGCTTCACCTTACCTTATAGATGGCCAGGCTTAATGGCTTGATAGCTACCATCTGACAACATCACTCAGGCCCCTCCATTGGCTTCTGCCTGGTGACTTCACCCACTAACTTCAGCCTCCCAACATTATTAATTATTATTATTATTTACCCTTTTATTACTTATACCCCCACCCATCTGGCTGGGTTTTCCCAGCCACTCTGGGTGGCTCCCAACTGAATATTAAAAACACAATAAAATATTTAACATTAAAAGCTTTTGTAAACAGGGTTGCCTTTAGATGTATTATTATTATTAAAATTTGAATACTGCTCTCCATTCAAAGATCACAGGGAGATTCACAACATGAAAATACAACATGAATACACAAAATACATGAGACTCTTAATTTCAGGGTTGTGGGTTTGAGCCCCACATTGGGCAAAAGATTCCTGCAATGTAAGGGGTTGAGTTAGATGACCTTCATGGCACCTCCCAAACTAGATTCTCTGATTCTATGAAATCAATATCCCCCCCTCCTATGGGTTTCATCTATTCATGAATATTTACCTTCAACACATCACATTCGTGTACATGCAAACACCATTTTGAAACCTTCCATGTACTCACACAAACATATACCAGCCGACATCCAAAAACATGACATCCATTCACGTTCCTGCCCTGGCTTCAATCCACAACTATCCACTGGCTTCTGTTGACTGTCTTCCAAAGGTGAAATTCCATCAGCCAACATCCACAAACATCAGTCTGCTTTAGCCTTGTAGCCTCTACCAACTTCTGAATCCAAATGCCACTGGCTTCCGTCCACCAACATCTGCCAGCTTCTCTTAGGTCCATCATGAGACGTCCGCCAGCTTCCAACCACGGATACCAGCAGCCTTAAAGCAAGCAAACTTGCCTTATTATCGCTCCCTAGCATCCCATTGCCAGAGGATTGCCTCCTTCCATTCACCACTTTGCCTCCTCCAAGTGGGAGAAACCTGGGCAGTGCTGAATGTCACATCCATTGCCAGGTGTGTCCTGCTGGAAATAAAAAAGGGCTTTCCCCTTGGCCTGCCTGTATATCCACTCAGTTGCCATGGGCTTTTGTGACATCACAAGAAACCCACAGCCAATGGTAACAGCTGGGGAGGCATCATCTTCATTGCTTTGAGCCTCACAATGGCGGGGGGACCTACCAGTGATTGTTTATTTGGGACATGGGTGGTGCTGTGGTCTAAACCACTGAGCCTCTTGGGCTTGCCCATCGGAAGGTCAGTGGTTTGAATCCCGGCGATGGGGTGAGCTCCCATTGCTCTTTCTCAGCTCCTGCCAACCTAACAGTTCAAAAGCATGCCAGTGCAAGTGGATAAATTGGTACCACTGCAGCGGGAAGGTAAATGGCGTTTCCATGCGCTCTGGTGTCCATCATGGTGTTCCGTTGCTCCAGAAGCAGTTTAGTCATTCTGGCCACATGACCTGGAAACCTGTCTGTGAACAAACGCCGGCTTCTTCGGCCTGAAAGCGAGAGGAGTGCCTTTGACTGGATTTAACCATCCAGGGGTCCTTTACCTTTTTACCTTTTACCTGCTTGTTTATTGTTATTTATTATGAAAAAGTTTTATTATGAATATATATATATATATATATATATATATATATATATATATATATATGCAGGTTTTGGTGTCCTCGGGTGTCTTCCCGTGTAAAACTTGGGGTGTCTAGGCGACGTTTCGACGAGGTCTCACTCGTCATCTTCAGGCTGGTGCTTTCGGCTTCTTGTTACTGGAACAGAGCAGGATCTCAGTGTTTGAGTTCCTATAAATACTGTTGAGGGGTGTGGTGTATAGCCTCCAATGTTCTGGGCCGAGAGGAAGTTCCCAGGCTGGTGTGCCTTTTCTTCTTTTGTTCCTTAGTTGCTTGAGGGATATCTTGAGTGATTTCTTGAGTGATATCCTGAGTACCACTTAGGTGGGTCATTAGGTGTGGATTAGTTGCTAAAGCCTTTGTGTCTTGACCTCTTGAACTTTGTGAAGAGTTTTTCTGAGAAGATGGCTGTAGTTGTGCTCTGGCTTGGCTTCGTGTATAGGGGCGAGCTGTGGTTTTGTGGCCTGTGCCAGCCAGATCTGTGTAGGGATTGCAGGGGGGTGCAGCATCCGGAGGTGCCATCACTGGACAGCTTCCTCACACATCTCAACAGCCTACACCCCAAAATACAATTCACTATGGAAATAGAAGCCAACAACCAACTTCCCTTCCTTGACGTCCTAATCTACAAAAAACCTGATGGCTCCCTAGGACACACTATCTACCGGAAAAAAACACACACCAACCGCTACTTACATGCACAATCACACCACCACCCTGCACAAATAAACTCCGTAGCCAAGACTCTCATCTCCAGAACCAAACGCCTGGCTGACAAAGACCACTTGACAACTGAGTTACAGAATCTCTCAAATGTGTTAATTGCCAATGGATACCAGCAAAACAGGGTTACGAAGCTAATCCAAAAAGAAACACCCCCCAAAAACCAAGACACAGAAGAAAACAATGGCATGGCCCTCCTTCCTTATATCAAGGGCACTACAGATAAAATTAGCAAAATCCTCCATAAACACAATATCAAAACAGCCTTTTGCGCCAACCAAAAGATAGCCAATATCCTCAGAAACCCCAAGGATAAAATCCAGTTGGAAAACCAAGGGGTCTATGAAATACCCTGCAAAGTCTGCCCAGCCACGTACATTGGACAAACAAACAGACGAATAAATGCACGTATCGCAGAACACAAGAATGCCGTCAAAAAAGAAGAAAAAACTTCCTCTCTTTTCCAACACATGAAAGAAACAGGACACGAAATTAATTTTGCAGATTCCAAATTGCTCTCTAACATGGAACATCACCACAAGAGAATAATCATGGAAGCCATCGAGATAGAGAAACACCCTCACAACATGAACAAGCGTGACGACACATCCCGCTTGCCAGACATCTGGAAATTAGCCCTCCCCACAAAAACTGACACCAGATCCAGAGGCACACAGAACGCCATCACCAATCAACCACACCAGACCCAAACCCAGACCCTCTCCACAGATAAATTACAGACACCATCCAGTAGCCAAACCATGATGGCACCTCCGGATGCTGCACCCCCCTGCAATCCCTACACAGATCTGGCTGGCACAGGCCACAAAACCACAGCTCGCCCCTATACACGAAGCCAAGCCAGAGCACAACTACAGCCATCTTCTCAGAAAAACTCTTCACAAAGTTCAAGAGGTCAAGACACAAAGGCTTTAGCAACTAATCCACACCTAATGACCCACCTAAGTGGTACTCAGGATATCACTCAAGAAATCACTCAAGATATCCCTCAAGCAACTAAGGAACAAAAGAAGAAAAGGCACACCAGCCTGGGAACTTCCTCTCGGCCCAGAACATTGGAGGCTATACACCACACCCCTCAACAGTATTTATAGGAACTCAAACACTGAGATCCTGCTCTGTTCCAGTAACAAGAAGCCGAAAGCACCAGCCTGAAGATGACGAGTGAGACCTCGTCGAAACGTCGCCTAGACACCCCAACTTTTACACGGGAAGACACCCGAGGACACCAAAACCTGCATACCTATACCCGTGAAAATCTACGAAAGCATATATATATATATATATATATATATATATATATATATATATATATATACACACATACACACACACACACACACACACATACAGTGGTGCCTCGCAAGACGGCAAGACGAAATTAATTCGTTCCGCGAGTTTTTTTGTCTTGCAATTTTTTCGTCTTGCGAAGCACGGTTTCGGAAAAGTTTTGGAAAAGCTTCAAAAATCACCAAAGTCTTCAAAAACCTCAAAAAAGGCTACCACAACGCGTGCTACGAGTTGCTCCTCGAAGTCAAGTCGCAACTGTATTAACGGTTTTAAGAAAAAGGAAACAAACTTGCAAGACGTTTTCGTCTTGCGAAGCAAGCCCATAGGGAAATTTGTCTTGCGAAGCAACTCAAAAAACCAAAAACCCTTATATCTTGCGAGTTTTTCGTCTTGCAAGGCATTCGTCTTGTGAGGTACCAGTATGTGTGTGTGTGTGTGTGTGTGTGTGTGTGTGTGTGTGTGTATCCTACTCTTCATTTGTATTGATAATGGGCATGGCATAAAATTGGTGTAGAGGATCCCCCCCCCCAACCATCATAAGGTCTGCATTCCCTTTTTAGGGAAAGTATAATACAGTGGTACCTTAGGTTAAGAACTTAATTCATTCCAGAGGTCCGTTCTAAACCTGAAACTTAACCTGAGGTACCACTTTAGCTAATGGGGCCTCCTGATGCCACCGCGCCGCCACCACATGATTTCTGTTCCATCTTGAAGCAAAGTTCTTAAACCGAGGTACTATTTCTGAGTTAGCGGAGTCTGTAACCTGAAGCGTCTGTAACCTGAAGCGTATGTAACCCAAGGTACCACAGTACTAAGACTAACCTTAACACTATAGCGTACGAAACAGAACACCACACCAGAACAAAGAGAGAGAAGAGAAAGAAAGTGAAACCCAGGCTCCTTCTGGCCTGATTATTACAGTCAGCATGACCTTGACAGAAAGATAACAGAACCAGTACAAACCAGCTGTATTCCGCTTATCAGAAGGAATAACCCAAACAAGAACCTTCTTCCTGTTTCTTTCACATAGAAAGAAACATTCCAGAACCCTCTTGAATTAAGCAGAACAGGAAAGATCACACATCAGATCAGTACTTTCTGTACTAAGAAATGCAAGCTGACAAAACTTTCTTAGAGGACATAGGAGGTGGATAAGAGGAAAGGAAAAGTCAACTGCATGGGTAACCTTCCAATTCACACAACTTTAGATCCAACTGAAAACTGGATCTTTAAGGTTAGCTGATCTTTAAGGTCAGCTAAGACAAACATCCTAAACAGATTCACAATTCCAAAAGAAATACAGTGGTACCCCGCAAGACGAACGCCTCGCGAGACGAAAAACTCGCAAAACGAAAGGTTTTTTCGTTTTCGAGTTGCCTCGCAAGACGAATTTCCCTATGGGCTTGCTTCGCAAAACGAAGCTTGCCCCGGGGACAGCGGGTCTTCTCTTTTGAAGCAAGGGGCGGCGGGGAGATCGCTTCTCCCCACCGCCCCTTGCTTCAAAAGAGGTCTGCCCCCGGACCTCTTTTGAAGCAAGGGGCTGCGGGGAGATCGCTTCTCCCGGTGCTCCGAAGCGGGGTGGCGGGGCGGGAACACCTGCCCCAGCCGCCGGGCTTCGTAGCGCTGCTGCGAAGCCGGGCGGGGGGCGGGAACACCTGCCCCAGCCACCCCGCTTCGGAACGCTGCTCCGAAGCAGGGTGGGGGGGCGGGAACACCTGCCCCAGCCGCCGGGCTTCGTAGCGCTGCTGCGAAGCCGGGCGGGGGGCGGGAACACCTGCCCCAGCCACCCCGCTTCGGAACGCTGCTCCGAAGCGGGGTGGGGGGGCGGGAACACCAGCCCCAGCCGCCGGGCTTTTTAGCGCTGCTGCGAAGCTGGGCGGGGGGCGGGAACACCTGCCCCAGCCACCCCGCTTCGGAACGCTGCTCCGAAGCCGGGCGGGGGGCGGGAACACCTGCCCCAGCCACCCCGCTTCGGAACGCTGCTCCGAAGCGGGGTGGGGGGGCGGGAACACTTGCCCCAGCCACCGGGCTTCGTAGCGCTGCTGCGAAGCCGGGCGGGGGGCGGGAACACCTGCCCCAGCCACCCCGCTTCGTAGCGCTGCTGCGAAGCCGGGTGGGGGGCGGGAACACCTGCCCCAGCCGCCGGGCTTCGTAGCGCTGCTGCGAAGCCGGGCGGGGGGGGAACACCTTCTGAAGGCGGGCGGGGGGCGAAAGTCTTTGTCCCCCCTGCCTGCCTTCCCAGGGGCTTTTAAATCGCCCCGGACAGCAGAGAAGTCCTCTGCTGTCCCGGGGCGATTTTAAAATGCCGCCCGCCAGCATTTTAAGATCGCCCGGACAGCGGAGAAGTCCTCCGCTGTCCCAGGGTTTTTTAAAATGCTGGAGGTGGGAAGAAAAGCCCTTGTCCCCCCCCCCCCCAGCCTTCAGAAGAGGTCCGGGGACAGTCTGTCCCCGGACCTGGTCTGAAGGCGGTTTCCCTAGGAACGCATTAATTGATTTTCAGTGCATTCCTATGGGAAACCGTGCATCGCAAGACGAAAAAACCGCAAGACGAAGAGACTTGCGGAACGAATTAATTTCGTCTTGCGAGGCACCACTGTACAGTTGTAGTTCATGTTGCGTAACCTCCAGGTTACCGCCACGGCAAACCCGGAAGTGTATACTTCCAGGTTTCGTCACATGCGCAGAAGCGCTCTATCGTGCTGCGTGTGTGCACAGAAGCGGCGCCTCTAGTTGTGGATTTTTCAGGGTGCGCACGGCACCCCGAAATGAATTAAACATAACAGGAGGTACCACTGTATTTAATTTCTCATAGAATTAAAGGTAAAGGTAAAGGTACCCCTGCCCGTCAGGGCCAGTCGTGACCGACTCTAGGGTTGCGCGCTCATCTCGCTCAAGAGGCCGGGAGCCGGCGCTGTCCGAAGACACTTCCAGGTCACGTGGCCAGCGTGATGAAGCTGCATCTGGCGAGCCAGCACCAGCGCCGCACACGGAAACGCCGTTTACCTTCCCGCTAGAAAGCGGTCCCTATTTAACTACTTGCACTTAGGGGTGCTTTCGAACTGCTAGGTGGGCAGGAGCTGGGACCGAACGACGGGAGCTCACCCCGCCACGGGGATTCGAACCGCCGACCTTTCGATCAGCAGTCCTAGGCTCTGTGGTTTAACCCACAGCGCCACCTGCGTCCCGTTCTCATAGAATTACATGGGATCATAATATAGAAAAAACAACAATCTTTGGGTACAATCCTACTCCTTTCCTTCACAATGAGACCAGGCAGCCTAGCACATTAAAGGTAAAGGTACCCCTGCCCGTACGGGCCAGTCTTGCCAGATTCTAGGGTTGTGCGCCCATCTCACTCAAGAGGCCGGGGGCCAGCGCTGTCCGAAGACACTTCTGGGTCACGTGGCCAGTGTGACAAGCTGCATCTGGCGAGCCAGCGCAGCACACGGAACGCCGTTTACCTTCCCGCTGGTAAGCGGTCCCTATTTATCTACTTGCACCCGGAGGTGCTTTCGAACTGCTAGGTTGGCAGGCGCTGGGACCGAACGACGGGAGCGCACCCCGCTGCGGGGAATCGAACCGCCGACCTGACGATCGGCAAGTCCTAGGCGCTGAGGTTTTACCCACAGCGCCACCCGCGTCCCCTGCCTAGCACATTACTCTCTGGCAAATAAGAACTAAAGAAAGTTGGTGTCATAGTGGACTATAGAGAAAGCTGTAACTATAAAAAAAAAAAAAACCCAGATACTCCAGGCAAACCTCATCTGATTCTGTTCATTCCCATGCAAAACAATCCCAGGTGGCTCTGGAAAGAGAGGAAGTCAGCAAAAATTTATCGCAACCAATCCAAAAAATTTATTTACTCAGGTGCACATCACCACATCTAGACAAGCTGAGATTCATTTCTGAAATCTGTTTTAGTTCAATCTTTCTTTAATGATATTTGATATTTTTTTTTATTTTTTGGGGGGGAGGGGGGGAGATAGCCTCGCAAAGAAACAAGTTTTGGTGCCGATTGCAAGAGCAGGATATACTTTTTCGTTGCTACCACCAAATATACCCCCACAATGTACAAACCAGCTCCATCTTCTGAAGAGTTCAAAGTTCTCCTTTTGATGTTGACAGAAACCTGTATGCGGATTAATTCTGAAAAGGGAAGCACATACGTTTCCATTGTAATTCCTATGCTAGCATTTTGTGGTAGTGCTGAAGTCCATCCTAAATGAAAAACATATGCTATTTTTTATCATGGAATAAAGAAATGGTATTTATATCTTTTGTTGTTGTTAAATTAGGAAATAAGGGTGATTTATCACCTGTGACTCACCACTCAGTGAGTCTTAAAACTTACGTAGATGATGAAAAGAACTTTTTAAAATAGTTTTACTTTTAAAAATGCCTTATTTCAAAAATCCATGACTTGCAGTTCAACAGAAAAAAAACCAAGTATTAATATCGCTGTTTCAAAACGTGGCATCCCAAGTGTGCATAGGATTTCATATTTTGTATTTCAATGGTCCATGGGGTCATGAAGAGTCGGACACAACTAAACGACTAAACAACAACAAATTTCAATATTATCCACAGGCAGTCCTAAATAAGACAACTAAGACAAGAGAGAAAAACTGGAAAACAGTTTTTTTAACTTCATAAAGACTGCAAAAGTGTTAAACAACAAAGGGGCTAAATAAGTTGGAGATCCTCAAATGATGACTTATTTTTGTTGGTGCCTACAGGCAAAATTCCTGTTGAGATCCTGGTATTTAATTCCCAATGCCCTTTGTTGGCATACATTTCTTGTTCCCCTTTGCCAGTTCTTCGTTTTCACCAATGACGGGGAAATGCAGTCTATACAGTTTCACACTGAACTGTCAACACCACAATTACTTAAAAGATGGGACTTTGAGGCTGCTCAGCTGGGGAAAGGTGAAAATCACTTCCTTGAGTTGAAGAAGAAGAAGAAGAAGAAGAAGAAGAAGAAGAAGAAGAAGAAGAAGAAGAGGAGGAGGAGGAGGAGGAGGAGGAGGAGGAGGAGGAGGAGGAGGAGGAGGAGTTTGGATTTGATTTCCTGCTTTATCACTACCCTAGGTAGGCTTTGAAACCCTTATAGGTTGTTTCATTTATAGTTTTAAGGTGCTGATGTGCCACACAGCGTGTTCTCCTGCCTGTTGCTGGGCAGGAAAAGTGTGTTGGCCACCATTTTAATTGAGTTCTTCTTGTTGCTGGGGAGTTTTAGATGTTGCCATTTTGTGATTGACAGCCTTTATATGCCCTGCACGCAGCTTTGAGCTTCCTCTTTTCGCTGCTTGCATCAGATCACCCACCCACCCTCCCTATTTTCAAGGTTGTTTGCTTGACCTTGCTATGCCTGTCATGGGGTCGTCTGCCATTGGGGCAGGGGCCTGGTAGGAATTTTGTCCATTTGGCTGATTGGCTGGTGCCATTTGGTTTTTGCCTACCGCGCAGCAAATCGTCACAACTTGTAAGGTTGCGGTTAGGCATTGGTTTTATGAATTAGTTGGTGGGGGGCATGGATTGGCTGTGCCTGCCCCTCCAATGCTGCTGCTGCAAGGGTTTTCCATTAAAGGAACCCAGGGGTTTGCCATGCTTTTGTCCGAACCCCTGTCAAGGGGCTAGGGCCACGCAAGAGCCCTTGGGAGCATTTGGGGTGAGGTGAGGGCATGGTACCCAGCTCCATCTATCTCCCCAAAATGTTTTCCCTTTCTGACTTCACAGTCGTGTGAATGTCAGCCTGTCCCAGTGCGGGTCAGATAGTCGCAGCCAATGCCTAAGCAACCACTCACATTTCTGTAATTTAATAAAGTTGTGGCCAAAATTATGCCAAAAACCTTAAACTAAAATTAAGTGTCACCTGTGTTTTATTTCGGGGGTGGCTTGGGGACCTCGACACGCAACTTGAATCACAAGACGAGTGCTGCTAAATACTGGGAGACAGAACTACTTGACATCCGCCTAACATGGTGTGTGGAACCAACTTTAAATTAAAACTATAAACACGTTAAAAATGCCAAATAATTTATTGACGTGTGTTGCCAAGTTTTTCCTTATGGCGAGCCTAAGATGGGTCCCCCTCAAACTTGGCAAAGTTTAGCTAAAAACAAAGAGGGTTGGAGGAAGAAGTGAGACCCAAGATGTGAGTTTTGCCCACTTCATTTAACTTAAGGCATTACTCTGCAATTTTCATACAGCTTATTGCTCTTTGTGGGTAACTGCAGCTAGTTACGAACAGAGAGGGCTGTGGAATTAAGTCTGATAGAAGCATACATATTTCAAGGAGGAAATCTCGCTACGCCGTTTAAAAAGAGAGACTCTGAGGCACCACAAGGAGAACTTCACTCTTTCATAAGTCAACAGCAGTGTGTACACAATCATACACTTAAATTCAGTTGAAATCAACCAACCTTCTCTTGGCGGTGGGGGCAGAATTGGTAGAAATAAATGAGACTGTTTAAAAATATGGATTTTAAAAGTCCCTGTTTCTGGGGTTCCTTTTCCTACCATCCCAGCCAAACTTTACAGCATCATTTCTGGGGGGAAATGTTAAATATACTTTCTCTCCTTTTTTTATTCCCATGGTTAAAACAGAGTTGATTCATTCTCACAGCAGATAAATCTTTCTGACTGGTAATTATTCAGGAAAAAGGAGGCAACATGTGTGACAGGGTACCTTTTGTTTCACTTCAGCTCTGACAATCTGTTTTTCATTGAGCAGTGTTTTTAGTTCATTCTCCACAACATTTTTCTTTAATTATGATAAAAGACAGTAACTTAATCAAGCATAAATCCTGCCCAACTGAACATAAGAAAACAAAGGGAAATATTCGTGCAGGTGGCCTTTTCCTCTCAATTATTGGTTATACGGCACTAGAAAGCATTTGCAAAATTTGTTCTCCCTCAAAAACTGCAACTGTAATAAAAGAATCAACACTTCCTCCCTGGTTATATTTGATCTAAACAAAATGCAAAAATTCTCCATATACTATATAAGCTCAGGAAGAAATTCCCAGAGCATTTTTATTTTGAAGTTGTCATTGCACTTATATAATTATTTTGTTATCTTGGTTACCTACCTGGTTTTCTTCCTTTTTAAACAAACAAACTCAGAAGGGCTGTCAAGAGTTTCAGGAACCACAAACCAATCGTGTTGCTTTGTGGCAAATGCCCACTCCGTGTCCCTGGTGGCGTTGAGAAACCTTAACCCACCAAGTAATGATTCCCAAGGCCAAAGGGACGTACATCTCTCACACACAAAAACAAACACACACTAAAACTTTCATTTTGAAGCTCGTGTGTACAATGGAATACAGAAACTAACAGGTAGCCAATCTTTTGTTGTTGTTGTTGTTGATGATGATGATGATTATGATGATGATGATGATGATGATGATTTTATTACATCTAGCTGGGTTTCCCCAGCCACTCTGGGCAGCTCCCAACAGAATATTAAAAACATGATAAAACATCAAACATTAAGAGCTTCCCCAAACAGGACTGCCTTCAGATGTCTTCTAAAAGTCAAGTAGTTGTTTATTTCCTTGAAATCAAGTGGGAGGGCGTTCCACAGGATGGGCGCCACTACAGAGAAGGCCCTCTGCCTTGTTCCCTGTAACCTCATTTCTCGCAATGAGGGAACCGCCAGAAGGTCCTCAGAGCTGGACCTCAGTGTCTGGGCTGAATGATGGGGATGGAGACGCTCCTTCAGGTATACTGGGCCGAGGCCATTTAGGGCTTTAAAGGTCAGCACTAACACTTTGAATTGTGCTTGGAAATGTACTGGGAGTCAACGTAGGTCTTTCAGGACCAGTGTTATAAGGTCTCGGTGGCCACTCCCAGTCACCAGTCTAGCTGCCACATTCTGGGTTAGTTCTAGTTTCCGGGTCACCTTCAAAGGTAGCCCCACGTAGAGCGCATTGTAGTAGTCCAAGTGGGAGATAACTAGAGCATGCACCACTCTGGCGAGACTGTGCACAGGTAGATACGGTCTTAGCCTGCGTACCAGATGGAGCTGGTAAACAGCTGCCCTGGACAGAGAACTGACCTGCGCCTCCATGGACAGCTGAGGGTCCAAAATGACTCCCAGGCTGCACACCTGTTCCTTCAGTGGCACAGTTACCCCATTCAGGATTAGGGAGTCCTTCTTACCTGCCTGCCCCCTGTCCTCCAGTACACCTAGTGAAAGAAACCACAATCTCAGGTTCAGACCTAACACTAAGCTACCCCCATCCTGGTTTGTTTTCCCATGAATGCAAAAGGGGGAGCAAAGGGGGAGCCATTGGGCTGCCCGCACAGTATGGTTTACTAAACCAAGAACCTTGGACTAAACGTTTTGTGCAAATACACCCATTACCAAAATATCCTTGCACAAAGCAGTTTTTGCCTATGAGGCTTACCATAGTTTAGGTTATTAGGCTTGCCACCCTGATTCTGCTCCCACCCTCTCTAGCCAGTCCATGAAAGTGTGAAAAAAGGCAACTGCCAAGTGAAAATGGAGTTATAGGACGTTCACAAAATCCTTTCGGGGACAGGGTGGGGAACCTGTGGCCATCTAAATGTTGTTGGACTCCCAACTCCCATCAGCCCCCACCAACATGAACAAAGGCCAGTGATGTTGGTTGCTGAGAGTCCAAGAACATCTGAAGAACCACTGGTTTCCCAGCCGTTTTCAGGGAACAATGTAGCTGTCAACCCCTTGAGAGAAACAATTGAGTTACCATTGCCCATTTGAGTGTACAGTGGTACCTCGGGTTAAGAACTTAATTCATTCTGGAGGTCCGTTCTCAACGTGAGGTACCACTTTAGCTAATGGGGCCTCCTGCTGCCGCCATGCCGCCACTGTGTGATTTCTGTTCTCATCCTGAAGCAAAGTTCTTTAACCGAGGTACTATTTCTGGGTTAGTGGAGTCTGTAACCTGAAGCATATGTAACCCAAGGTACCACTGGATTAATTTCTCTCTCTCTCTCTCTCTCTCTCTCTCTCTCTCTCTCTCTGTGTGTGTGTGTGTACACACACACACACACACACATTCACATTGGGCTGATATGGAGGGTGGCATGGCATGCAGCAGCTATGAAAAATGTCAAAGTACTCCATCTGAGCCAAGTTTTATACGGACGTAAAATATTTGCATTCTACACAAAAGTCTGGGTGGGTATAGGCACAATTCTTTTCCCACACAACATATTGTGGTCAGAGGTATCCAGCTCTGATGAGCCCACTGTGAAAGGCTATCATTGTAAACATTTTGGCTTGGAGGCAAATCCCATGGAGATCAAATGGTCCTGTTTCAAAATAAACATGCTTCAATTTTGATGTGCAAATAATCATAGTTTGCAGATCAGTATAAAAATAGAAGGAAATGCATTCTGTTTTTCAGAATCAAGACAATCAGTCAGATCTAAAGGAGGGTCATTATGCTTTCCAGTTCTGCTGAAATAAAGGGAACAATGTTGGCATGACCAACACAGCAATTCTAATACCTAGATCTTCTGAAAGGGGCTAGGATTGGGAAGAGATCCTCTCCATCCACAGAGAAGGGTGGGTACAACCACTAAAGTTCCCACTGGCAGTATATTTATATGTTTACCCAACCCTTCAACAACGGCCCTATGGTGGGTAACATTACAATATGAAACTGCAGGTGAAACATAAAATATCAGCGCCACTTTTTCTTCTGAATTCAGCTTCCATTTTTCAATCTGCATCCATCCCATTATCACCTCCAGGCAATGGTCCAGCATCTGAACTTCCTCCCATGATTCGAGATGAAATTGAAAGATAGAACAGGGTGTCTTCAAGATATTGGTGACACGTCACACCAAATCATCTGATGGCATCTCTCAACAGATTTAAAAAACAAACAAAACATAAGGCAGACACAGAGGCTAACTGCCAAAGTGCTCTGCAAAAGTCCCTCAATGCTACTATCACAACACAGCCCCAAAGGCAGGACTGAAAATACAGTGGTGCCCCGCAAGTCGAACGCCTCGCAAGACGGAAAACCCACTAGACGAAAGGGTTTTCCGTTTTGGAGGCGCTTCGCAAAACGAATTTCCCTATGGGCTTCCTTCGCAAAACGAAAGCCCATAGGGAAATCTCCGGGACAGTGGGGAAGCGCAGCGCGTCTTCCCCACTGTCCTCGGACCTCCTCCCGCCGCCAGGCTTCGGAAAGCTGCTCCGAAGCCTGGGGGGGGGCGGAGAGCCCTTCTCCCCGCGCCAGGCTTCGGAAGGCTGCTCCGAAGCCTGGTGGGGGGGCGGAGAGCCCTTCTCCCCGCGCCAGGCTTCAGAAGGCTGCTCCGAAGCCTGGTGGGGGGGCAGAGACCTCCTCCCGCCGCCAGGCTTCGGAGCAGCCTTCCGAAGCCTGGCGGGGGGCGGAGAGGTTTTTTAAAAACCCCGGGACAGCGGGGGACTTCTCCGCTGTCTAGGGCGATTTTAAAATGCTGCCGGGCGGCAGCGCTGCCGCCCGGCAGCATTTAAAAAAAACCGGGACAGCGGGTTTAAAATCGCCCCGGGCGGCGCGTTTCTCCGCTGTCCCGGAGGGCTTTTGAAGGCAGGCAGGGGGGAGCAAAGACTTTCGCCCCCCGCCTGCCTTCAGAAGAGGTCCTGGACCTCTTCTGAAGGCGGGCGGGGGGCAAAAGTCTTTGCTCCCCCCTGCCTGCCTGTCCCGGAGGGCTTTTGAAGGCAGGCGGGGGGGGGAGCAAAGACTTTCGCCCCCCGCCCGCCTTCAGAAGAGGTCCAGGACCTCTTCTGAAGGCTGGCGGGGGGCAAAAGTCTTTGTCCCCCCTGCCTGCCTTCCCAGGGGCTTTTAAATCACACCGGACAGCGGAGAAGTCCTCCGCTGTCCCGGGGCGATCTTAAAATGCCGCCCGCCAGCATTTTAAGATCGCAGCGGACAGCGGAGAAGCCCTCTGCTGTCCCGGGGTTTTTTAAAATGCTGGGGGTGGGAAGAAAAGCCCTTGTCCCCCCCCCCCCCCCCAGCCTTCAGAAGAGGTCGGGGGAAAGACTGTCCCCGGACCTGGTCTGAAGTCGGTTTCCATAGGAACGCATTAATTGATTTTCAATGCATTCCTATGGGAAACCGTGCTTCGCAAGACGAAAAACTCGCAAGAAGAAAAAACTTGCGGAACGAATTAATTTTGTCTTGCGAGGCACCACTGTACCGTATTTTTTGCTCAATAAGACTCTCTTTTTCCCTCCTAAAAAGTAAGGGGAAATGTGTGTGCGTCTTGTGGAGCGAATGCAAGCTGCACAGCTATTCGAGAACCCAGAACAGCAAGAGGGATCGCTGCTTTCGCTGCGCAGCAATCCCTCTTGCTGTTCTGGTTTCTGGGACTCAGAATATTTTCTTTCTTGTTCTCCTTCTCCAAAAACTAGGTGCGTCTTATGGTCTGGTGCGTCTTCTAGAGCGAAAAATATGGTGATGTATTTGCGGAGAGGGGAAGCGGAGGTAGGGCGTACACAGTCTTAGATCTGCTGATTTTAAGGCTCCAGAACACTCTTCTCACCACCACCACTGATGCCAGGCTGGAAAAGGCATAAATAGCTGTGCCCTCATTGGGTATGGGTGGGTTTTTTTAAAAAAAATCCACTTGGAAACAAAATTAAGTTACAGTGGTACCTCGGGTTAAGTTCCGGAGGTCCGTTCTTAACCTGAAACTGTTCTTAACCTGAAGCACCACTTTAGCTAATGGGGCCTCCTGCTGCCGCCGCACCGCCAGAGCACGATTTCTGTTCTCATCCTGAAGCAAAGTTCTTAACCTGAGGCACTATTTCTGGGTTAGCGGAGTCTGTAACCTGAAGTGTATGTAACCTGAAGCGTATGTAACCTGAGGTAACACTGTACATCTATTCCTTTCCTGCTGTCCTGGCTGGCATAAGCCAGCAATACGGAGGAAGTGGCAGTCATATCTGTCATCTCATAGTTGTTCAAACCCATCTAGGATTGTAAAATAACTTGTTCCATTTAATTTAATGAGACTAAAGCAAGGGTTGGCAAGGTTTACATCACCTGGGCTGGTTCACTCCAGCAGAGATCCCTTCGTGGGCTGGATTGCGTGTGCGCGGCCACAATTTCTGGTGTCTGCGCAGACACGATTTCCAGCGTCTGCGTCTCCACAGGTGTGATTTTCGGCATCTGAGCAGGGCAGGCATTATTTCCAGCACCGCAGAAGCGAGTCCCCGCGCTGCGCTATGCCGGTTTAGTGCAGAGCGCGGGGACTCGCCGAACGGGCAGCTCGGTTCAGGGGTGGCCCATGGGCCACTTAAACGACCCCCGTGGACCACTTGTGGCCCATGGGCTTTAGGTTGTCTACCCCTGTCTAAACCACAGAGCCTAGGGCTTGCCAATCAGAAGGTCAGTGGTTCAAATTCCCGTGATGGGGTGAGCTCCCGTTGCTCAGTCCCTGCTCCTGCCAACCTAGCAGTTCAAAAGCACATCAAAGTGCAAGTAGATAAATAGGTACTGCTCCAGCGGGAAGGTAAACGGTGTTTCCGTGTGCTGCTCTGGTTCACCAGAAGCGGCTTTGTCATGCTGGCCACATGACCCGGAAGCTGGCTGTGGACAAACGCCGGCTCCCCCAGCCAGTAAAGCGAGATGATTGCAGTAACCCCAGAGTTGTCCACAACTGGACCTAAAGGTCAGGGGTCCCTGTTCCTGTCCCTTTACTTTTACCTTTACCTCTGGACTAAAGAATATTTAACTTTCTCTGGATTCAATCCTACACTTATTCATTTGTTGCTCTTATCAAACCTTTCTAAAAAAGGAATGCCAAATTTGTTATGAAATTCTACTCAATATTGATCCAGAGCAGAACTCTGACGTATAGTGAGCAGAGTAAAAACTTAAGTACGTTGCAGAATTCACAAACAATAGACCAGAGGCAATTAATATTTCATCCAACAGAGCTTTACTTCAGCTGAAGGCAAATGAGCATAACAGTCACAAATCCAATACATTCAGGATTGGCACTGTCCATAATAAACCCAGTTGCGGCAGACTTAACTTAAACTTACAATAATTTATAATAAGACTAAAACCTCAACACTAAGCATACTGTGTACAGAACACCACTCCAGAATGAAAGAGAGATAGGAAGAAAGTGAAACCCAGGCTCCTTCTTATTATTATAGTCAGAATGACCTTGACAGAAAGAGATAACAGGACCAGTTTAAGCCAGGTGTACTCAGCTTCTCTGAAGGTATAATCCAAACATCATGAACCTTCTGCTTGTTTCTTTCACACGGAGAAGCCTCCAGAAGCTTGCAGAACACTCTTGAATTAACTAGAATAGGAACGATCTCTACACATCAGATCAATACTTTCTGCACTAAGAAATGCAAACTGACAGAAACACCAACGGCTATACACTGAGGTCCAGTTCTGAGGGCCGTTTGGCGGTTCCCTCCCTGCGAGAAGTGAGGTTACAGGGAATCAGGCAGAGGGCCTTCTTGGTAATGGCACCCACCCTGTGGAACACCCTCCCATCAGATGCCAAAGAGATAAATAACTATCTGACTTTTCGAAGACATCTAAAGACAGCCCTGTTTAGGGAAGTTTTTAGTATTTGATGTTTTATCGTGTTTTTAATATTCTGTTGGGAGCCGCCCAGAGTGACTGGGGAAACGCAGCCAGATGAACGGGGTATAAATAATTTTTTATTATTATTATTATTATTATTATTATTATTATTATTATTATTATTATTATTATTACAGTAACTCAGCAGTGATGGGTGTGCATCTGTGAACCAGCTCAGCTTCACACAGCAGTTAAAGGTAAAGGTAAAGGGACCCCTGACCATTAGGTCCAGTCGTGACCGACTCTGGGGTTGCGACGCTCATCTCGCTTTATTGGCCTTGGGAACCGGCGTACAGCTTCCACATCATGTGGCCAGCATGACTATGCCGCTTCTGGCGAACCAGAGCAGCGCACGGAAACGCCGTTTACCTTCCCGCCAGAGCAGTACCTATTTATCTACTTGCACTTTGACGTGCTTTCGAACTGCTAGGTTGGCAGGAGCAGGGACCGAGCCACGGGAGCTCACCCTGTCGCGGGGATTTGAACCGCCGACCTTCTGATCGGCAAGTCCTAGGCTCTGTGGTTTAACCCACAGTGCCACCCGCGTCCCTTCACACAGCAGTTATTATATACCAATTCATTAGTAATTATAAAGAATGCCAACATAAAGTATTGCATCAACTCAACCAAAGCAATCCTAAACCACCAGTGCCCTAATAATAAGCTTCATAACTAAGTCATACACTTTCAAAAATGTAAGATAAAATATTACAGCATTTCCATAAGAGATGGTTTGTCTAAGGAGAAAGTATTTTAGCATGCAGTCAAAAGCCAAATCAAATGAAAAATGCAGTTGTCAAAAGGAAGATAATTCCTTCCCATTTTCGATATCTGGAATGCATTATTTCAGGCAGCATGGAATTGCTTCTGGCTACAGTCGTGGAATGGATTTTAAGTGAAACCTGGTGTTGGTGTGCATAAATGTTTTCCCCAGGTGCACAAAACACCATCTAAAGAACATTCAGATCTCTGGCCACCAAACTTGTAGTTGGTTTTCTTGTGGTGGCTGGATGAGGATTCTCTTAATTACCTGCAGTTTTTCATTATAGCAATTTTAACTTCTATTTAATGTTTATGGTCCAAAGCTATTACTAGCTGCTTTACTAAGAGCTGCTTCAAGGCAGTAAGTGGCCTTCTCGTACATAGCCGTAGGACAATCTATTGCGGAATATGAATACTTTTGAGGTGTACTTACGTAACCTACACGGACTTTAACACAGGAAAAGAATGAGAATACCAACTCAATTCCAGGAAATATGGTTATCTTTTAATCTCATTCCCCTTTTAAAAGGAAATTCACAGATTTCTGTGGAATTACATCCTAAGCAAATATACTTGAGACAGCAGCCTTACAACTCAGACCCGTGATTGTTTTGTCCTGAAATGATATCTCACATAGAAAGGCAGATTTTTCTCATTTGCAGGTCAAGAGAATGAAGTTAGTTTCATGGGCAGAATTTTATATATTTTGTAATACTGAATATAAATTTCACTTTACCTAAGTGATGAACAATTGAGCTGTATCTGAAATTCAAGATGGAAGCCAATATGGCTATTCTCCAATTTGCAATTGTGCCTCTGCCTCTCCCAGACTGTAACACCTGCTTCAAATGCACTCAGAAATTCAAAACGAGTAACGAAGGAAGCATATAATTTATGCTTAGCAGCAGAGACAGGTGAAACGAATGTCTAAGCATCTAAGATATAGCATCACCGCTGGCTGTGTGCTCTGAAAGAAGTGTCCTTTTCAGAAAATACAAGTTATAAATTACTTCTGACAAATTGACTTTCATCTGCCTTGTAGAATGACAAGAACAGAGATACTACTCAAGACTTCACAAGATTCCTTCTTCCTGTTTTGCTCAGACAATGCCCCCAAGCCTTCCTCTGTTACTTACAGAAACCTGCAATTTATTTTACCTCAAAAGGCAATGGAAAATCACCACCAATGGGAAAGGTGAGTTAAAAACCTCACTCCTGCAGAAATTACCTTATGAAACTATGAAGATCATGCTTAAAAGAGCAGGTGTTTCTGATGTTTAAAATGATTTGTCTATTGATTTATTTTCTGCCACAAATTCCAGATATGCTGGAGTTTTGGGAATTCTGTACATATTTTCAGGCACTATCTCCTTAGCCAGGCATGTCCAAAGTCCATTTTGAGGGCCTAATCCAGCCGCCAGTCGATTTAATCTGGCCCCCATGGCAGTATATGTCCTGGGTCAAAACCTCTGGGGTAAAAAAACCCCTAAAAGCTCAACAACTTTGATCGGCCCTCCCGCATGTTAACTTCATCAAATCTGGCCCTCTTTGAAAAAGGTTTGGGCACCCCTTGCAGAAAACTTTTTTTCAGGTGGGGTGTCCTTGGCTATTGGTTTAGATGCTTCTGGGATTAGATCTGACACTAAGAAGATTTCAGGACACTATTCTCATTTAAATTAACCCCCACAGATTAACTTTAAAATCAAAACTTCATTATCACTCCCACGCCTTTTTATTTTTTATTTTGCAATATCACTCTGTTAGGCACTCCTAGCTTGGAAATCAATATATGACTGATTTCAAAATGACTCCAGTTCCAACATATTTTTAAAAGGTTTCTTTGTTACTGCATTCCAAAAACATAGTCTAATGTTGGTGCACACTGGATTCCGTAAAGTTAACTGAAGTTTCTCGTGGGTCTATCAGGAAGCCTGAAGAAGAAAACAGAGGAGATGCTCACGTGAAATGTTTATTATGCTCTTAACAAAAAACAATGCCTTGGCGAAATTCTGAGATGACAGTAAATAATGAAAGAGGTCCTATGAACATCAAGGCCTAAAAGGGCTTTTCTTTTAGTTTCTTAAATGAGTATTACAAATTAGAAATAGGTGCTCTAAGTCTGCTAACTCCTGTGTCAAAATAAAGCCAACTAGAAACAGAATTGACCCCCTATTTCACTCCTGAGCTCCAACAGACCCTTGGCAGCACACAGAAGAATTTATGGTGGGAAATTACTAAAACAGAAAAAAAAAAAACCCTAACTCCAGTGCTCTTGAAATATAACCATAGAAAATGTAATTTATGATCAGGGAAACTGCAAAGTTATTTTCCGTACTCTGTTTTCAGAAGTCACTGAGGACGGAATTGACCCCAGTTATCTTAGATGTTTGATAGTTTCACCTTCTCATTCCTTTCAATAAGGGTGAAATCGGACCATGGGGTGGTATGAGACACCACAGGTGAACTAAGCCCATAACTGGAATAGGAAGTGATTTGGGTTTTCTAAAAGTGCCTGAATTATGTTCTGTAAGGAAGTCTCTTCTCAAGGTCCTGCCACTGGGCCAATTGCACTGGAGAGGTGCCATGGCTCAGTGGCAGAGCATCTGCTCAGCATTCAACAGGTCCTGGGTTCAATCCCCGGCATCTCCATATGAAATCGAGGAGAGTCAGGGAGGTATAGGAAGCGTGTATGTGTGTTATATTGTGTGTGTGTGTGTGTGTACACATATACAGTGGTACCTCTGGTTAAGAACTTAATTTGTTCTGGAGGTCCGTTCTTAACCTGAAACTGTTCTTACCTGAGGTACCACTTTAGCTAATGGGGCCTCTCGCTGCCGCCACGCGATTTCTGTTCTCATCCTGAAGCAAAGTTTTTAACCCAAGGTACTATTTCAAGGTACTATTAGCGGAGTCTGTAACCTGAAGCGTCTGTAACCCGAGGTACCACTGTACACACACACACACACACACACACACAGTGGTACCTCTAGTTGTGCACTTGATCCGTTCCGGGGTGCCATTTGCACCCTGAAAAGTCCACAACTAGAGCGCCACTTCTGCACACGTGCACGGCGTGATAGAACGCTTCTGCACATGCACACGCAGTGAACCCGGAAGCAAACACTTCCAGGTTTGCCACGTTTGTAACCCAAAGAGACACAACATGAAGCGAACGCAGCACAACGTATGACTGTATATATTTTCTGTTTTACAATTTAGAATATTCATTTAACAACCTTAAAATGTCAATGACTTCCCTTCTTCTCTTTCCATGGCTCATTTTGTATATCACAAATCCCTGCATATTTTACATAAACTACTAAACCATGCAGTATTCCATTATTATATCTATCAAAACTTGTTTACACTGTTGAATTTATCGTAATGCAGCGCACGTTTTCAAATATACACAATTTCCCCCATATATCTCCTTTAAACGTATGTTCTTCTTGTTCTCTTATTCTATATGTTAAATCCACAAGCTGAGCATATTCCATCAGTTTAAGTTGCCATTCTTCTTTGGTTGGGACTTTGCTCATTTTCCATTTTTGGGCTAACAAAACACAGACCACAGTAGTGGCATTCATAAAAAACCTTTTTTGATACCTGGGAATTTCCATCTGAATTATCCCCAACAAAAAGCACTCTGGGTTTTTTTTGTTGGAAAAGTACTTTTAAATGTTTTTTTTTTTCAATTCATTATGGATCATTTCCCAATTCTCTTTTACCCTTTTACAAGTCCACCACATACGATAAGTCAAGTCATTTTCTTAGGCGACCTTCCTACAAAAAGTAGCCACAGCAAATGCAGACCTGAACCTCACACTCTTGCTTTTGTGGTTTCAGTGTAACATGGGAAAGGGACACTTGTGCCTCTGTCCTTCAGGGAAATGCGTGAAGCTGCCTATCTATCAACCACAAGACCACTGACAGCAAGGTTAAAGTTTACTGGGAAATGATATATAATGAACTGAAAAATATGCTTAAAATAACGTTTGAAAAACAACAACCCAGAAGCATTCCTTTTGGGAATTATAGTGACAGAAGTACCCAAACTGTAGAGAAATTTATTCATGTATGCGACTACAGTGGCAAGAATATTACTTGACCAAAAATAGAAAGAAGAAGTCCCAACAAAAGAAGAATGGATACAAAAATATGCAGAAATGGATACAAAAATATGCAGAAATGGCGAAACTTACCAGAAAAATAAGAAATCAAGATAAACTTTTTCTAAAAGAATGGAAATGGTTTATTGAATATTTACAAATAAACTGTAAACAGATAAGAACATTAGCAGGATTGTTGTAATAACGCAGTTTTATAAGAGTATATATTTAAAATAGATGAATACATGAGTAAGTTAAGTTAATCTGGAATATGCAGAAAATATAAAAAATCAATTTAAGGAACCACAGAAAGAGGGGGAAGGAAGTCAAGTTTCAAAATGTTAAAATTATTGTCAAATTATTGGAATGTATAAAATTGAAAAACATAAATCATCATCATCATCACCATCACCACCACCACCAAGCAGAACCTGATAGATTTCTACCTGCCACACAGCAAAAAGGTAAAAGGTAAAGGTACCCCTGCCCGTACAGGCCAGTCTTGACAGACTCTGGGGTTGTGCGCCCATCTCACTCTATAGGCCGGGAGCCAGCGCTGTCCGAAGACACTTCCGGGTCACATGGCCAGCGTGACATCGCTGCTCTGGCGAGCCAGAGCCGCACACGGAAACGCCGTTTACCTTCCCGCTGGTAAGCGGTCCCTATTTATCTACTTGCACCCGGAGGTGCTTTCGAACTGCTAGGTTGGCAGGCGCTGGGACCGAACAACGGGAGCGCACCCCGCCACGGGGATTCGAACCGCCGACCTTTCGATCGGCAAGCCCTAGGCGCTGAGGCTTTTACCCACAGCGCCACCCGCGTCCCTGCCACACAGCAAAGACAGGTACAATTCTTAGGGGAAGGCCATAATGCAGTGGTATAGCATCTGCTTTGCATGCAGGTCCAAGTTGCAAGGTGGGCTGGGAACGGACCCTGTCTGAAAGCCTAGAGAGCCTCTCACACTGGTTTAAGGTAAAGGTAAAGGACCCCGGGACAGTTAAGTCCAGTCAAAGGCGATTTTGGGGTTGCGGCACTCATCTCACTTTCAGGCCGAGGGAGCCAGCGTTTGTCCACAGGCAGCTTTCCGGGTCATGTGGCCAGCAGGACTATACCACTTCTGGTGCAATGGGATACCGTGACGGAAACCAGAGCGCACGGAAACGTCGTTTACCTTCCCGCCACAGCGGTACCTATTTATCTACTTGCACTGGCGTGCTTTCGAACTGCTAGGTTGGCAGGAGCTGGGACTGAGCAATGGGAGCTCACCCCGTCATGGGGATTCGAACCGCTGGCCTTCTGATCGGCAAGCCCAGGAGGTTCTGTGGTTTAGACCACAGCGCCACCTGCGTCCCAGGCAGTCAGTGTAGACATTACTGACAGTCCTCTTCTCTGTGGCAGCAACCTGCTGCAGGAATGCCCTATCCTCACAAGATGCAACTGGTACTGATCCTGTTCACTTTTAAGTGCCAATTGAGGACATAGCTTTTGCCATTGGAAGTTGATATGGTGAACCAGAACTAAATTGATACGCTGCTCTATCAGCCCATTTTTTTAATTGATTATTGGATTTTTAAAAATCTCATGTTCAAATTTTATTGTCATGATGTTTGGTTTGTCTAATAACCTGCCCTGGGATCATGGCAGATAAAGGCAGGATTCAAATTGAAATAAATTATTATAATTTCCATGTGAACCCTGCCCTTTTTGATTTAAATTTAATAAACAAACAAATGCTTCAAAAGCTGCTGGAACTCACGACGCCACCATGAGCTTGTGAGGACTTAAGTTGTCACAGTTCTTAAATATCTTAGTTCTTAAATAACGGAGCTACAGAACATCTAGGCATCTGTGTTCGTTCGATGTGGTGAGGGACCCAAAACCACAGCAGGGCAATCCGACATGCCCAATTGCATTTCAGGGGACGCTGTGTTTATTTGCTATTGGCTGTAGCACCAAGGACTCTTTTAAAACAAAAATAAAGCATATCAGAAGCTGTGACCACATTTTTTTTTTTAAAAAAAAACTTTTAATATGCTCATTATTGTTAAGATCTTTTAAATATAAACATTATCATTAGAAGACTTCAATAAGACTACTGCAATGCGCTCTACGTGGGGCTACCTTTGAAGGTGACCTGGAAACTACAACTAATCCAGAATGCGGCAGCTAGACTGTGGACTGGGAGTGGCCGCCAAGACCATATAACACAGGTCCTGAAAGACCTACATTGGCTCCCAGTACATTTCCGAGGACAATTCCAAGGTTTGGTGCTGACTTTTAAAGCCCTAAATGGCCTTGGCCCAGTACACCTGAAGGAGCATCTCCACCCCCATCGTTCAGCCCGGACACTGAGGTCCAGCTCCGAGGGCCTTCTGGCGGTTCTTTCATTGCAAGAAGTGAGGTTGCAGGGAACCAGGCAGAGGGCCTTCTAAAAGTCAGATAGTTGTCATTTACCCGGTACTGAATTCAATATACAGTATAGGCTCCATCTTCTTCTAACAGTTTATAATGGAATCTACCTCTAACCACTTATACTGCAGATGTGCATCTTAGGTTAACAGTACAAAAGAATTTTAAATGTAGTTTATCACTTTTCATGTAAGTACTACAGTTTTAAACCATGGGTAGGCAAACTAAGGCCTGGGGCTGGATGCGGCCCAATCGCCTTATAAATCTGGCCTGCGGACGGTCCGGGAATCAGCGTGTTTTTACATGAGTAGAATGTGTCCTTTTATTTAAAATGCATCTCTGGGTTATTTGTGGGGCATAGGAATTCGTTCATTTTTTTCTTCAAAATATAGTCCGGCCCCCCACAAGGTCTGAGGGACAGTGGACCGGCCCCCTGCTGAAAAGGTTTGCTGACCCCTGGCTTTAAACTGAATTTAATCCAACAAGCAGAATTTTAAGTTTGTGACAGGAGTCTCCCCCCTCCCCCAAATACTTCAGACTGGGTTCCTCTCTTCTCCCGTATAAAACAAATGGAGCTGCAGGAGGTTTATAAGCCCTTTGCCAGGCCTGATTTATTTTCTTAAATAGCTTGCAAATTTAGTAATTGAGTTCTTCAGGAATGTACCTCCTAACGGCACTTCCTGTAGTATTTTAAATCCCAGTTAAGCAGAGCTTCCAAGCAGAATGCAAACATTCAATGCTGAGTGTGCAATAAGCTCCCATGCACATAAAAGCATTCCTGATTGGAATTATCATGTAAAATTATTCAATAAAGCCCTGTCAATGTGGTGAATGCTTGCATGCAATAGCTACCTGTTAAAGATACTACTTTTTTTATAGTAAGTGCAGTTCCACAGAACAGTTATGACCCCATGTTGAATCCCAAACTGATAGGGATGTAGGAAGCGACAAATATTGCAAGCCAAAGGGCACGGCCAATCATGTGGGTCTAAACCATCCAATAGAGTAGACACACTGCCAGAAAGGAGGTACCAAATCCAGCATTGCCTGAGCTCTGCGAGTGCGGCTTTCTTCCGATTGAAGTGCAGAGTATTTGAAGACCAGGACATTTGCAGGGAAACCAAAATGCTTGTTTACAAAGCTACTGCACTACCAACATTGCTGTATGCTTGTGAAACATGGACCACTTATAAACACCATCTCCAACTCCTCAAAAGATTCCATCTCCAAAAAAATTTACACATCACTTCAGAAGACTAGCAAACTAATGCCAGTGTACTGGAAGAAGCAAAGATCACCAGTGTCGAAGCAATGATTCATCAACATCACCTTCGTTGGACTGGTCATGTTGTGCGGATGCCCGATTATTGTATTCCGAACTTAAAAATGGAAAGCATAATGCTGGTGGTCAACAAAAGAGGTTTAAAGACTCTCTCAAGGCAAATCTAAAATAATGTATAAACACCAACAACTGGGAAACACTGGCCTGCGGGCGCTCCAATTGGAGAACAGCCTTTACCAAAGGTGTCATGGGCTTTGAAGATGCTTGAACTCAGGATGTAAGGAAGAAATGCACTAAGAGGAAGGCATGCTTGGCAAACCCTCACCGTGATCAACTCCCACCTGGAAATCTCTGTCCCCACTGTGGAAGGGCGTGTGGATCCAAAATTGGCCTCCACAGTAACTTACAGACCCACAGTTAAGACAGTTTTTATGGATGACAATCTTACTTGGTGATCGCCAAAGAAGAAAAATACCAGCTTGGTTAGAGACATCCATGTGATCGATCCCATTTACGTTGTTATAATAGCACTCCCTGCAGTAAGGAAGCATGCTGTGAAAACTCAATGTCTGAGTAGGTACAATGCCCAATATCCTAGGTGCTCAATATATATTAGCCTGATTCTCCAGGTGCTCTCTTAGTCCAAATATTGAGGAGAAGGAAGCAATTATAAACAAATAATTCACTTATTGAGATTCTAGCCCCCCCCCCCCCGCCAAATTGCCATTTTCATTTGTTCCTTTTTCACATAATAGCAAAACACTAGAGTGGCATTCTCCCCACCCCACCCCCCGTGAACTGCCCTGAGACCCCCAGCTGTAGAGTGGTATAATAATAATAATAATAATAATAATAATAATAATAATAATAATAATAATAATACTTTATTTTGGATGAAAACATTGTATTTAAAATTATTGTTAAGGGGGAATGTTTTTTTATTTTTTTAAAGAACAATTTAATCCATGATTTAGAGCTGATTAATGCATAATGATGCTCAGTCCAAACCAGTATTTTTTCTTTTTCTTATTAGGCTCCTTTCATTCCGTCACCATTATACAAGGGGCTGTGCTGTTACAGTGAAGAATTCTTTAATCACTTCTGACATGCATCCACTTTTCTACTTGGCTTGGCCCCAGCAAACATAGTCGTGCTCTACCTCACTTAATTTCTCTCCGTAGCCTTCCCTTTTCCTTTGGGTAACATACCTCATTTCAAAGGTTACAACTTGCCACGAGGTTCATCTAGAGAGGAAGGACACAGCTGGCTCAGGAACAAGGTTTTTCTTGGGTTCACACTGTGCTCCATATCTAAAGCTCAAGGCTCCCTGGAAATTTCCCCCTTCAACCTAAACACGCTTTTCTCTAACTATAGATGTTAAGGGGTCTTATTGTGGTCATTCAGCTGCTTGGGGAAAACACAGCGCAGTGAAGCCCTTATTACTCTGGGAAGGGAAAATTTTCCCACTCTTGTGCTTTTTTCCATGGAAAGGTTTCCGTTACTAAAATGCATTGTTTTCTAAAATTAAACAATACCAATGAACCTGAACAGTTTCAAAGCACAGTTAAAGGGTAATATTTTCCTCTTCTTGAAGCCAGTGCAGGATAACATCACTCACCTAGTTATGTCCTAGTGCCCACTCAAGAAATGGGGTAAGAATGGGGCGTGCTGGCACCGCTCCACTGTTGCCACCCATGCCTTCCAGCCAGTGATAGAAACTAAGCTAATCGCCAAATGGCTTCCTATACGTAGGTTGAAGTGGCCACAACAGAATGTCTAGGCGCCATTTTCCCCCTCCAGCGAAGTTTATTGTTATGGTTATTATTATTATTAGTTTCATTTCTATGCCACTTTCTAGTTTAAAGAAAAAAAATCTCAAAGTGCTCTAAAAAAAAAGGTAAAGGTACCCCTGCCCGTAGGGGCCAGTCTTGCCAGACTCTAGGGTTGTGCGCCCATCTCACTCAAGAGGCTGGGGGCCAGCGCTGTCCGCAAACACTTCCGGGTCACGTGGCCAGCGTGACATCGCTGCTCTGGCGAGCCAGAGCCGCACACGGAAACGCCGTTTACCTTCCCGCTGGTAAGCGGTCCCTATTTATCTACTTGCACCCGGGGGTGCTTTCGAACTGCTAGGTTGGCAGGCGCTGGGACCGAATGACGGGAGCGCACCCCGCCGCAGGGATTCGAACCGCCGACCTTTCGATCGGCAAGTCCTAGGCACTGAGGCTTTAACCCACAGCGCCACCTGCGTCCCAAAGTGCTCTACAACACGTTAAAAACATCAAATAAAACAATCCAGAATAAAACCAATTCAAGCTTAAAAGAAAATATTTCTTCTGTAACTGGCATTTTGCTTTCCCCATATTCATGTACCTACTTAATTTATATAGCTGCCCCATAACAGAAGTACTCTAGATAAAAAAAGGTAAAGGTAAGGGACCCCTGGATGGTTAAGTCCAGTCAAAGGCGACTATGGGGTTGTGGCGCTCATCTTGCTTTCAGGCCAAGGGAGCCGGTGTTTTTTCCAGACAGCTTTCCGGGTCATATGGCCAGCATCACTAAACCGCTTCTGGCACAATGGGACACCGTGATGAAAGCCAGAGTGCAAGAAAATACCATTTACCTTCCCGCCACAGTGGTACCTATTTATCCACTTGCACTGGTGTGCTTTCGAACTGCTAGGATGGCAGGAGCTGGGACAATGGGAGCTCACAGGGATTCGAACTGCTGACCTTCTGATTGGCAAGCCCAAGAGGCTCAGTGGTTTAGACCACAGCACCACCCATCCCAAATAAACAAGCACACAATCACTGATAGGTCCACCCACCATTGTGAGGCTCAAAGCAATGAAGATGATGCCTCCCCAGCTGTTGCCATTGGCTGTGGCTTTCTTGTGATGTCACAAAAGCACTTGGCAACTGAGTGGGTATACAGGCAGGCCAAGGGGAAAGCCCTTTTCTATTTCCAGAAGGACACACCTGGCAATGGATGGGGCATTCTGCACTGCACAGGTTTCTTCCACTTGGAGGAGGCAAAGTGGTGAATGGAAGGAGGCAATCCTCTGGCAGTGGGATGCTAGGGAGTGATAATAAGGCAAGTTTGCTTGCTTGACGGCTGCTGGTATCCATGGCTGGAAGCTGGCTGATGTCTCATGATGGACCTAAGAGAAGCTGGCAGATGTTGGTGGATAGAAACCAGTGGCTTTTGGATTCGGAAGTTGGTGGAGGCTACAAGGCTAAAGCAGACGAATGTTTGTGGATGTCGGCTGATGGAAGTTCACCTTTGGAAGACAGTCAACAGAAGCCAGTGGATATTTGTGGATTGCAGCCAGGGCAGGGCATGAACGTGAATGGATGTCATGTTTCTGGATGTCGGCTGGTATATGTTTGTGTGAGTAAATGGGAGGTTTCAAATGTGGTTGAGGCAGAATGGTGTTTGGATGTGCACAAATGTGATGTGTGAAAGAGTAGATGAAACCCATGGGAGGAGGGATATAGGTTTCAGAGAATCAGAGAATCGAGTTTGGGAGGGACCATCAGGGTCATCTAGCCCAACCCCTTACAATGCAGGAATCTTTTGCCCAGTGTGGGCTCAAACCCACAACCCTGAAATTAAGAGTCTCATATATTTTCTGTTTTCATGTTGTAATATTGTGAACTGCCCTGTGATCTTTGGGTGAAGGGCAGTATTCAAATTTTAATAGCAGTAATTGTAGTAATAGTAGTAAACTTGGACTGGAGCTGGGACAGAGCAACTGGAGCTCACCCTGTCGTGGGGATTTGAACTGCCAACCTTCTAATCAGCAAGCCAGGGTGGAGCATTGGTTAGAGTGTTGGACTAGGACCTGGGAGGTCAGGGTTCAAATCCCCACTCAGCCATGAAGCTTACTGGGGGACTCTAGAGTCAGTCGCAATCTCCTTACCTATTTCAGTGTCCTTGTAGGGATTAACTGAGCATGGGGATTCTTTAATTATTATTTTTTTTAAAAAAAATGATCTGTAGAAAACACAACCTGAAGAAACAGACAATGCATGTACTTTTGTAAACAAAGAAAATCTTTAATAAAAATAATTTTTTAAAAAAACTGAGGTGGGTGGTGTGAACCATGTACTCCTGGGAGAAAAATGTGTGATATAAATGCAATAAATAAGCTCTTCTGCTTAAGAAAGCTGCTTAAGAAAGCTGGTTCCCTGTAACCTCACTTCTCACAGTGAGGGAACCACCAGAAGGCCCTCAGTGCTGGACCTCAGTGTCCGGGCTGAATGATGGAGGTGGAGACGCTCCTTCAGGTATATTGGCCCAAGGCTGTTTAGGGCAGGCATAGCCAAACTTGGCCCTCCAGCTGTTTTGGGACTACAACTCCCATCATCCCTAGCTAACAGGACCAGTGGTCAGGGATGATGGGAGTTGTAGTCCCAAAACAGCTGGAGGGCTGAATTTGGGGGTGCCTGGTTTAGGGCTTTAAAGGTCAGCACCAACACTTTGAATTGTGGTTCCAGCAGGCACAACCTCCCTCTATAATGCATACACACTCTGAGAAACATGAACACACCCCTAATGAGTACAGGATCCAGGGCTAAGCTTGGGGAAGTCCAAGCTGAGGGGCAGGGAACGTCTGGCCTTTCAGATCTTTTTGAACTGCAACTTCCATCATCAGTGACCATTAGCCATGCTAACTGGGGAAGATTGGAGTTACAGTTGAAATATATCTGGCAGGTCACCAGTTCCTTGCCCTCAAAGTGAAGCGCTCAATAAATACGGAACTGGAAGTTATATTCGCACTTAGTTCAAGTGTAAAACAAAAACAGAAAAAAACCCTACTTTAAAACACATACACTCCTCTAATATGTCCCTGCAGAATCATATTATTTCTATAATAGCCACCAGCTCATGCTCTGCAAACCATCTGATCAGACAGTTGCTCTCTAAAACCAGCAAGTTGACAAGACACCCAAAATAGTAAGGTGACCAGAATAACTTTCACCAGAACTATTTTCTATTGGCAAAGTGTTCACATGTGATGTTTTAAAATTTAACAGATGTTCACTGTTCTGCTAGATTTATGATATCCACACTGCATTTTGTTTTGGACACAGATAATCTAATTCTCATATCTTTATCATCAAGCTTCTTATGTAAACGTCTATATATTTTACCTTTTAAATATTATGGTGTATAATCATGTTAGTCTTATAGATTACTTACTGTCAATTTCTATCCTGTCCTCACATTAAGGGCATGGAAGGTACAGCAATAATAATAACAATAATAGTAATAATAATACAGTAATAATAGTAATAATAATAATAATAATAATAATAATAATAATAATAATAATAGATAAGTTGCATACTTAAAGCTGGACAAAGGTCCTGGAATTTAGTTCCAGAACTACTTTTTATTTTAAGAGCCAGCAGTGTGGTTTGCTATGCTGTAGTTAAAGTGAAACCTGTCTCTTTGGAGCAGACTTCCTTTGTCCCAGATACTGTCTCTCCAAGGCTTAGCAATTCTAAGCCTTTCCTTCCCAATTGCCACCAGCTCTTCCACACACTAAGACCCTACAGGAATATTCTGTAAATAAACTGGCACTGCATATGGGACAGGTAGCATTTCTGAAAATACTAGCTGGATTTCAGCCTCCCACTGAGTATTCTAAATATTTTTTCAAGGGATACTCAACTACATTTTCCCGAAGTGTCGCCTATCAAGAAAATTAATGACATTTTCCCTGCCTGTTGCAGAGGTTGCAGGTTACACTGCGGTCAACGTGACATTACGACTGTGCCTGACTGGGTGCCAATCTATATAAATCAACAGAATCAAGTAGTAAAGCTTCTCCTGGATTGTACAAGACCAGGAACAGTCTCACCAACTGAATGGCTCTTTAGAGAAAATGTACACATCTAGCACAATAACAGAATACCAGCTCAGGACTGCAATACCTGAAGGACTGCTTCTTCCCGTATGAACCTGCCCAGTCCATTAGATCATCTTCTGAGGCCCCTCTTCATGTGCCTCCTCCTCCTCCAGAGGTCCAGAGGGTGACAACACAAGAACGGGACCTTCTCTGCAGTGGCTCCCTGTCTATGGAATGCTCTCCCCAGGGAAATTCGCCTGGTACCTTCATTATACACCTTTAGGCGCCAGGCAAAAATCTTCCTTTTTAACCAGGCCTCTGGTTGATCTGATTGACATCCTATGCCCTTTTAGAATGTGGTTCTTTTTTTGGGGGGGGGGGTTAATTGGATTATTGTTTTTAGTTTGATGTTATATGTTGTGGTCTTGTTTGTGAACTGCCCTGAGACCTCCGGGTATAGGGCGGTCTATAAATTGAATGAATGGATGAATGAATGAATGAATGAATGAATGAATGAATAGTAGAAAATTTTCATGTGGAAAAGGCAGCCTAACCTCATTCCTCACATGCTAGCTTTTGAAATACGGGGATATTCCTGAATGGGGAGCAGCCCAGGAAACTCTGTTATGTCACTATTCTGCTGCATTAGTTTTAAGTCCCTAAGCCTGTAGCCTTCCATATATCACAGGAATACAATTCTCATTGTATGAGACCATGAAGTACACAATCACAGATAGGTCCACCTGCCATTGTGAGGCTCAAAGCAATGAAGATGATGCCTCCCCAGCTGTTGCCATTGGCTGTGGGTTTCTTGTGATGTCATAAAAGCACTTGGCAACTGAATGGATATAAAGGCAGGCCAAGGGGAAAGCCCTTGTCTATTTCCAGCAGGACACACCTGACCATGGATGTGACATTCAGCACTGCCCAGGTTTCTTCCACTTGGAGGAGGCAAAGTGGTGAATGGAAGGAGGCAATCCTCTGGCAGTGGATGCTAGGGAGCGATAATAAGGCAAGTTTGCTTGCTTGAAGGCTGCTGGTATCTGTGGTTGGAAGCTGGTGGACTTCTCATGACGGACCTAAGAGAAGCTGGCAGATGTTGGTGGATGGAAGCCAGTAGCTTTTGGATTCGGAAGTTGGTGAAGGCTATAAGGCTAAAGCAGACGGATGTTTGTGGATGTCGGCTGATGGAAGTTCACCTTTGGAAGACAGTCAACAGAAGCCAGTGGATATTTGTGGACTGAAGCCAGGGCACGAACGTGAATAGATGTCATGTTTTTGGATATCGGCTGGTATATCTTTGTGTGAGTACATGGGATGTTTCAAACGTGGTTGAGGCAGAATGGTGTTTGCATGTGCACAAATGTGATGTGTGAAAGGTAGATATTCATGAATAGATGGAATCCATGGGAGGGGTCTATTGGTTTCATGGAATCAGGGAATCAGGGAATAGAGTTTGGGCGGGACCATAAGGGTCATCTAGCCCAACACCTTACAATGCAGGAATCTTTTGCCAAATGTGGGGCTCAAACCCACTGGCGTGCTTCTGAACTGCTAGGTTGGCAGGAGCTGGGACAGAGCAATGGGAGATCACTCCGTCGCAGAGATTCGAACCGCTGACCTTCTGATCAGCAAGCCTAAGAGGCTCAGTGGTTTAGACCACAGCTCCACCCACTTCCCTACCTAACCATAGGCTGTGCTGGCTGATAGGAATTGAAGTCCAGCAGCACCCAGAGCACCATATAGATTCTCCATAGAGATTCTCTGTAAGATCAAACTTACGATTAAGTGAATTCCCTACCCCTGGAGATATGCCTAGGTCTGAGCAGGTATAACTTCATTGCTTGCAATTAAGGATCCTATTCACAGGGTCACAGAGAACCACTTTATTTTGCACAGAATAAAATTTTGGAGATTTATTCCCGATTCAGACATCTAACATACACAAAGTTCTCCATGTAACTGAATTCCCACATTCATTCCTGAGTTGGGGAGGAATTAAAAAAAAATCTTTACAAATGAAAAGTTAAAAACAACAATGGAACAAAACCCTTTCAAAATGAAGGCACAGACAGTAGACAGTTAACAGAAATGTACACAAGTCAAATGACTTTGCCATTTTTCTCCATAACTGATTGTGCAGCAAGGTGCAGAGCAATAAGTGAAAAATATCCTCAAGCAAAAGGTTATCAACTTGACATGTTTTTCCTGCAATATTTTTAATCCCTCTAGGACAACACTGCATTGGATTATTCATCAGAAGAATTTTAGAGGTTATTCTTTCCCTCTTACAAAAGATATATTGTTTCTGTATCTTTATTTTCTATACACTAGCACTGATGTGTAAATATTTTTGTTTTAAACATGGATTTGTTAGTTAATAAATTCCTCAGAAAGGATTAGCATAGTTTCTACTACTAAAATAAAATACAGTGGTACCTCGGGTTTGAACGTAATCCGTTCCGGAAGACCGTTCGACTTCCAAAACCTTCGAAAACCAAGGCGCAAAGGGCCTTCTGCAAATTCCGTGGAGAAAATTGGGGGGGGGGGGGGAGCTCAGCGGAAGCTATTCGGCTTCCAAAGAGTGTTCAAAAACAGAAGCATTTACTTCCGAGTTTTCAGCGTTCAAAAACCGAAACGTTCAGCTTCTGAGACTTTCGACAACCAAGGTACCACTGTATGCTTCGAAGTTCTAGTCCTGAAACACTGTTTCACAGTCCTGAGACACAGTTCCTAATACAGCTACATTTCCCCTTGCTGGATTGGGGCAATAATATAATTTCTACAAACGCAAAGAACAGCTAGTGTGATATCCAACCACATACTCAGAGTAGGACCCCCCAACCCCATAACAAATCATTTTAATGTGTCTACTCCAAATACCACCACTAAAACACTGTTGTTCCTAGCTTTATTGTTTTCAGCAGTTTAACTCGTCTACGGAACTATTTTTTGTTAAGAGCTATACCTGGGTGGCGCTGTGGGTTAAACCACAGAGCCTAGGACTTGCCGATCAGAAGGTCAGCGGTTCGAATCCCTACAACGGGGTGAGCTCCCGTTGCTCGGTCCCTGCTCCTGCCAACCTAGCAGTTCGAAAGCACGTCAAAGTGCAACTAGATAAATAGGTACCGCTCTGGCAGGAAGGTAAACGGCGTTTCAGTGCGCTGCTCTGGTTCGCCAGAAGCGGCTTAGTCATGCTGGCCACATGACCCGGAAGCTGTACGCCGGCTCCCTTGGCCAATAAAGCGAGATGAGCGTCGCAACCCCAAAGTCGGCCACGACTGGACCTAATGGTCAGGGGTCCCTTTACCCCTTTGCCTATACCTGCTAGGTGGGGGATCAGATTGCCAAGAATCCACCATTGAGAGACGCAAACTCTCTGCTATCACAGAATTACCCTTGGCAATGGTATAGCTAAGCCTTCAAAAGAGAGTGTGCAAATTATGAGATATCCCTCCCAATTGAAATTAATGGACAACCCAGATGACTTATCTCCCCAATTCCTCCTCGATCCCCACAGCCACAACAAAGGATAAAACTCTGGATAACTTTTGCAGACTGTCTTGGCCAAGCTATAGAAATTCCAGCCAGATAACTCAAATCTCAAATTTTAAGATCCAAAACTTTAGGGCTCATCACTGTAAAGATATTAAGGTAGAACAAAGTGAGGACTTGAGGGTGGGAATCTTTATACAAAACATGCAGGGAGAGCGCTAAATGAATAAATATTATCACACCACCATTTAAATCCTCCAAGGACTACAACTCCTCTGTTGCAAATTGGGCTGCCAGAAGCACCCCCCCCCCAAAAAGCCAGGTAGGGAGCTCATCAGGGAGACCATCGAAACAGGACCCTTGTATCCCCTCCATACTTCTTCCTCACAAAATTGTCCTATCCTTTCTTCTTTCAGGTTGCTAATGTCTTCTTTTGTGTATATTTCCAGTATTCTGTAAGCCACTTTGAGGAGTGCATTTTAATCCCACATGAGAGGACTGTGTTATTTTAAAATTTCCAGAACAATAATTAAAACATTATGTCCACAACAATGCCAGAAAATTAGCATGCCAAATATTTCCCTGCATGCCGACTGAGCTGTGAAAGGAGCTAAATGGTAAGCAAAAAAAAATCTGTATCTTCCAGCCTGTCTATTAAATGGTTCTAGTGATTCATTACAGTGCTCATCTGAAGAAGTAATTTGTAATTCTGAAAAGCTTGTGTTAAGGGATATTTTCACTTGGGAGATAGGGGATCATTCACTTGTGTTTCCATTTATTTTAATTCTAGACTCCACCAAGACCCAAGTAATATTCACATAAAATAAGGCTCCTGAAATGGCATAGAAGATATCCCACATGAAATAGCTCAGGCCGCCCACCATTTTGTGCTGTGGCAATTTATGCAATAATAAAACGTACTCTCGAGGTCTGTGAGTTGAATGTCACATATGAAATGCAGCTGATGGTACAACTGGAACAGACATTTCCATCTTGGGTGGTCTGTCACACCAGCTTCTTAGCAGATCGAGCTCTGAGTGACCAGACCAGAGGACTACACCGTGTAGTCTATGGGTTACACAGAAAAAGCCCTCAAATCACATGGAACAGCACATGGGCTTTCTAAGGAATACTGCTGGGTTAGCCAAAATGTGGAATATTATGGCGTAGGACTCAAGTTCACAATGTGGTTTATTGGACCCTGGTAATTAGGCAGATTAATCTGAAACTGAAGACAAAGCTTTCCAACTCAACTTTATAGAGCATATAATTTTACTATTAGCCCTTTCCTCTTGTATATTATTCAAATCAGATAAAATAAGACTATGTAACTACTTGGTACAATTCATGTTTTAAAAAGAAAACTATCAGGGCTTAATCTCTGCGAATCTTAACATTTTACAAATGTAGTCTTAACATTTCTTCCTGTGTAACTTGTTTCTTTTGCAGTGTTACCTACACAAAAATCTGTGTCCCTTAGGCAGTAGTTGTAAGTTAGGAAATGTAAGTAATAATGAAAAACAACATCAAGAATCCAATATAGTTCTTCCAGGGATGCATTTATTAAAAGATTTATACACCATCCTTCAGCAGAGCTTATAGAGGATGATTTGTTTCGTAGTATGCGCTCCTAACAATACAAGCCTATACATGCACATGTTTACTCAGAAGTAAGGCCCACTGAGTTCAGTTAAGGTTCACTTTCAGGAAAGTGTGCATAGGATTGCAGTCTAAAATGCACCAAGTTTCCATCACTTTAATAGAGAAAAGTAAGAAACCAGGACTGAACTAAATATAATTATCTCTACATAGCTCCTCTCCCAGTTTTACATGTAATGCTTTTTAACATCCCAAGAGAAGTACCTACATATATTTATGAAAGACATAACCATGGAATCAGTTGAAAAAGTAGCTGGCATTACAGTTTTTAAATTTATTACAGACAATGGAAACATTCCAATGACCATCTTGCAAGATCCTATCGTGAATACTGAACATATGGAATAGTATTATAGGATGGACTTCTACAATTCCCAGACCAGTTTCGTGGCTGACAAAAAAATGAATGGAGACTAATTTCCCAATGGGGATGAGAACATCTGTCTTCCCTGACTTAGGAGGCAAATAGGTTGGACACACACATTAAACTGTTTCAGGAGGAGGAAAAACAGTAAAAAACCATCACAGTCCATTTCTCAAATAGGTACATTTTGAAAAAGTGTAATTGCTTAGTGTACAATCCACCAAGAACTTCTGGAAGTCTTCCTGAAATGAGAGATAGATTTGTTTCCTTGACACTTGCATAGAAAAACTTCCTAGTAAGGTAAGGTAAAGGACCCCTGGATGGTTACATCCAGTTCAGGGTGACTATGGGGTTGTGGCACTCATCTTGCTTTCAGGCCAAGGAAGCCGGTGTTTGTCCACAGACAGCTTTCCGGGTCATGTGGCCAGCAGGAGTAAACCGCTTCTGGCACAATGGGACACCGTGACGGAAACCAGAGCGCACGGAAATGCTGTTAACCTTCCCGTCACAGTGGTACCTATTTATCTACTTGAACTGGCATGCTTTCAAACTGCTAGATTGGCAGGAGCTGGGACAGAGCAACAGGAGCTCACTCCGTCACAGGGATTCAAACCGCCAACCTTCCGATCAGCAAGCCCAAGAAACTCAATGGTTTAGACCACAGCGCCACCCACGTCCCAGAGACTTCCTAGTACATTGTGTTCATTAATACTTGGTGAACAATAGATTTGATAAGAACTACACTGCTCCTAATTCACAGTTCAGTCCCTAACAGCTCAATGATTGTGCCTGCCTACTCAGAAGCAAGCCCTACTATATTCAATGGGACTTCTTTTAGGGAAGTGTGCCTAGGATTGCAGCCTTAGTCATTATACTATGTCTCTCTCTATATATAAACAACTGGGGTCTTGCTAATCCCCCTGCCATTCCCCTACATCAGAGGTCAGCAAGCTTTTTCAGCCGTGGGCCAGCCCACCTTCCCTCAGACCATATGGTGGGCCAGAGTATTTTTTTTTTGGGGGGGGGGGGAATGAATGAATTTGTATGCCCCACAAATAACCCAGAGATGCATTTTTAATAAAAGGACACATTCCACTCATGTAAAAACACGCTGATTCCTGGACCGTCCGTGATTGAGAAGGCAATTGGGCCACATCTGGCCCCCGGGCCTTAGGTTGCCTACCCCTGCCCTACATTAACCGCCATGGGGGCTTCCCCTTCATTCTCCATGCAACTGTTAAACCACCTTTTTACCTTCCCAACCCTGTTTTTGAAGCCACTTTCTTTTAATTCAGCAGCCCTAATTCACTGCTTTTAAGCAACAGCAAAAGTTTGAGGGCAGAGTTTGCCTATGCCTGTCCTAACACATCTTTTGTATTACCAATTTTTTCCTTAAATTCTTTTTTAACTTGTTTAACTTCCCTAAGTCTTCAAGTACCAGTTTTTTTAAAAAAACAACAACACAAAAGTTAGCCAGTGGTTAAGAAAGTGTTCGCCGCAAGTATGCTGAGAGAGAGACTGGCTTAAGTTCTGGCCTGATAATTAAGTTGCAGAAAGAGGCACAGGTAATCGAGGCAACCTAACTGCCGTATTATAATTTAATGAGCCTTCAACTAATATTAGAGTATGAAAGAACAGATACTACATTCCTGCCATTCTAACCTGTCTACAGCTTCCAGTAGAGAAAAGTGCGGACGAGGATACAGGGCCCCTCTTCATGAAAACAAATTTCATTAGTAAGTTTCAGAGCAAGTTAAATGTTCAGATGACATGCCTGACATTTAAAATGTTAGCTGAAAAAACACTTTTTATCCTGAAAGGAAGAGAGACAGAGAGAAACCAGATGGCAAGGGAGGAAAATTAAACAACACAAGGGTTATTCAATTGCATTCGCATGGAACTCTTAGCTGGCTGCAAAAAGAGCTCCAGCCAAACCTTTCAAGCACAAAAACCTAGGAGTGCATACATGTATTTCCCAGGACATTTCCATGCATGGGGTGGGAAGCCAGATATGTGAATAGCACACCCCCACAAGATCCATATGAATCCCCAACAACCAAGCAAAACAGCACTCGAGAGCTACAAACAATTTGTTGCCAGAAACCGTTTGTCTGGTGGGCGAGGTTTGTAGCAGCAACTTCTGGGACCAACAAAAAGGCACTTCTTTAAGCATCCATGCTTGGGGGACACAAAATTGTGCATGGTGACCAAAATACAACAGGCCCATAGCTCTGGCATGCTCTCTCACAGATGATATTCCGGCTTCCTCCTGTGACTGTTTAGGCTTTTGTCTTTTCAATATCATTATTTTTAAAGCAAGTTCCTATTTAGCTCTTTTATTGATGGAGACAGAAGGTAAAAATCTGCATGCAGCACTCCACCCAATACAGTGGTGCCCCGCAAGATGAATGCCTCGCAAGACGGAAAACCCGCTAGACGAAAGGGTTTTCCGTTTTTGAGTTGCTTCGCAAGACGATTTTCCCTATGGGCTTGCTTCACAAGACGAAAACGTCTTGCTAGTCTTGCGATTTTTTCCCCGCTCCCCACCCCTTTTTCTAAGCCGCTAAGCCGCTAATAGCCTTTTAGCAGCTAAGCCGCTACGCCTTTAATAGCCGCTAAACCGCTAATAGCGCTAATCCGCTTAGCCGCTAATAGGGTTGCTTCGCAAGACGAAAAAACCGCTAGACAAAGAGACTCGCGGAACGAATTCTTTTCGTCTTGCAAGGCACCACTGTATCTCACAAAGTAATAAAGCTCTCAGTATTCAGTCAATAAGTACAAAAGCGTTCAGGTAATCATTAAGCACTTGCACACTTCACATTTTATTTTTAAGGGTGCTAAGGTATTTAATAAATTAACCTTTAACCTATTATACTACTATAATCTGGATTGTGCCACACAGGTTCCCAAATTGTGGACTGCAGTGTACTATAAATAATCATGTGCCTTCCAGATAAATATTTTAAGGTGCACACTTTGAAAACTACAAAATACATCTCTCAACAAACCTTCCTGGAATTACCTCCCTCCGTTTCCCTGCCACAAACACATACCTATATCTACTATTATTTCTGGTTGTTTGTTTGAAGTATTAGTTAAAGAGGCATGTATTTAAAATATTACTAATATTTTAAAAAATTACCATGGTGAAATTACATATATTAATTGTGTGAATGCAATGAACATGCACATTTTAAAAACGTAAATACTACTTTGCATTTATTTATATATTTATATACCACTTTTCAGCCCAAAGCAATGGACAGCATATTGCAACAAAATACACAGTAGAGTGCAATCCAATGTCAATCCATCAAAACAAGGTGAAACATCAAAATCACAACATAGGAGGACCACAAAATGGCAGCCATGGGAGGACGAGCTGTATCACAAACTCAGGAGGCAGAAAGCAATTAGTTCAATGCTTCCCCCCATTCTGAAGTCCAGAAAGCTGTGCTCTCCTCCCACCCAAGCTATTGTTTCCAACTGAAACCAGTGAAATCTTCCCTCCAAGAGCAAGTAAGAACTTTGCGGCCGGGGGGGGGGGGGGTGTTGTGCGGACCACAGCAGCGGACAGGGTTAAATGTTCCCTTCCCACCCTGCTGTGGTCCAGATCCTGCTTAAAACTCCCTGTGGCTACAATTTCTGCTTATAAATGAGCTTAAAATGCCAAAAGCAAAGTAGTCACACCACTTATTGCTGTGTAATAACCTACCTGCTGCAATTCCAAGTGATGCATAATACAGTCGTGCCTTGGAAGTCAAACGGAATCCGTTCGGGAAGTTCGTTTGACTTCCAAAACGTTTGGAAACCAAAGCGCGGCTTCTGATTGGCTGCAGGAAGCCCAATACGAACCCCCGGAACCTGCGTCGGACGTTCGGGTTCCAAAAGAGCATTCGAAAAGCAGGACACTCACTTCCAGGTTTCGATCGTTCGGGAGCCAATTTGTTCAGGTGCCAAGGCATTTGAGATCCAATGTACAACTGTACAACAGTTCATGTTACCAAACATCCCGACCTCTGCCAAATTCTATAAATATACCCCAAGATCTGTTACCAAGATACTATGACACGTCCAGCATACCGGTACATATTCATAATCTGCAACCAGAAGTAAGAAAGGGAAGTAAAGAATTATGCACTTTTATTACATTACTAGTCATGACAGCTATATGTTGTCTCCAGTATCAGACATGCTGTGCCTCTGAATATTATTGTTGGAGAAGACAGCTTGGAAGTCTTGCTTGTGGGTCACCCCCATTTTATTCTCTCATTAAACTTGTGAAGTAGAGGAGGTTTAGAATTGGTCGCTGACCCACAGACATTTCTTCATGGCTTCATGTCTGAGTATTTTAACCTAAGTAGTACTAATCCTAGATAAACAGTCTAACCCAGGGTGCAAGGTAAAAAGTTAAAGGTAAAGGACCCCTGGACGGTTAAGTCCAGTCTAAGGCAGCTATGGGGTTGCAGCACTCATCTCGCCTTCAGGCCAAGGGAGGCGGAGTTTGACCACAGACAGCTTTCCGGGTCATGTGGCCAGTAGGACTAAACTGCTTCTGGCACAATGGAACACCGTGACAGAAACCAGAGTGCACAGAAACGCCGTTTACCTTCCCGCCTCAGCGGTACCTATTTATCTACTTTTACTGGTGTGCTTTTAAGAATAATAATAATAAATTTTATTTATACCCCGCCCTCCCCAGCCAAGGCCGGGCTCAGGGTGGCTAACAACCAATATAAAAACAAATTGATTGAAGTACAACTTAAAAACAATTAAAATACAACATTAAAACATTAAAATGCAGCCACATTTCAATGGAAACTCAAATAAATCCTTTTGGGGATGAAAACATCAGGTCTTCACCAAGGCTAACTAACCAGACTGGTCCTACATGGGCCAGAAAAAAGCCAGGGAAGTCCCCAAATAGCAGTTCCATCACAGGAGGAGAAAGGAAAAAAGAAAAGAGGGGGAGGGAATCAAATGGATTCCAAGCCAAAGGCCAGGCGGAACAACTCTGTCTTAGAGGCCTGCGGAAAGAAATCAGATTCTGTAGGCCCTAGTCTCATGAGACAGAGCGTTCCACCAGGCCGGAGCCAGTGTTGAGAAGGCCCTGGCTCTGGTTGAGGCTAATCTAACTTCCTTAGGGCCTGGGACCACTAGGGTGTTGCTATTCATGGACCTTAAGGTCCTCCGTGGGGCATACCGGGAGAGGCGGTCCTGTAGGTTTTCGAACTGCTAGGTTGGCAGCAGCTGGGACAGAGCAACGGGAGCTCACCCCGTCGTGGGGATTTGAACCACCAACCTTCTGATCAGCAAGCCCAAGACTGGCATATTTGGTGTGAGCTACTCACAACCAGAAGTAGATGTCTACTAATGCTACCATCCTTGCCTCTCCTTGACGTTTAGCATAAACTGAGAAAGCTGGCAAGGGATGGCTGCCCTTTCCCTGCCAACAATTACCATAGGAACTGAAGAGTCCCACATTTGGAAGTCTGATCTAAGCTCTACTCCACCACAGGTTCATGCCTGAAGCAACTGAGGAGTTGGGAAATTGCTCAGCTCCCTTTCTCATGTAAAAACTGGACACACTTTGCACCTGAAAGGGGTCTGAATCAGCAGAATCAGCTGCCATGGTCCAGTCTATTTAGGCCTACGGGAGTTTTCGAATACACCAGAAAGGAAGAAGCAGCAGAAAACCAGCAAGAAACAATGAATTCAGAAGAAAGGAGATCTCATCCTAATTGCTACAGAAAGGGAATACACTACCTTGAGAGTCTGCAAAACCTGCTTCTCTAGAGGTTTTTGAGAGGAGATGGGAAAGCCATCTGGCAGAGGTATTTTAGGTATAGGATATCCCACTGCTGGAAAAATCCCAGATGCCTGAATATGCAGTGCTGATTCCTAGGCAACTGAAATGATTTCCCAGCTCTGGGAGTTCCACTGCACTCAATGACCCACCAAGTTCCAGCCAACATTACGATTCTAGATGCAAAGCAGGTATGCACAAGTGTCAGGCCAAAGAGAGCTGCAACGCCTCTTAGAGAAGAACTGGGAGAAAGCTTATAACTGCCTGTTGTTTCAGTATGCACAAGGCTTGAAACAAAGGAAGGAGAGGGTTGGATTCTTTGCAGGAAAGAAAGCAGACCCAGGAAAGGGCAACCAAGTGGAAACAAGCTATAAATACCCAAAAAGGTTCCGGAACAAGAAACGACGTGGCAGGAGTTCAGAGACACAGGTGCTTCTTTCTGAGCTCAAACCAACACACAATATCCATATTTTTAAAATGTATCAACACATGCAATACAGTGGTACCTCGGGTTAAGTACTTAATTCGTTCCGGAGGTCTGTTTTTAACCTGAAACTGTTCTTAACCTGAAGCACCACTTTAGCTAATGGGGCCTCCTGCTGCTGCCGCGCTGCCAGAGCCCGATTTCTGTTCTTATCCTGAAGCAAAGTTCTTAATCTGAAGCACTATTTCTGGGTTAGCGGAGTGTGTAACCTGAAGAGTATGTAACCCGAGGTACCACTGTACATCAAACTTCTGCTGGTGTATTTGAGGCCACTTGCAACCCTCAATGCATTGGGGTTGCTTCCTAATGCTTATCATCTTATTCAATCTCCCCAGCCCTTTCTGCAAATGGAACATTTATTTAAGACTTGCATTTGGAAAATCTGTACATGAAGGAAGTATTTCGAAAACTCTGGAAAAGCCCAGTGGAAAAGTAACTGTGTTAGCTCAAGTTTTATTACCTTAAAAGTAAAATAAACAGATTCAACAGAACACAAAATCATCCCTCATCCCCGCCCTTTTGCATTACAAAAGTGAGAAGTAGAGCTGTTAAGTGGTAAAAGCAGGTCATCGCATGGAAAGCACAGCTGTATCGGCCAAAACTCCAGCACATGTTAAAAGGAAGCAGAGGAGGGACATGGCTGGTATTTTATTTCTCTTTGGTGCATCAGAGAAACCAGAAAAGTCTTGAAAGACTTTTGTGAGTGTTTGGTATTGGGTGGGGAGGATGTGGGGACAGACGGGACTTTATTGTCACCATATGCATTCCATGTCATCTAGATTGGAGCGCCAATGGATTATCATGTCAAGGGCTGATTTCAATTCATTACCACAACGATTTTGGCGAGACATAGCACAGAAAGAAAAAATTAAAGTTAAACCCCACCTAAACCTCTGCAGCGCTAGGATACATCAAACAAAGTCTGGGTGCTTTATAAAATACATTTATCAATTAATTGCTCAGAGTCCCTTCACACAAACATTCTTCACAATGTTTTCTTCTATGGGGAAAGCACTGTAGACAAGAGCAAACATTTCTACTTAGCTAAGCTGCAACCACAGGACATGGCAAAATGCACACATGTGTACTCATCGCATGTGTAGTATTTCTTTTTATTTGTTTGTTTGTTTGATTTTTATTTTATTTTGACCAAGTAATCATAAATAAATAAGAATAAAAATGTGCAACCCACCACCGAGACCATTCCATTGTAACGATCCAACCTCCCAAAACTTCAACACCTCTTGCGATGGTTTGACCCCTTTGCCTTTTAATACTACAAATTCTACAATCACCCTCCATATCTCCTCAAAATCATTTCTCTTGCTTATTCCCAGTCTTACCTTAATGGCACACATTAATTTATCATTAATATCCCACACCTCTTTATACCATTCTTCCATTTTATACAGTGGTACCTCGCAAGACGAATGCCTCGCAAGATGGAAAACTCGCAAGAAGAAAGAGTTTTCCATTTTTCGAGGTGCTTCGCCAGACGAATTTCCCTATGGGCTGGCTTCACAAGAAGAAAGCCCATAGGGAAATCTCCGGGGACCTCTTTTAAAATGCTGGTGGTCGGGAGCAAAGACTTTCGCCCACCGCTGGCCTTCAGAAGAGGTCCTGGACCTCTTCTGAAGGCCAGCGGTGGGCAAAAGTCTTTGCTCCCCCCCCGCCTGCCTTCCCGGGACAGCGGAGACTTCTCCGCTGTCCCGGGGCGATCTTAAATGCTGGCGGGCGGCCCCGGGACAGCGGAGGCCCGGGACAGCGGAGGCTTCGCTGCCGCTCGCCAGCATTTTAAAATCGCCCCGGGACAGCGGAGAAGTCTCCGCTGTCCCGGGGGCTTTTAAAATGCTGGCGGTCGGCAGCAAAGCCCTCCTGTCCCCGGAGCTTGCGGGGCGGGAGGGGGGGAGAAGGGCTTTTCTTCCCACCGCCAGCCTTCAGAAGAGCCTTCTGAAGGCTGGCGGTGGGAAGAAAAGCCCTTGTCCCCCCCCCCAGCCTTCAGAAGAGGTCGGGGGACAGACTGTCCCCGGACCTGGTCTGAAGTCGGTTTCCATAGGAATGCATTGATTGATTTTCAATGCATTCCTATGGGAAACCATGCTTCGCAAGACAAAAAACTCGCAAGAAGAAAAAACTCGCGGAACGAATTAATTTCGTCTTGCAAGGTACCACTGTATTCTGCTTACCCCTTCCACTTCCTAGCTATAATAATTTGTGCAGCTGTCAATAAATTGGTGGGTGAGTCCTTCAAAGCTTGCAAACCTTCCACCCCATCGTAAATTGATAATAATGCTACCTCTGGACTTTGGGGTCAGCTTCAACCCAGTGATTTCTGTTATCTCCTTAAACACACTTTGAAAAAAAAAATTTGTACATATTTACACACACCCCACCACATGTGAACATAATTCCCTGTTTTCTGGAATCCCTTCCAACATAACACCGAATATTCACGTGTAGTATTTCGACAATCAGCTATATCCACCCAAGGCATGGCCATGTGAAGTTACCCTCACTCAGATGCTTCAAAACACTGGGTGCCCGAAAGATGCTAACACTGAATTTAAGCAAACCTTTAGCCAGTGCATAAGTTCTAACAGACAGTCAATACCCATGTTGACTACAGCTGATCATCCACAGTCTCCTCATTTTCCCCCATCCCAAATTGCAATAAGAACAGAAATACTCTCATGACCAGTTTCTCATATTTCCTCATATGAGCGGACCACCCAAAAAGTGCTTTCTTGCAAAGACTGAACTGTTTGGTTTCCCTAGAAGTAGAACGACTTTTATCTCATGGAGTAGACTATTAATACCACAGAACTGAAGCAAGAAATACACATGTAAAGTCCTGGTGGAATTCTAAACTTCTGAGCGGCTTACAATTAATAATGAAGGGGATCTGGAGCCAATAATAACAGTTACTACACAAGAGTGGTTTTTTGTAGCGGATAGAGACTAAGGACAGGTGGAAGCCTAAATAGCCAAATTCCAATTGGGCCAGAAAAGTGTTTTAAAAGCTACAAACTCCATTATGAATTGCTTAAAACACAACCATTCACAGTGAAAATTATTTATTTCAATCCCAATGTGAACGGTTATCCAAACTTTTCCATCTCTCAGAAATGTCACGTTCAAACTGCAGCACTTAATGGTAAATGAGAATACAAAGTATGTGACTAACAATGAATGTCTAGGATCTTAATAGTAAAATAAAGAGCTGTGAAACTATTTCAAATTAAATTTGATGCATTCCACATTTTCGCTGCCGGAATACAGGAGGAACTCTTGAGGAGATCATATCTAAAACAAACCAAGTTTTTTTGTGGTGAAATGTTGTTATACAACTATGCAGTTGTTATATGCAACAACAACAACAAAGTCAAACTAGTCCTAGGCTGACAGCTGTCAGTGAGCTAATTTTACTTGATATGATGGGCCTGAACCACACACTGAGGAAATTATATACACATTTAACGTACATATGTGCATGCAATACTATCAAAACGTATCATTTCATCCAGTTACATCCCAGCCCTCAGGCATGTCAGACAGTAACTTAGACACTTAGAGCAAATTTGGGTCAAGAATATGCCATGAGAGCCCCACGTCCCCCCAAAATGGCTGAAGCCCAATCTAAATGAGAGTAATTCATTAATAAATTGTAACAACAACAGCTGTGACCTATCCAGAGGAATAGGCTTTCACATCTTCATCTCTCATTAGGTAAAAAGGACCCCTGGACAGTTAAGTCCAATCAACAGCGACTATGGGGTTGTGGCGCTCATCTCGCTTTCAGGCCGAGGGAGCTGGCGTTTGTCCACAGACAGCTTTCCGGGTCATGTGGCCAGCAGGACTAAACCGCTTCTGGCACAACGGGACACCGTGACGGAAGCCAGAGCGCATGGAAACGCTGTTTACCTTCCCATCGCAGCGGTACCTATTTATCTACTTGCACTGGCATGCTTTTGAACTGGGACAGAGCAATGGGAGCTCACCCCGTCGTGGGGATTCGAACTGTCCTTCAAATCGGCAAGCCCAAGAGGCTCAGCGGTTTAGACCACAGCACCACCTGTGTCCCTAATCTCCCATTAGGAAAACTTTTCAAGGAGAAACCTAAATCCACAGCTCTGCCATTTCCTCAAGTGCCCTCTTTGTTCATTAAGCAGACATAGTCCTCACAGAAACTAATCAGTAACAACAAAAGGCACATTGAAGCTAGCACTCAACTAGCTTAAAAGCAGAGCTGGGATACTGCTCATGCCCTAATAATAATAATTTGTTATTATTTATTCCCCAGCCACTCTGGGCGGCTCCCAACAGAATATTAAAAACATGATAAAACATCAAACATTAAAAACTTCCCTAAAAAGGGCTGCCTTCAGATGTCTTCTACAAGTCAGATAGCTGTTTATTTCCTTGACATTTGAGGGGAGGGCGTTCCACAGGGTGGGTGCCACCACTAAGAAGGCCCTCTGCCTGATTTAGAGATTAGGGCTTCTATAAAGTTCAGACCATTATGAAAGTATTGTCTTGATTCCCCTGAGATCTCCCAAGGGTGTCGTAGATCTCGACTACCTGGAATTTGCCACAACTTCCACCAGATCATCCCATGGAAACACAGCTTAGCAAACTAACAGCTTTCAGCCTTATACAGACTGTCTTTTTGGGGAGAGGGGTGTCAAAGAAGGGTAAATGCACTGATATATATATACTTACTGGATGGTATTTCCTTCTTCACCATCATTTGAACCAGCCCATAATGTAATGGAAATTAAATGATGGTTATTTTATTTAGACATTTTCACTGGACTGAAGCCCCTTAGAGAACAGACTCTCTCAGAAACAAATTTAAACCGGTTTGGGTATGTTCAGCTGATGGTGCTGGAAGACATTCTCCACAAATGTATAACATCTAACAGCCAAGCAAATGCAAAAAACTTCTGTAGTTAGGAAATATACTCAACTGCATAAGACGTAAAAAAAATAAAATTAATTCTGCATTCTAACTTGCTGGAAGGAGAAGCCATGTATGATATCCTATAGCTAAAAATATTTGGTTTTTTCCTGCTTAAAGATTAACTTGCATTAGCTCTCAGCAAATAAAGGAATGTCTGAAAAGTTTTCGGGTTTTTTTGCATTTCATCTTAAAGTACAATTTAAAGCTGCCCTGAGCTTCAATTAACAAATAAATTATTTTTTCTCCCCCATTCCAGAGGCTAAACTGACCAGAGTAAAGATATCTTATCACTTCATTAGTCTCTTCTTAACCACCAAATGATGACCAATGCAGGATAATTCATTATGCGACAGAATGTTAAAACAACCTAACACATTTTTTTTACCTTTTTGTGCCCTCTCTCTCCTTTTCCGAAAGACAATGTAAACCATAACCCTTGCAAAAGAAAAGACCAGTGAGGGAAGTCAATGGGACAAGGTAGAAGAAATAAAACTGTGGATATTTTTCCACCATAAATTTCATTACCATTTGGCAGTCTCTGATCTGACGCGACTAACTCAGAATCAGAAGAGAGACCAACTCTGTCAGTTCGAAGACAAAGAGCAGTAGGACTCCTTACATACACACCTTCCTATAAAACAATGGAACAAATAAACAAATTAAAAATGGCAACCTGCCCTATTTCACTAATTCATCAATTAGATGAAGTAAGGGGTGTGTTATGAAGGAGCTTTGCAGATGACGCCAAATTACTCAGGATGGGGAAATCGCAAGGAACTTCAAAAGGCTCTCCCCGAATCTGATGAGGAGACAACAAATGGCAGACAAAGGTCATTAGAAGTGCAAAGTTGATGCACACTGGAAGCAACAAATCCTTACTTCACACATAGAGCATGAACCGTCTGCAGCCATCCAGAAAACAAATATTCCGGGGTCACTGTGGTGACTTTAGTAAAATGTCAGCTCAATATATTCACTCATTCTCCTCTTGCACAGAATTATCATCACAGAAAGGGTAGAGGAAAGTAAGAACCATTGGCTCCACCTCCACCACATAACCCTCTCTACTGGTTACCATTCCTACATGTGGGGGCATGTGTTCAAGTTTGAGTGTCTGCTATGGGGAGTTTGTTCTATTCAAATACACATCCCTGTACGGTTCCTCCAAGAACCCTGTCCCCTACACACAATGCGTTGGAGGATAAATGGAGAGCCTGCTGTTGTCAAATACCTCCCTGTGTGGATTAGAACCCAGTTCCACAGCAGACCTTCACCCTCCCCCAATACACATAAGGGGAGAATGAGTGAACCAGGTACATATGGGCAACGCCAGGATTCCAGCTGACCATGGGTGCTGAACCTGGAACCTGAAAGATATCAGGCATGATTCAACACAATAAAACAGGGTGGCGATACAATGACTACTAGGGAAGCGGGTGGCACTGTGGTCTAAACCACTGAGCCTCTTGGGTTTGCCAATCAGAAGGTCGGTGGTTCGAATCCACGCAACAGGATGAGTTCCTGTTGCTCTGTCCCAGCTCCTGCCAACCTAGCAGTTCAAAAGCACACCAGTGCAAGTAGATAAATAGGTACCACTGTGGCGGGAAGGTAAACGGCGTTTCCGTGTGCTGCTCTGCTTCGCCAGAAGCGGCTTAGTCATGCTGGCCACATGACCCGAAAGCTATCTGTGCACAAATGCAGATTCCCTCGGCCTGAAAGCAAGATAAGCCATGCAACTCCATAGTTGCCTTTGACTGGACTTAACTGTCCAGAGGTCCTTTAGCTTTTTTACAATGACTACTGCAATCAACATAAAACCTTTTTTTGGGGGGGGGACTACTTTTGCCATTTTTTATGGACATTTCTTGTTTGTTTACAGATGGCTGCCTTGGTGATATTATCTTGTGTTGACTGAATGATTCAACACAGCCACACAACTCTGCTAGAGCAGGAAGCTGCAAGATATTAACAGAACAGAGAAAGTAACTTGGTAACGCCTTGCATGTGCTTCCATAGTCAGGCTTTCTCCTTGGTCTGAGCAATACTGAAATTCTGCTGTCACTTTGCTTTCCTGTCACATCTCTACCTTCCAGATACCCCACAATGCAGCAGTCAGACTTCACCTCACTTCCAGGAACTTGCCCCTAGGCTTGGCAAAAGCCAGGACTAACAAGCAATGAAAAAGGCATTACATACATCTATATCTATGGTGTTGACACTGATGGAATTGAGGTCCAGAAATTCAGGGTCCACTAGCAAGCTCCAATACTTTGGCCACCTCATGAGAAGAGAAGACTCCCTGGAAAAGACCCTGATGTTGGGAAAGATGGAGGGCACAAGGAGAAGGGGATGACAGAGGACGAGATGGTGGGACAGTGTTCTCGAAGCTACCAGCATGAGTTTGACCAAATTGCGGGAGGCAGTGGAAGACAGACAGGAGTGCCTGGCGTGCTCTGGTCCATGGGGTCACGAAGAGTCAGACACGACTAAACAACAACAACAACAAAGCAAGCTCATTATTATTATTATTATTATTATTATTATTATTATTATTATTGAATCCCACCCAATGTACCAAGCTCAGAGAAGGCCTTGGCTCTCCCAGATCATGGCAGCACCGAGATCCTTTAAATGGAGATTCTAGAAAGTGAGACTGGTACCTTATGTATACAAAAGATCTGAGCTATGTCCCCCTACATACACATATACAGTCGTACCTCAGAAGTTGAACAGAATCCGTTCCAGAAGTCCATTTGAGTCTCGAAACGTTCGACTTCCAAAACACGGCTTCTGATTGGCTGCAGGAATCTCCTGCAGCCAATCGGAAGCCGCGGAAGCCCTGTCAGACGTTCGGCTTCCAAAATAATGTTCAAAAACCGGAACACTCACTTCCAGTTTTTGATTGTTGAGGAGCTGGAACATTTGACTCCCAAGGTGTTCAGGAGCCGAGGTACAACTGTAGAATAATTCTCACCACACCTATTAATTATAGATACTACCTCCCCTACCTAAAAAAGAATGAAAGAACTGTAATTCTCGAGAGCTTAGGAAATGCTTTAAAAACACAAAGGCGTCCTCTGACCACAACAGGAAAGATGTGGGATTGGGAGTCAAAACAATGAGAACCACATTGCCATGGCATGAGTTTAAAGCAAGCCACGCCTTCGTTAGCTACATCACTCATGAGTTGGGCTACACAAGGACAAGGACCCCAAATGATCAAACCGGCCTGCTGACAGAAAAGCCGAAGATCATTTACTGGGAAATCTGGGGAAGGGAGCAGACTAACATGGAAGATGATCTAGACAAGCCTATGGCAACCTGGTTTCCCATCTATGTCTACTTAAATTGTCACTCTCTGTCTTTTCTTTTTCTTCTGACCTCACTGCTTGCAATTCCTTCATGTATGTATACAGTGGTGCCTCAGGTTACATACACTTCAGGTGACATACGCTTCAGGTTACAGATTCCGCTAACCCAGAAATAATGCTTCAGGTTAAGAACTTTGCTTCAGGATGAGAACAGAAATCGTGCTCTGGCGGCGCGGCAGCAGCAGGAGGCCCCATTAGCTAAAGTGGTGCTTCAGGTTAAGAACAGTTTCAGGTTAAGTATGGACCTCCGGAAAGAATTAAGTACTTAACCCGAGGTACCACGGTACTTGCAAGTGAGGCTTACACTTCATGCACAGGATAAAGTGGCTCTAGTAAATTACTGCTTATGCCATAATAAATCTGTTAGTCTTCATAGTATTACAATACTAGTTTCCCTATAAAATCATATAATTGTAGAATTGGAAGGGACCCTGGGGTTCATCTAGTCCAGAGGTCGGCAAAAATTTAGTCCACTGTCCCTCAGACGTTGTGGAGGGCTGGAGAATCGGCACCGGGGGGGGGGATGGAGCTGGAAGAAGAGGTGAGGGGGGCAAGTAGTCCTCCACCCCACCCCCCAACCCCAGCTGCTGCGCTTACCTTCCCTGGGGCTGCCGCCATGACCACTGCTGCTTCTCGTGGGTAGACAGAGCGAGCTCGTACGCTCCGCTCGCTGGCCCACAGGAGCACCAGGGCAGGGTGGCGGCGGAAGGAAGGAAGGAAGGAGGGAAGATGAGAAGAGCAAAAGAGCCGGCTCCGGAGAGGGGCTACTTAAAATGGCGCTCAGCCAGCTCAGTCCAGCCCCCTCCCTCCTCTAGGCGGGGCAGGGAGAAACCAGGAGGAGGGAGGGAGGAGGCGCCACTGCAGTGTGTGTGAGGGAGAGGGGGAGAAATGGAAGGGTGCAGGGGGGAAAAGGTGCAGCCCGAATAAACAGAATCCCGACACCGATCCAGGGACAGTCCGCAGGCCGGATCCTGAAGGCAATTGAGCCTGATCCACCCCCCGGACCTTAGTTTGCCAACCCCAATCTAGTCCAACCCCCTACAATGGAGGAATCGCAGCTAAAGCGTCTATGACAGATGGCCGTCCAACCTCTCCTTAAAAACCTCAAATGAAGGAGAGTCCGCAACCTCCTGAGGGAGTCCTTTCCCCTGTCAAGCAGCTCTTACTGCCAGAATGTTTTTTCTGATGTTTAGTCAGAATCTCCTTACACGTAAATTGAATTCATTGGTTCAATGTATTATTGTTTAAATATCACTTACATTTCTTCTTTATGACACTTATTCCTAAGTGCACTTAAAACTCATTCAGGCCTATAATCAACAATGGTTTTTTGTTTTTTTAAAAAATCTTTGGCAGATTCCTGAAAACTAGATGTAATACATTTCCTTTAAAATTTATTTAAGGAAAGGAAGAAGTGGCTGGGGAAACCCAGCCAGATGGGTGGGGTATAAATAATAAATTATTATTATTATTATTATTATTATTATTATTATTATTATTAAGAACGAACCTTCTGCCTGTCACGCCAATTGAAAAAGAGTACATTTTATATAACTTCTGAGCATGGAGTGTTCTGAAAAATTTATGTGCAATGGCAACAAGCCCTAGAAAGCTGGTCTCATGCATCCTTGACCAGGCGTAGAATTGACATCCCAGTACACAGTGGTAAGCACTGTAAAAATACCATTTGATAACATGTGATGCACACAATGGGAGTGTCCAGAAAAACACATTGCAGCTTAATAAGCTGAGATAGGAATAAGGTTTTAGGGGGCACACAAAGCCCATTCATCAACCAGAAAGTATTTCATTAATTACAGGTTCCCATTTTGTCCAAATTCATAAACCATAGTTCACAACTTCAGGAAAAAAGTTGGATGTTAAGCCAACTTCAATCCATGGCTTGATATCTTGGCTTGTTCTGAAGCTATCAACCATAGCTTCCCGGTTTGGGGAAAACAGGAAAGTATTATAATAATAATAATAATAATTTATTATTTATACCCCGCCCATCTGGCTGGGCCTCCCCAGCCACTCTGGGCGGCTTCCATAAAAACCAAAAATACAATAAAATATCACACGTTAAAAACTTCCCTGAACAGGGCTGCCTTAAGATGTCTCTTGAATGTCAGGTAGTTATTTATCACTTTGACATCTGCTGGAAGGGCGTTCCACAGGGTGGGCGCCACTACCGAGAAGGCCCTCTGCCTGGTTCCCCGTAGCTTTGCTTCTCGCAATGAGGGAACCGCCAGAAGGCCCTCGGCGCTGGACTTCAGCGTCCGGGCAGAATGATGGGGGTGGAGACGCTCCTTCAGGTATACTGGACCGAGGCCGTTTAGGGCTTTAAAGGTCAGCACCAACACTTTGAATTGTGCTTGGAAACGTACTGGGAGCCAATGCAAGTCTTTCAAGACTGGTGTTATGTGGTCTCGGCGGCCGCCCCCAGTCACCAGTCTAGCTGCCGCATTCTGGATTAGTTGTAGTTTCCGAGTCACCTTCAAAGGTAGCCCCACGTAGAGTGCATTGCAGTAGTCCAAGCGGGAGATAACCAGAGCATGTACCACTCTGGCGAGACAGTCCGCAGGCAGATAGGGTCTCCGCCTACGTACCAGATGGAGCTGGTAAACAGCTGCCCTGGACACGGATTTGACCTGTGCCTCCATGGACAGCTGTGAGTCCAAAATGACTCCCAGGCTGCGCACCTGGTCCTTCAGGGGCACAGTTACCCCATTCAGGACCAGGGAATCCTCCACACCTGCCCGCCTCCTGTCCCCCAAAAACAGTACTTCTGTCTTGTCAGGATTCAACCTCAATCTGTTAGCCGCCATCCATCCTCCAACCGCCTCCAGACACTCACACAGGACCTTCACCGCCTTCACTGGTTCTGATTTAAAAGAGAGGTAGAGCTGGGTATCATCCGCATACTGATGAACACCCAGCCCAAACCTCCTGATGATCTCTCCCAGCGGCTGCATGTAAATGTTGAAAAGCATGGGGGAGAGGACAGAACCCTGAGGCACCCCACAAGTGAGAGCCCAGGGGTCTGAACACTCATCCCCCACCACCACTTTGTAAATTATTGTAAATTAAAAGCTTTCTGGTTTGGTGGTTTCTTTGCTCAGGAAGAAGAGCAATGGGGTTGTGTGTGGCGCCAAATGGCTCGTTCATATTTCAGCTTATTACACCCAGATGTGATCATCCAGGCACTGTATACTCATGGGCAAGTATGCTAAACACAACTGGCTTGCAACAGACAAGAGACCCATCTTGCACAAGATCATTGAATGGTCATCATCACAGGTCCAGAAGCACCCTAGAGGAAAGTCTGAATTCACTTGACGCAATTTTAATTTTAACTTTTTTTAAAAAAAAATCTATTAACTACTTCCACATTAAATGTTCTGAACCTGAAAAATATTATGAATGATCTTCACAATGCAAAAAATAAAACATTTTCTGGGATAGTTTTATGATTCAGTTAGACAGTTATGAGGCCTGTGTTGAAAAGTTAACTTTCACACTCAATTAATCCCAACTCTAACCTGCTGGAGAAACTTGGCTGAATTTATCTTTTCTTTACGCAGCATGCAAAGCCTTCTACTTAAATACACAAAAGTATAGAAAAATAATGTCAGGGCATTAAATTGGAAAAAGCAAGCAAATTCAGTTACAGCAGCCACTTCACTGTGAAATAATACTTACCAGATGAACTGTTACTGAATGGCTTAAAACTAGTCTAGCACATTCAAGCAGGACTGGCCTAAACTACTGAAGAAAATGTTCAAGTTACAGCTATTAGGGGATGTATTTAGGAGTTTGGTAATGCGGGATATGCAAGCTTTTGAATTTCATGTAACTAAAGGCAGGCACAAAACAGGTAACTCAGTGGTTCTCAAACTTTTTGCAACGGTGGAATCCTTGCAGTAAAATCTTTTAAATTTATACTTTTAAAAGTAGGGACGAAGCTGACTACTGGGAGAGCAAGCAGGGGAGAGCTAGTCAAAGCAGCAACTTTGAAAAAGAAGAAGAGAGGCTCTTATCATGCAGAGTTCTTCTTATCTTAAAGGAGCAGCATATTTAACCCTTGCTGCCAGGCTGCGCTCACAGGACGGTGCTAGGAAACGTACATGGGATTCCATGATGTTTCAACAGCACATTTAACCCAGGAGCAGGGTGGCATGGGAAGGACAGCAGTGTTTACCTGGCTTTCAAAAAAAAGCATTGTTTACCTGGCTGTCTATAAACCCCATTTACAGCAGAATGTGGATGGGGGAAGATGGCTTAGAGCAGCATTGTCCAACAGGTAGATCGGGATCGACTTGTTGTTGTTGTTGTTGTTTAGTAATTTAGTCATGTCTGACTCTTTGTGACCTCATGGACCAGAGCACGCCAGGCACTCCCATCTTCCACTGCCTCCCGCAGTTTGGTCAGACTCATGTTGGTAGCTTCGAGAACACTGTCCCACCATCTCGTCCTCTGTCGTCCCCTTCTCCTTGTGCCCTCCATGTTTCCCAACATCAGGGTCAACATGAGGTTGCCAAAGTATTGGAGCCTCAGCTTCACGATCTGTCCTTCCAGTGAGCACTCAGGGCTGATTTCCTTAAGAATGGATGCGTTTGATCTCCTTGCAGTCCATGGGACTCTCAAGAGTCTCCTCCAGCACCATAATTCAAAAGCATCAATTCTTATGTGATCAGCCTTCTTTATGGTCCAGCTCTCACTTCCATACATCACTACTGGGAAAACCATAGTTTTAATTATATTGTTTCTTGGCGATCTGTTGATCTCTCTCTCCCCCCAAAATAGCCCTTTCTCAGAGCCATCATGCAGGGCTTTGCTCTCTCTCTCTCTCTATGGAGGAGGAGAAGCAAGCGGGCACAAAGAGGGCAGAGGCAGGGCCGTCTTACCCATAGGCGCTAAGGGTGTAGGGCACCCGGGTGCTGGGCTCTCAGGGGCGCCAGGCTGAGAGTCCGGGGCCCAAGAGTTGAGTCCAGGGAAGAGCCCACCCATTGGTCGGAGCGCCACAGCAGGCTCTTGTGCTGCAGCTGCTCTGCACCGCGAGTTCGGGGGTGACCAAGCCATCGAGATGCTGAGGCGGCCGGCCTGCTCCACCTTTCTGTGCACCTGGAACTGGGCAACCGGGGGGGGGGGGGCTGGGCGGATCTTTGCACCCCGGCACAGCCTATGCTTAAGACAGCCCTGGGCGGAGGCATACGCAGACTGAGAGACCGGGCAAGAGAAGCCCTGTGTGCTGGCTCCTCGAGAGAAAGGGCTGGTTTGGAGAGAGAGAGAGAGAGAGAGAGATGGTGCTGGACATTCCAGGATCCAGCCCTCGAATAAAGGACTGCCTTGCCCCCCTCCCCGCTGTAAAGCGATGAGCTCTCTCACTGAGCGCAACGAGGCTTACTCCCAAGTAAACACGTGCAAGGGAGTGGGGGGCCCTTCCTGGCTGCTGCCATCCCATCCACGCAGGGAGGGGTGTGTGGGTGAGTGTGCAGCCCTGCATGCTAGCTCCTCAGAGAGAGAAAGGGCTGGTTTAGGTTTACTCAAAAGGAAGGAAAGGGTGGGTTGGATCCAGGGGATTTCTACGGGTTTCATCCAGTTCTTAAGGTGGTGCTTGAAGGCTGTCAATTCTGCAGTTCAGTTTACCCAATTTCTGTTTCGAAATACAGTGGACCCTCCGTTTACGTATTTAAAACGTTCATCCTTACGTACCCCTGAAAAGTCTGCAACATGAGGTGCTGCTTCTGCACACATGCACAGCGCGATAGAGCACTTCTGTGCGTGTGTGCACGGCAAAACCCGGAAGTATACACTTCTGGGTTTGCCGCATTCGCAATGCAAAAGTTACGTTACCAGAAGGTAACATAACCCGGGGATCCACCGTATGGGGGAAACCCTGACTCATTTGAAAAACAGCAAGAGTCCTGAGGTACTTTAAAGACTTAACACATTTATTATGGCATGAGCTTTTGTGAACAACAATCCCTGCATCATGTTTTGATTATGTAGGACCCTGTCCTCAATGTAATTTCCTTATGTTATTACAAGTATACAAAGTACGTATATTTAAAAAAATATTGATTTATGACAAACTTTCCTGGTTTTATGGAAGCAACTGTCATTTGTTATTACAGTGGTACCTCGGGTTACATACGCTTCAGGTTACAGACTCCCCTAACCCGGAAGTAGTACCTCAGGTTAAGAACTTTGCTTCAGGATGAGAACAGAAATCGTGCTCCGGGGGCACAGCGGCAGCCGGAGGCCCCATTAGCTAAAGTGGTGCTTCAGGTTAAGAACAGTTTCAGGTTAAGAACGGACCTCCGGAATGAATTAAGTACTTAACCCGAGGTACCACTGTATTTTTATCATAAGCTCAGTCAAATATAATCTGTTTAACCTGAAGAATGACAATGGGAGAGTGTGGTACATCACTGCCCATTTTTGATACTGGATGGTAGATCTCAGGCTGCTTATGGTTGGACATGCCTGGCTTAAAACATGTGGCACCTCTGCTAAAACATGCACACCGGGCCAGGTTCAATGTTCTTATTTTGACGTACAAAGTCCTAAACTTGTGTCCATGATATCTTTAAAGGGCAGTTATATCCTACCTCGGTCACCTGCAGCAATGCAGTTAGGCATTTCCTGTGTTGCAGAGGCTCAATTGGCCTCTAACTTGAAGTCAGGCATTTAGTGATGCTGATCCCATGGTACAGAACAGAATCCCCCCCCCCCCCAGCATCCTTGCATTTGACTTTCAGGTGTCTCTTGAAGACTTTTTTATGCCACCAGGCCTTTGCAGATGTTTATTTATTTTTTAATCAGCCAGCCACTTGAATGATTATCTGAACTGTTGCAATGGTGTTTTAAGTTTAATGTTGCACACCACCACAGTGTAGTTGATATAACTGTATAGAAATACTTCAATAAATAAACAAACAATTTCTATGTCTATGTAAGGAAAGCCTTTACAGTCTGCTTTCTTAAGTGGACATTAAGCAAGAAGAACACAATTCACGTATCAACTAATATCCTGAGTTCCTGTTTACATTGTATGTTTTGCTTACTTCAGTTTGGTAGGCGATTCTATTGAGTTCTATCTTTCTACTGCTAGAAAGACCACAACCTCAGTTCTTTTCAATGCTAGTTTAACCATGGGGAGAAGAGGGTACAATAATACAGATGCATCATAATCCTATTAATGTTTACCCAGGGAGTTAATGGTTTCATCCATTCTGCAGTGGTACCTTGGTTCCCAAACACTATTGTTTCCGGGCTGCCTGCACCAATCAGAAACTGCACCTTGGTTTTCGAACATTTCAGAAGTCAAACAGACTTCCAGAATGGATTAAGTTTGGAGCTTTTCTTTTTGCTATTTATTTTGCATTTTTGTGTTTGAGGCTTTTTCAGCTAATTTGTTTTTGTGACTGTGTGGAACTCAGTTCAGCTACGGATTGATTGATTGATTGACTGATTGATTGATTGACTGTGTGACTGCAGTAATGGATAAAAACCCCCCATCCAAACAATGACTATCATCAGTGCAGGTAAGGAAAAAAATATTTTAATTTTTATCATCTACAATACTGTCTTCTTTATTTTATAGTACAGTACATTGATTACTGCTTTCATTTTATGGATCAATGGTCTCGTTAGATAGTAACATTTTTGTTTTAGGGGTTGTTTTTAAAAGTCTGAAACGGATTAATCCGTTTTGCATTCCTTTCGATGGGGAAGCGTGCCTTGGTTTCGGAACGCTTTGGTTTTGGAACGGACTTCCGGAACGGATTAAGTGTGAGAACCAAGGTACCACTATACGTGCACATCTACAGTCAAAGAAAAGCAAAAGCAATGGCTTGCACAATGAACTGGACTGGAAAAAATACTATTGCTACAACATAATAAAAACCAGCAGTGTCACTGTGCAATCTTTTAAACAAACACACACACAACCAAAAAAGCAGCAGTAGCTGCTGCTAGTGGTATCAAAACTTCCAACAGAAGCCTGACAGAGAGAAAGAAAGAAGCCGTAGACTACTCGGAAGTCTATTTCAAGTGTGATACCATGGCAGCTCTATAAAAAGCTCACCATTTGTAAGCGAGTAGGGGACCTCCAACGTTTTGCTCTCAGTTGGCCCAGAAACAGCAAGACAGTGCAAAGCGAAAATTCTCTCATGCTGCCTCCCACCTTCTTTGCTTCCCATGCCAAGGGAAAATAACAGCACAGCTGCCAGTCTTTGGGCTCCAGAAATTGCCTGACCTTGCTATGTTCTTAGTCTGGCTGGTAGGGAAGGAACTGAAGGGAAGAAAGAAAGCTGTGAGTTCACAGCAACAGAAGAAGGGGTCCAAGGAGTAGGGAATCGTTTTTTGTCAGAGAAAAGGAAATACACCAATTATTATACATGGAGTTATGGGCACTATTGTAATATTGCTGAGGGAGGATGGTTTATGGGTTGATAGAGGTAATGTTTGATATGGTGAATGGTAGCAGCGCTTGGCTGGCTGACACCCTTTGCAAATGTGTTGGGGAGGGGGAATTATTGGGTTCTTCTTGTTTTTATTTCTATTATCTATTTTGTGCCTTTAGATTGTGATTTTATCATGTGAACTGCCCTGAGACCTGCGGGGATAGGGCAGTATATAAAATTATTATTATTATTATTATTATTATTATTATTATTATTATTATTATTATTGTGATAGAAATATGTTGTCACCAACAGCTTGGTCCAAGTTGGAGGGGCCTCTTGACCAACCAATCTCTGGTGATCAAAGCAGCCAGATAATTTAGTAGCGCTTTCTTTTTTGCTGTTATTCACAAGAGTCAAATAGCTTTCTTGAAGATAACTTTCTTCAAAAGGATTAGAGGGGAAAACTGAGCGAACAATGACCTCTTTCCCTGAAACAACTTGCTATTGTCTCACAGGATCCTTTCATTCAAGTTCATCACATTTTGGCAACCTGGCTACATTTATTTTTAAATTTTCATCTGCCACATAGATACATCCAGAAATCGAAATCAAGAGGATTTCCCCCACACAGTTGAAGCAGCTGTCAATAAGTATACAAGGAATCGCAGTGTTAACTAGCTTATTTGGTCATCAATTCGATATTTGTATGATGCTTTTCCAACAACAGAGCAGAGCTCAAAGCATCTCACAAAACTTGAAATGTGTCAAAGCATGAAAGCTGACGTTTTTCTAACCACCTATTTGCAAACTTCAAAAGGAAACATTAACCTAGTAGAAACATTTGTTTCTTTTTCTACGAAGACAGAATACCTTCTGATAAGCTACAGGTTTCATTTTGAAGTGAGGGCGCTGGAGGAAACTTAAAATTACATGTTATTTTTTAAAATACAAAATGCAACAGGCTAAATCACTCATCGCCAACCTGGTGCCCCCAAGATGTTTCGGACCACAACTCCCAAGAACTGAGCCCAAAATATCTGTAGGGTACCAGGTTGTTGAAAGCGGGGCAAAAGACTCAAAATCAGACAAAAAGTTGCACAAAAAGGTAAGCTGGGAAGGGACCTTACTACAAACCTCTCCCATGGTTCAGTCAAAACACAAAGAAAAGACAATCATTTATGTCAAATTGCTATTTATTCCAAATGGTTACAGGGTATGCTACAGGAGCCAGCAGTCTAAATAACAATAAAAAACAGGATTAACAAACAATACTGCCTCTTTCATTGCAGCAAAAGCCTGTCATTCGTTTTCTTTGAAGCCCTAACTAGTTTGTACTCACTGGATTAGAAAGACTTGGGTACTTGCATACTTTCCAGACATACTGAGCTTAATGACAGCTTCCTTTTATAAAGAAACAAGCCCAGGGAGAACAAACAAGCTTAAATTGCACCTCCTTCCTTTACACAAGGAAGCCTACTACAAAAGTAACAGAATTTGAACCAAAGTAACAGTAAAATGGGACGCGGGTGGCGCTGTGGGTAAAAGCCTCAGCGCCTAGGGCTTGCCCATCGAAAGGTCGGCGGTTCGAATCCCCGCGGCGGGGTGCGCTCCCGTTGTTCGGTCCCAGCGCCTGCCAACCTAGCAGTTCGAAAGCACCCCTGGGTGCAAGTAGATAAACAGGGACCGCTTACTAGCGGGAAGGTAAACGGCGTTTCCGTGTGCGGCTCTGGCTCGCCAGAGCAGCGATGTCACGCTGGCCACGTGACCCGGAAGTGTCTCCGGACAGCGCTGGCCCCCGGCCTCTTGAGTGAGATGGGCGCACAACCCTAGAGTCTGTCAAGACTGGCCTGTACGGGCAGGGATACCTTTACCTTTAACAGTAAAATATGGAACAAACATATCAGAATTCAAAGACATTCTAAACAATGGACACTAGCTAAGATGTAGCTTTTTTCCTTTAAGATGTTAGCTATGCTTATAATGAGAAAAACTTAGTATTCTTTTCTGGAATGTAATTATATATTTCAGGTGCTACATGCTTCTAACTTATGAGTTCACTACAAAAAATTTTCCTTCCAGTAGCACCTTAAAGACCAACTAAGTTAGTTCTTGGTATGAGCTTTCGTGTGCATGCACATTTCTTCAGATATCTGTGTATCTGAAGAAGTGTGCATGCACACGAAAGCTCATACCAAGAACTAACTTAGTTGGTCTTTAAGGTGCTACTGGAAGGAATTTTTTTTGTTTTGACTATGGCAGACCAACACGGCTACCCATCTGCAACTGGAATTATGAGTTCACTGAATACAAACTTTTAACTTGGCAGTTGTATCGAAACTACACACAAGAGGCCTGAAATCTAGGGCACATTTATCAAGCACATTTTGCAGCACAAGGAAACAAAAACTTTTTACATTTTAATCTTAGCCACCCAGAGCATGAATGCTCATTTTGTCATTAGTTATCAAATTGCTTCCATACATCCGACTAAGCGCTGTTAACACCTTGCCCAGAGTGAAATGTTTTTTTTAAAAAAGTAGGATCAGCTTTCCTGCAAACAACTGAAAGCTTCCTAAATAGGATTAATCTGACAAGTTTGTCAATCTTCCATTCTTCCCCTACTGCCACATTTCTGTGCTTTCCGCAAAAGACAATATCGTGGAATCCCAGCATTTGTGACATAACTACTGCTTTAAAAAAAACACACACAAAAACCATGCCCTGGGAAGAACTATTTTTAGTGGAAGTCTTAACTGCTTCTTTGACCCAAACTTAAGATTCTTTCATTATCAATTTAACTGTAAAACAAAGGAGATGGATTTTTGTAACTAGTGAAATGGTTTCACATTAAAGCCTGCAATGCAAAATTCATTACAAACTGAATGAATGACAATCTAAGTGGCATTACTCATGGTGTTAGTTATCCAATAGCCATATTTATTCAGGAATAAGTTCCAAAAATTTCAGTGCAACTTAACTCTCAGATGTGCATAGGACTGCTCAGTTGTAATCCGACAGGTTGGGGCCAGACTTAGTTATGCTCAGAATAGACCCCTTGAAATTATTGGTGTTTTGTTGCTGCTTTAAAGCATGTTCTATTACAATCTATTTAACCCTAAAAAAGACAAGCCGTATTTTAATTCAATGTCATTTACTTGTCTACATTTATTTGAATAAACTGCTGGATCCCAGGAACATTGGCTCAGAATGTTAACAGGACTTACTTCAGAGTAGCCAAGCATAGGATTGCATTGTTCGCCTCCACCATGTACCCACAGAAATCAAGCCACATACTGCAGTACAGTCATACCCTGGTAGTCCAACGGAATCCATTCTGGAAGTCCGTTCAACTTCCAAAAACGTTCAGAAACCAAGGCGGGGCTTCTGATTGGCTGCAGGAGCTTCCTGCACTCAATCAGAAGCCGCGTCGGATGTTCAGGTTCCAAAGAACATTCGCAAATCGGAACACTCACTTCTGGGTTTATGGCGTTCAGCAGCCAAAACGTTCGAGTCACAAGGCGTTCTAGAACCAAGGTATGACTGTACATATGGGAATGATCATGTGATCTGATGGGCACCCAGTGGGAAGGGGGGGTAACTATTAGGTTTGAAAGGACTATGCCAGGGGTCAGCAATCTTTTTCAGCAGGGGGCCAGTCCACTGTCCCTCAGACCTTGTGGGGGGCCAGACTATATTTTGAAGAAAAAAATGAACGAATTCCTATGCCCCACAAATAACCCAGAGATGCATTTTAAATAAAAGCACACATTCTACTCGTGTAAAAACATGCTGATTCCCGGACTGTCCGTGGGCCAGATTTGAAGGCGATTGGGCTGGATCTGGCCCCCGGGCCTTAGTTTGCCCACCCATGGACTATGCAATCAATGAAAGAAACTGGACGCACACATTCATGTGATATTTACACGCATATGTGAGACTATACCATAGAGAAGCAGCTCCCATGTGACTTGGTGAGTATGACTGAAGGAGGTCTTACAGCTAAAATGAATTAAAGAGTGCTTCCAGATGAATGATTACTGTGATACCAGTGCTCTTCAGTCATGCAAGTTGTATTTTGCAGTGTCTTTTTTGGGGGGGCGGGGACATTGTTGGCATCAAAATGTCACTCAGCATGTATTTTCCCTATTTAATCCAGATTTACCCTATCCACGGAAAATGGGATAAGTTAAAAAGAAGCCATACTGCTGCTCATGACTGATTTGCAATATCAGTACAATCTGTTTCCAATATTAAGCCCCCATCTGAAGCATAAGATCAGAACTTTATACTGCAATTTTAAATAGGTAAACCCTGTTAAGAGTGAAGGGAACACTGTTTCTGAGTGAACAATGCTAAATATTAGTCTGAAATGCACCCCATTTTCTCCCTAATGTTTCCAATTAACTTTCTTCTTCTTCTTCTTCTTTTTTTGCAATTAAGGCACGAAGGTACAAGTTACACTCCTATGGATCAAGAGGAAGGCTTACGTCTCCACTTATTTAGGGTAAAGCCCCAAATAAAGATGAAACAGTAAATTTCCATGACTTAATTAGCTGTATAGCTCCAGATCATACCATCTTCTGGACCATTACAGTGGTACCTCGGGTTACAGACGCTTCAGGTTACAGACTCCGCTAACTCAGAAATAGTACCTCGGGTTAAGAACTTTGCTTCAGGATGAGAACAGAAATCGTGCTCCGGGGGCACAGCGGCAGCCGGAGGCCCCATTAGCTAAAGTGGTACCTCAGGTTAAGAACAGTTTCAGGTTAAGAACGGACCTCCAGAACAAATTAAGTTCTTAACCCGAGGTACCACTGTTATTACGAAACCATGGTGCATGTGTAATACAAACTCTTCTCCACCGCCATGCAAATAGCCTATCATGTTTGCTGAAACCTCCACAAGAGCGCCTGATTATGTGGAGGCTCAGTTTGTGAAATTAGGCCCCACAAAAATAGGGAAAGAGAAATCAAGCAAGCGAGTCCCTGTGCAATTGGGGCACATCTACGGACGCCCTGTCTAACATGGGAGAGTTTTGCATGTGGTCAACAAGAGTGGCTAGCACAGCACCAACCCGTCCCTGTTGAAGTATAAACTGTGTTAAGTCCCACAGCTGGTAAGGCAAACTTCTTGCACTGAAATTCTGAGAGGCCAGTCCCAGCAAGAGTCATTTTGTCAAAGTAAACCACAAACATATGTGGATATTTTCTACGCTACTCAATAGGCTGGCACTCTTTGTCCCTTTGAAGTACAAACTTCCAACACATCCCACGAAGAGACTATACCCCGAAGAGAGCAAACAAACAAAAAAGTCTCTATCTGAAACTGTGTGCAACATGTTGTTGTTTTTTAAGAAAGTCAAATCATTCCACAGTAAATAAGGTGCGACCACTACCTGGAAACAGCAATTTAGAATCTCACACTGAGAACGTTTTTTGCAGATGGAAGAGACATGGGATTCTTTATTAAAAAAAATTAAAAAAGCACTTCTGGGGAAAAGACTTGAAAGCTGACCCCTAACTTTGCTGATTTCTCAATCAAAATATTTCCAGTATTTTGCAAAAACGGCATTCCCCCGTCATTTTTTTTTTTTAAGGAAAAAGAAGAACAAGTATTTATTCATAATAGCACAAAGGTCAGTCAAGTTATCGGAGCAAAAGTAACTCTTGTTAAAAAGAACAGGGCTCCATTATGACACCGAGTGAAGGGAGCTGCCTGAAATCTGTCAGAGGAGGAAGGAGAACCTCTTGCGGTGAGAAACAAGGGGCGGGAGACTTTTTGGAGCTTTCAGGGCTGGCCCCCTAAAACAGATCCAGCTGTTGAAAGGAAATGGGGTTGGGGTGGGAGGTTATATCTCACTTTGTGCCTGGAACTTCCAGCAAACAAGAGCAGCCAGCCATCCTCATTCCAGCAGCTCCCAAGTCTTTTTAAAGAGCATGAATACATAATTTCTGTCATATTTTCAGCCATTTCTCAGTCCTGGGGGTATTTCAGTCTGGGAATGATAAAGGTGCCTCCCCAACAGAGACAAAAGCCCACAGGAGGGAGGGGGGAGAGTCCAGGGTACTTGCGACTTGTGTATATATATATAGCTCTTGTTGATTTTGCAACCTTGCCCTGAGTCCTTCAAGGCAGCCATAAGGTTTTCCCCTTAAAAAAGCCAGAAATGTTATCTCCTGCCCTATGCTAAAGTAACAAATGGTGAGACCCTGGGACCCTGGAGCTGAATAACAGGAAATCTAGGCATCTGTCACCTCCTGGGGGGAGGTAAATGGATTAGCGGGTTCAACAAAAGGAAGAGAAAAGTTCTTTTAAACATGCAACTGATTAACAGGCCCTCTCTAATCTGCAGTTTGGGCCTGTTATTTTTCTATTGGGGATGGGATCCCTTTTCAGGGCAATCAAAGTTAATGCATTTTTTTAAAAAAATAAAACCAAACAAATGGAAGCTCCACTGGCTACCTGCCAAATTACCCTGCGGCCAAGTGATTAAGCATGATTCAAAGGTGTGAGGAATGACTTTGTATTATCTCTCTGCCATTGCTGGGCAAATCTAGCCAAAGTTAAAAGTGCAAAGGAGCCACACACACACAAAAAATTACTTGGAAAGAGGATGATTGGCCATAGAATTATTTTGCCCCAGGATCAAAGCCTCAGTCTAACCTAAGTCTTAACAGCGCCTGGGGTGGAGGGGATAAAACGCAAGGCTGAGAAGAAAGCGCCACAAATCCACAGCTGGACATAAAATGCAAGATCAGGCAATTGCTTTTGCAAGGACTGTTAAGTCTTCCACCAGTCTCATATTCACTCTGCACACTCCGGGCTCCTCCCTCTCCGAAGAGCTCCCATAAATCTTGCTGCTGTTAAGGCAGGGAGAAAGAGAGATGCCGGACGAGCTGGCAAGCATTCAACAGCAGCAGCCAGCCAGTGTGCAAGGTCAGATGTTAATAGGGCCGCTTGAATTCAGGCTCTCCAAACAATCGCAAGGCTTGTTGAACCGAATCCTAATGTTTCCTGATCGCCCGGGCTCCCCCCGCTCTGTGATCCTCTCTGCTCTTTCTGGGTTAGGTCAGTCAGGTAACACACAGGAAATGGCACTCTCCGAAAGCACAAAAAGCACTCGTGGGAAGGGGGGGGGGAGAGAAGGGCAAAACTCCAAAACAACAACACCACACTATCCCCACTGCAAGAGGATGGTGGTGGACTTTCTGCCCATTGCGCCAAGCAAGAGGCAGGCACTCCGCTCCCCAAACATTTTGTCTGCCCTCTCCCAAAACCCCACTGAAAAAATAATGTGGAATTAAAAGGAGGGAAATCCCCTTTATTTCCTCATCTCCTGTCCCGATTCCTCACTCCACAAGGTGAAAACTTCACGTCTCCTACAGAGGCGGGGGCGGGGGGGCGCGCGCGTAATGCTGGATGGAGCCGCGCAACTCTGACCAAACTTTCCAAACCACCATTACGCATCATGATGCTCACCTTCCCCATCCCATCTTCTCTCCCTCTCGGTGGGGAATACTGCGATGTTTTTATTTTGCACAATAAAGTATAAGAGGTAGGGGGTGGGGGTGGGATGGAGAGAGAGGAGGGCAGGATGGCGCTGCTGGGCTTTTGCAGATGAAAGGGTTTGGCAGGGCAACTCCCAACACGAGTGCACGGACGTAAATGTTCAATGGTGCTTCAGGAGAGCAGCAGCCCCCAATGGACTCTGCAGGGCGCCTTTCTGCGCGCCAAGTACAATACAGCCCGAGATTCGACGGCGATCCTTCGCGTAACCCAACGAGACGGACTGTTCCGCCTCAAGATGCGCGGATCCTGGGAAGTGAGCCGCTCCGCGCGCTTTCCTTCCGAGTAAGCATTACAAACGGCACCGCTCCAAAAGTCCTACATAGGTAACTTACTTCCGAGTAAGCACACAAAGGGCGCAGCTTCAAAAGTCCTACCTAGGTAACTTACTTCCGAGTAAGCATACTCAAAAGTTCTACCTAGATAAACTATTTTCTAGGGGGCGCGTTGGCAAGTTTCCTAGGCTCCCTCGTCCTCCCCCCTCCCCCGAAGGCTGCCGTTGTACCCGAGGTGAAAAGGCATCAAGCAGGACTACTCGAGAGTAACCGGTTGGCCCCTCGACGGCGCTGCCACGGATTCCCATCGGGCTACTCCCGAGTTAAAAAAAATAAATAAAATCGCCTTTTTACTCCTCCTGCACGCCTTTGCCTAGACAGCAACTGGTTTTCGACGCCTCTTGGGGCGAAGTCTACATAGGGCTACTCGAGAGTAATCCTCCCAGCCGAGGGAGTCCAGAGAGCTCTCCCTTCCAAGACATAAATGGGGCTGCTTGGGAGCGGCGCGCACCCTCGACGGCATCCCGCGGCACGGGTCTACTCGAGAGCAAGTCGAGGGTCGGCCGACGAGGAAACGGGAGAGCCGTCGGGGCGACTCCGGAGTAAGACCGGCGGTGGTGCTGCTGCTGCAGCCCGAGAGCCGCCGTCGGGGCGCTTCCAGCCTTACCTGCCGCGTCGAGGAAGAGGACGAAGGCGGACGCCGCCAGCACGGCTACGAAGGTGGCGCTGGCTGCCCCCATGCTGGCGCCGGCCAAGAGAGAAGGACGAAGGGGCCGCCGCCGCCGCACAAAGAGCCCTTTGTGGCCGCCCTCGCCTCTTCGGCTGGCGAAGGTGGCGGACGCTGCTGGCGGCGCTTCCCGAGGATGCTGCCTTCTTGCGGGCTCCCTGGACGTCGAGCGACGGAGAAGTTGCTGCTGCTGCCGCCTCCTCTCCGCCTCCTCCTCCCGCGAGCGGACGCTGCCCGAGGGGAGGAACGCGGCGGCGGCGGCGCCGACGACTGAGTCCGCCTGCTGGGAGCGCGCCTCCCTTCGCCCGCCGGCCAGCCCAGTCAGCCCAGCCAGCCGCTGCTCCTCGCGCGCACGGAGCGAGCGCACGGCAGCCCCCAAGGGAAGGCGAGGGGCGGGGAAGGCGCGCCCCCGACGCCGCTATCGCAATCCCTCGCGCCGAGCGAGCGGAGAAGCAGGGGGCGCGCCGCCGCGAGGCGTGAGGGAAAGGGTGGCCTGGTTCGGGCAGGGGCGCGCGCATCTGGGGGAGAACGAATGGAGATCGGGAAGCACAGAGTTGTAGAACTGGAAGGGACCTTCGTGGGTCATTTGTCCAACCGAACCTTTTGCCCAGCATGGGACTCGAACCCAGGACTCTTCGATTAAGTCTCATTCTTAAAGTTGCCATATTTCAGAAAGGATGAGGACTGCCGTATTTTTAAAAGTTGTAGGGTTGCCTAATTTCATCATTACAGTGGTACCTCGGGTTACATACGCTTCAGGTTACATACGCCTCAGGTTACACACTAAGCCAGAAATAGTGCTTCAGGTTAAGAACTTTGCTTCAGGATGAGAACAGAAATCGCGCAGCAGTGGTGCGGTGGCAGCGGGAGGCCCCATTAGCTAAAGTGGTGCTTCAGGTTAAGAACAGTTTCAGGTTAAGTACGGACCTCCGGAACGAATTAAGTACTTAACCCGAGGTACCACTGTATTATTTTGGAAGACCACAAAATGGTTGAGCTTTTTTATTTTCTTTTTCTTTTAGGAAAAACGTACATTAAAATTTTGGACAAAGCGCTGCCTTTTGGGAAATTCCCACACATTCCCCACATCAATTCCATCTTTCAAATTGACCTTTGAAGTATGGTAGCCCTGGTCATGCTCTACTTCCTGAGCTGTCTGCTCAATGGTAGCCATCTTCAGATATCCCAAGGGCTCTGGAGGGTAGGACTCGAACCAAAAGGCTTCAAGTTACACAAGAAAGGAGATTCGAACTCTAAACAGGAAGAACTTTCTGGCAGTAAGAGCTGTTCAGCAGTGGAACGGTCTCCCTCAGGAGATGGTGGACTCTCCTTCCTCAGAGGTTTTTAAGCAAAGGTTGGGTGGCCATCTGTCATGGATGCTTTAGCTGAGTTTCCTGCATTCCAGGATCAATCCCTGCTGGCTGGGAAAGGCTCCTGGAGGACACCCCATCAAACCACAGCCAGCCAGTGTCATGGTTCATGCCTCAGGCTAAGCCAAACCATGGTTTACCGTGGCTGGCTGGCACCCAGACATGACAGCGCAACCACTCTGCTCATCCCCCTTTGCTCTGCTGCTTAGTGTTGAGCTAAGTCGTGACTGGACTTAGCCACACCTCCCAACCCAGGTTTGTGGTTTAGACCAGGGTTTTCCAAACTTGGGTCGCCAGCTGTTTTTGGACTACAATTCCCATCATCCCTGACCACTGGTCCTGTTACCTAGGGATGATGGGAGTTGTAGTCCCAAAACAGCTGGAGGGCCAAGTTTGCCTATGCCTGCACTAGGGAGTTCATATCCTTATCATCAAAAGACTACAAATTCCTACCAACTGTCTTCATTCTGTCTGACATATGTATGTGGCCACTGACTTATTCTTATCTCCATGCCATGTGCAAAAGGGGTTTGAGCTGTGAGTGGTTTAGAGGGCCCAATCCACATACCGCCAGCAACTTGTGCAAATTCAGCCATGTGGCAAAGATAGTGATGTTAAATTCTCGAGAATAATCTTTTCGAGAATATTCTCGAGAATATATGTTATAGGATAAGTCAAAAAATACAATTGGCATGTTAAGGTTTGATACAAGTAAATTCAGTAATAGGCTATCTTGTGCTTCTAATAGCTCTAATACTTAATAACTGTTTTGGTGACTAAAACACAGCTTGATAAACAAAAACTATATGCATATATAAAAAAAGAAGCCATTAACATTAAATATATTATCATTATATGATAATATATTTCAGTTTGACAATCTGGTAAATGGAACCTTGTTCTATTGAATGGCACTGCAAAAAACAGTTACTGTCACTAAATAAAATTATAGAAAGTTAACTGTTTAAATCAAGGCCACCTCACATGCTGTTACACATAATTGTATAGGCCAAGGTACTTTAAGTGCATGAAACATGAAAGCTACTTTCTGTAAAAAACACACATACTGTATGGCCAAGGGTATAGAATTGCTAAGAATAAGGTCACACCAAAATAGGAAAAAAGGCTATTACATATAGTTGAAATACATACAAACTCCAATTAAATGAATAACATTTTAAAAACTAAAAAAAAAAATAAAAAATTCTGTAGCTCACATTTCAGAACTGCATGTAACTGGATCAGAAAAATCATTATTCATTACTTACACTGGCAATATCACAGCTTGACTTACTATTTACCATACTAGATTTTTTAAATGTGGGTTGTAAAACTGGTTCTTACATTAGAATTTACAGTTTGCAGAGAATATTCTCCAGAGAATATTCCCACCTCACATCACTAGGCAAAGAATTAGAAAGTGGGCAGGATTCTGGGGGAAACGACTTTGGCAATCTCACCTGCCAACCAACCCAATACACAATTTTGGCTTCAGGCGCGATCCCTGGAATATAACCCCCCCATGTAAATTGTGGACTTTGCTGTACAGTGTAATGGGCCCAGAATATCCTCTTGGCACCCTTCAGAGGCCTACGAGTTCCCTACCACAAATTAAAAGTCTATTAAGAGCTAACTAATCTGCATTAAATCTTAGGCCATCCTTTATCTGAAGTGATTTTCATGTCTCTCCTCCAGGGCTGTTCCAGTAAAAGGACTGTTTGCATGTTTATATCCCTGGAAACTTGCTCCACAGCAGGAGAGGCATGTAGGAAGTATTCCTCCATGCGAAAAATCTCCTGTGTCTTTTCTCATGGGACCAGTTTCTTCAGTTTGACTAGTTCTGGTCAGCACAGACGAGGAGGGAGTGAATTTTTAATTTCCTGGGAAATGGAGCTTCAGCCAACCTTGAGTGGGAGATTTACTGCAGGCAAGCCAGACCTTCCCTTACTTGTTAAAAAAGAGAATTCCTGACTTAAGATTCTTTTTTTGCAGTGAAGAAAGCAGGGGTCGACCTCAACTGAGTGATCCTTCTCCGTGCCCTCTAACCCATGACTCCTTTAGATCCTATTCTGTTTTTCGTCTGGGGTCATGAAAGAGGGGCATTTCTTGCTCAGAAATAACTTGCTGCTTACTCTATAAAGGTAAAGGTAAAGGGACCCCTGACCATTAGGTCCAGTTGTGGCCGACTCTGGGGTTGCGGTGCTCATCTGGCTTTATTGGCCGAGGGAGCTGGCGTACAGCTTCCGGGTCATGTGGCCAGCATGACTAAGCCGCTTCTGGCGAACCAGAGCAGCGCACGGAAATGCCATTTCGCTTCCTGCCAGAGTGGTACCTATTTATCTACTTGCACTTTGACGTGCTTTCGAACTGCTAGGTTGGCAGGAGCAGGGACCGAGCAACGGGAGCTCACCCCGTCGTGGGGATTCGAACCGCTGACCTTCTGATCAGCAAGTCCTAGGCTCTGTGGTTTAAAACCACAGCACCACCCGCGTCCCACTTACTCTATATTCATCCACATTTAAAGAACATGGCTTCACCCAAAGAATCCTGGGAGCTGTCATTTAACCCTGCCACAGCTACAATTCCCAATACCCTTAGCGGCGGTATCAAAATTCTTAGCAGCAGTATCGGAAGTCATGTACTTTAAATGTGGAAAGTTACCGTATGGGCCAGTGGAGGCTCCCCTATAGGGCAAAGTGAGGCACAGCCCTCCCAAGATTCTGATTCACCAAAAAAAACCTCCAGAAAGCATTATTCTTGGCCGAAGTCTTTCTCTGGCTTTTCAAAGCCAAAGTTCAGTCTCTCTCTTGTCACCCAGAGTTACAAGGTGTGACCCGAAAGTTCAGTGAATGGTCCCAGAAATCGGACAGTGAGAAATATTTGAACATACATCCCTTGCAGACCTTCAAAGTAGGCCCTCTCGGATATAATTCACCATTGACAACGTTCGTAGAACTGTTGGAAACTTTTGGATAAATCCTCTTTTCGCACAGCTTCCAGTTCCCTCGTCACAGTAGCTTGGGCATGTGAAATGTTGGGAAATCTGTGCCCTTTCAGTGCAGATTTCAGTTTTCAGATTTCAGGTGGGGCCAGATTTCTGGAGTAACCTCAGTAACGATCGTGGTTCAAATTGCCATGACAGGGTGAGCTCCCGTTGCTCGGTCCCTGCTCCTGCCAACCTAGCAGTTTGAAAGCACGCCAAAAAGTGCAAGTAGATAAATAGGTACCGCTCTGGCAGGAAGGTAAACGGCGTTTCCGTTGCACCAGAAGCGGCTTAGTCATGCTGCCCACATGACCCAGAAAAACTGTCTGCAGACAAACACCGGCTCCCTCAGCCTGTAAAGTGAGAAGAGCGTGCAACCCCAGAGTCGTCTGTGACTGGACTTAACTGTCAGGGGTCCTTTACCGTTTTTATGCAATTCTTCAGCCACAATTCGGATGGACAAATACTGATCCCGCATCAATAACTCACAAACTCTGTCGACATCTGCCGCCTTTCTGCTCATTGACGGTCTTCCAGACCAAGGGTCATCTTAGATGGTTTGCCGCCCTTCACGGAGAGGCTTAAACCACTCATACACTGTCTTTTGTGTTAGAGCTTCATCTCAGTACACAATTTGTGAGCATTTCGTGGGTTTCCGAAGCTGACTGTATTTTCGAATATTTTTCGCTGCCCAATTTCTGTGACCATTCACTGAACTTTCCAGTCATACTTTGTATTATTAATACATTTACTCAGAGTCAGTATAGTGTAGTGGTTAGTGTGTTGGACTAGGACCCGGGAGACCAGGGTTATTAGGTTCTTGTTGTTTTTATTTTGATTATATAGGGCCTTCTCGGTAATGGTGCCCACCCTGTGGAACGCCCTCCCTTCAGATGTGAAGGAAATAAGCAGTTATCCTATCTTTAAAAGACATCTGAAGGCAGTCCTGTTTAGGGAAGTTTTTAATATTTAATGCTGTATTGTTTTTAACACTCAATTGGGAGCCGTCCAGAGTGGCTGGGGAAACTCAGCCAGATGGGCAGGGTATAAATAAAATTATTATTATTATTCCCCAGTCATCCATGACCCTCTTTATGTGACCTTGGGTCAGTCACTGTCTCAGCATAATCCACCTTACAGGGTTGTTGTGAGGGAGAACTATATATACCACTGGCAGATGGATGTGGTCCCACTAGCGCAAGCTTCCTCAACCTCGGCCCTCCAGCTGTTTTTGGCCTATAACTCCCATGATCCCTAGCTAGCAGGACCAGTGGTCAGGGATGATGGGAATTGTAGTCTCAAAACATCTGGAGGGCCGAGATTGAGGAAGCCTGCACTAGCATATGGTTTTTACCAGCATGGACCCCTCTCTGTTAGGAATGTTTGTGTGGCCTCCCAACCCACAAATCTAGCGATTTCGATTGCTCAGTAAAATAAAATACCGTAGATGGGGGAAATGAAAAATAACTTTAGGAGATGGTGTCTTTTTTAACGGTCCTGCTTATTCTTTAAATGATAGTAAAAATAATAATCTTAAAATATTGATGTGATGATATCTAATCCCTGATATGTTCATAAGTATAGTTTGGCTAATTATTAGAAGCAGTGACATGAAACAGGAAATGATTTGTATGCCCTGTGGTCATGCCTGTACGGCAAAGAGTTTGGATAAGAATCCTTCAATGAATAAGAGGAATAATTGACTTCATTAGAGACAAATCCTCTTATAGTCTTCTTGAGTTACATTGAGAGGAAATCTCCCATTCTTGTAAAAATCTGAATCAACTTATGCTGACAGCAACTCACGTATTAATCACTCAGCTTTGGAAAAACTCAAAGACGCATGCTGCAGATGACTAGATAGCAAAAGTTATGGGATGTTTTAATGACCGGCAAGCTTTCCCTTGAATTAAATACAGGAAAGAAAATTGTATGCAGGAATGCACTGACTATTTAGGATACACACAATTGCGTAGAAAGCCACAAATATTTAAAAGATTTGGTATATGTTGATAACAGTCTTTTGGTAGACATTTTTGGTTATGGCATGCAACAATAATATGGACTGAATGATGGGTAAGTGGAAAGAATTGCTGCATCTTCAGTAGATAGTTTATAGCTGTTTTTTTCCTGGGATTATCTTTTAATACTGTGCTGATATATATATACGCATACAAATATATATTTTAAATAAATAGTAATATTAAAGGTAAAGGGACCCCTGACCATTAGGTCCAGTCACGCATGACTCTGGGGTTGCAGCGCTCATCTCGCTTTACAGGTCAAGGGAGCCGCCGTACAGCTTCCGGGTCATGTGGCCAGCATGACTAAGCCGCTTCTGGCGCACCAGAGCAGTGCACGGAAATGCCGTTTACCTTCCCACCGGAGCAGTACCTATTTATCTACTTGTACTGGTGTGCTTTCAAACTGCTAGGTTGGCAGGAGCAGGGACCGAGCAATGGGAGCTCACCCCGTCGCGGGGATTCGAACTGCTGACCTTCTAATCGGCAAGCCCTAGGCTCTGTGGTTTTTAACCCACAGTGCCACCCGTGTTAATAGTAATATTAATAGTTAATAGTTAATAGTAATATTACCAATCAATATATAATAGTAATATTACCAATCAATATATAATAGTAATATTACCAATCAATATATACTTAATCAAAAAGACTAATAGATTAGTGAATCAATGAGCAGCAAAATCTGAAAGCAGCTGGAGTGGGCTCCTGATGGCAGGACATTGGACCATTTTTCCTCCCATTGATTCCAGCTGGAGGAATTACCTACACAATCTTCAAGAATGGTGCAGTCTGTTCCCCGTTCCATGGGGAGGGTGTGTTAGTGGAAGGACCTGGGATTCTGCAAACCCACAGTCTCTCCCACTAGTCCCATGACACTCCTTGGAAATGCATCTTTTTTTCCAGAGCTCCGAAGTCCGAGGGCTTACCTTTCCACAACCTCACAGAAAAGTCACACAAGGTTGGACCTCTTATCTGCAAGGGCAGGACTCCTTTGCTGACCTCTGAAAGGGAGTTCTGAAGAACAATGTTTCATGGAAAGCCTTATTATATTCCAATGTTCCATGGAAAGACTTGTATCTGGGTAGACGTTGGGGACACTGAGGTCCAGCTCCAAGGGCCTTTTGGCGGTTCACTCACTGCGAGAAGTACAGTGGTACCTCAGGTTAAGAACTTAATTCGTTCTGGAGGTTCGTTCTTAACCTGAAACTGTTCTTAACCTGAAGACCACTTTAGCTAATGGGGCCTCCCACTGCGGTCACGCCGCCGCTGTTCGATTTCTGTTCTCATCCCGAAGCAAAGTTCTTAACCCAAGGTATTATTTCTGAGTTAGCAGAGTCTGTAACTTGAAGCATCTGTAACCTGAAGCGTCTGTAACCCGAGGTACCACTGTAAGGTTACAGGGAACCGGACAGAGGGCCTTCTTGGCAGTGGCACCTGCCCTGTGAAACACCCTCCCATCAGATGTTAAGGAAATAAGCCACATATATGACTTTTAGAAGACATCTGAAGGCAGCCGAGTTGAGGGAAGTTTTGGGTGTTTTATGTTTAATCGTGTTTTTAATATTCTTTTGGGAGCCGCCCAGAGTGACTAGGGAAACCCAGCCAGATGGGCAGGGTATAAATTATTATTATTATTATTATTATTATTATTATTATTATTATTTTGTGCTGTAAATATTCTTAACTAGTTGACCCCCTGCTAAAATAGCTGTCCTGTGGATTTGCAGAACAGGAAGGTGGGATATAAATATTTTAATAAATATGCACAGGAAGAGTCGCATCTTACAGGATTAATGTGTTTCAAAGTGCTGTCACTCACGTCGTGTGTCAAACAATATGAGGGTGGGGGAGGAAAATATTTGTGGAGGATTGTAAACTTTGAAGCCTGCATAAATAAAAGTATGGCTATGGATGTGGCTTTACCAGTTTGTTTTCTTATTCTTAACTGCAGCCTGATCATCTATGTAACTTCTAAGTGAAGTGATCAAAAACCAATTGCTCTTTCTAACAAACTGTCCAGATTCATTATAAGAGCACTGCGCAGTCTTAAGAAGAAGCTGTCCCAGAGAACATGACCCTCTCTTGAAAACACAGGGGGATTACATTTCACTAATTTCACTGTTAAAAGTAAATTTGTGTAACTTTACCCAATAAGGGACTGAAAACTCTTTCTGTTCGTTCTTTGAAACTTGCAAAACATTTCAAAAGTGATTTATTGCAGTTGTCAAAGTCATTTGGACAAGAACTCAAACAGTATGTTGTCTTGCTTATTTTAGTTATTTTGTTTTGTATGCATGTAAAGAAGGCTTCAGTTGGGAGGAATTATTCCATAAAGCAACCACAGAAATATTCTGAGCACATTTCGCATGAGGACACGGCTAACAAAGCTGCATTCTTTGCCTGGAGGTCAGCGGTTCTTCAGGCTTGTTTAAGAAACTCTGGGGGGTATTTTTTAATCCAAAGTCCATTTTCCATATTGCCTCAGAACCATGCAAACATTCTCCTATGTGTCTGTAGGTGTTGGGACTTACATTTAAAGCCCTAAATGGCTTGGGCCTTCCTATGTCTTAAGATCACCAACTGCATTGCACCGAGAGCATTTCTTACAAGAAGAATGTTTGTAATTAAGAAGTTTTAATTTTATTGTACACCACTTAAATAAGTAATTTTAAAGCAAAATATACATATTAAAACATCATTGGCATCTTTTTGGCACCAACTTACGACATTTTTATTCGCCCAGGCATTTGTATTAGAGTGGTACCTCTGGTTGCGAACGGGATCCGTTCCGGAGGCCCGTTCACAAATATGAAAAGCCCGCAACCTGAAGTGTCATATCTGCGCAGGTACGTGGCGCAATTTGGTGCTTGTGGGAGGGAGCAGAACCAAGGCAGAGGACAGAGCCCTGTGTTCTGTGCAGTTTGCCTTGTACCCCCTAAGCCAGGCGTAGGCAAACTCCAGCCCTCCAGATATTTGGGACTACAATTCCCATCATCCCTGACCACTGGTCCTGTTAGCTAGGGATGGTGGGAATTATAGTCACAAACATCTGGACGGACAGAGTTTGCCTATGTCTGCCCTAAGCTAACCCGCTGCCTTCATGTAATGTGGAGAACACTGTCCCATTTGTAGCCAGTGTTGAAGTCAAGTGAAGGAGGCAGGAATATTGTCTGCCTCAGAGAGCAAAAGCTCCTGGGTTGGTCATGATGAATCTGTAACAGAATGATTGAGTGCACTCAAGCATCTTTAGCTTTGCCCTGTATTTAGGATACACAAAATAGTGCATTCACTAGTGTGGACACATGGGAATCTACCCAGGTTTCATCAAGCTGACTTTCATGGTTTGAAAATAAAACCAGTGGTCAGTGCCTTAGATGCAGAATTGGCCTCCACAGTCACTTACAGACTCTTTGTTAAAACCGTGATTATGGAAGACAATCTTACTCAGCTATGAGTGATCGCCAGAGAAGATCATCTGTATCATTGGAAGAAAGTTATGTTGAAATAAATATGTTGTTTCCAAGCAAATGTTTTCACATTATCCACAAATTTTTTCTTAAATGCATATTTCTTCTATCTCCATTAATATATGTTCAGACATTAGCTCATCAGATGAAACAAGGTCTTCATTACGAACATTTAAACCATAATAAATGGGTTGGTCGTTCAGTTGCCACTATGTTGTTTTCTGTCATAGCAAACACGGCTCCTCCTCTAGAAACTAAATAATAGATAACACATTAAAACTTTATAGTGATATCTCCATGAATCTTTAAACATTTGCTGTCACTTACTGATTATAGTTCTGACAAGGAAAATTACTGGTCAATTTCCTTTTCTGAAAAGTCAGTTTGCATTTGTGAATTTTGTCTCAATACAGCTGTTTTGGGCAACTCTTACCTACTGAGTATAATATATGGATGATGGAAATAATAACAAAAGGAGCGGCATATTCTCTTGCCCATTTTTAAATAAATTTTATTTTTATTTATAAAAGGTATAGTGTAGTGAAATGGGTAGAGAGGCTACGAATTCCCAGTGAGCTGTGAACCTCACTAGGTGACCTTGGGCTAGTCACTGTCTTTCATGATAACCTACTTCACAGGTTTATGATGATGATGATGATGATGATAAAATTAGGCTGGATTTCCCCAGCCACTCTGGGCAGCTTCCAGCACATATAAAAACATAAAACGTCAAACATTAAAAACTTTCTGATACAGGGCTGCCTTCAGATGTCTTCTAAAAGTTGTCTACCTCGGAATTCGAACGGAATCAGTCCTGGAAGTGCATTTGACTTCCAAAATGTTTGGAAACCAAGGTGCAGCTTCCAATTGGCTGCAGGAAGCTCCTGTAGCCAATTGGAAGCCATGGAAGTTGCGTCAGATGTTCAGGTTCCAAAGAATGTTTGCAAACCGGAACACTCACTTCCGGGTTTGTGGCGTTCAGGAGCTAAAACGTTCGACTCGCAAGGCGTTTGGGATCCAAGGTATGACTGTAGTTCCTTATCTCCTTCTCATCTGATGGGAGGGCATTCAACAGGGAGGTGCCACTCCTGAGAAAGCCCTCTGCCTGGTTCCTGGTAACTTCACTTCTCACAGTGAGGGAATTGCCAGAAGACCCTCGGAGGTGGACCACAGTGTCTGGGCTGAACGATAGGGGTTGAGATGCTCTATCCCTATTTAGATAATATAGGGAGTTGTAGAACAATGCACACCACATCAAGCTCCTTGGAGGAAAGTTAGGATATACAGTCCTAACTTAGGATATACAGAATTCAGAAGTCAAACAGAATCCGTTCTGGAATTCCGTTCAACTTCAGAAACGTTCAATTTCCAAAGCATGGCTTCTGATTGACTGTAGGAAGCTCCTGCAGCCAATTGGAAGCTGTGAAAGCCCCGTCAAATGCTCAGCTATCAAAAGAACATTGAAAAACCAGAACACTCGCTTCTGGTTTTCGATTGTTCGGGGGCCAGAACGTTTGATTCCCAAGGCATTCGGGAGCCGAGGTACGACTGTATGTGTAATGATAAATAAAATGACATAATTGTATTTGGGGTCCATGGTATTGCAAGCTCCTATTTATTTAAATGGGGCTTCTCTATTCCCTAGTGCAGAGAAACCTCCTAGTGGATTGCGTCCTTTAAAAAATATCTGACTTGCTCAGCATAAAAAGCTGGAACTGTATACACAGCCTTCTTGCTAACTTCCCACCGCCAAAGCCAGCTGACTCAAAAACTCGCATTGCTTCCAAGACGTGCTTAGACTTATTACCTGGCAAGTCACCAAGAGAAGGTTTTACACACTTGAGAAGCAGACACAAAGAATGTCGTTCTGTACACCTTTGCACAGCGAATACATTAGACTGAGACAGTATTGGGAAGAAGTCATCATCTGCTATTCAAAACCAAACACTGCTATGGATGCAGAGGGGGATGTGGTCTCTACAACTCATGCTCTCAAATTGTGGAGCAAACTTGCTCAAATGTTTGGCGCTGTTAAGTGCATTGCTCTCTGTTGTGCAGCTGATCTATGATCTAAAGATCTATGGCAGATCTTGACAGTTCTCAGCATCTGATCTCTTGACAATTCCCTTAAAATGCTACATAGGTGTTATTGTATCCCAGTGCACATAGCAAGAGTAATAGGAGAGGGATCTGTGAACTATAAAAGGGATGCAGGTTTTAAAAATCATACTTCCATCTAGGGTGGGAATGTATTGGGACATGTATTGGGATGATGTAATCACTGGAATCATTTTCATTTCATAAATGTGAGTCGCTTGTTAGACTAATGTCTTAACTTGCCCTTGTCTATACCTCTCATGCCCCTGTTGTACCTTGTAACTTGTGCCTTGCCTATGTACCAATCCGAACGATGCATTGAAGCCTTTGGCAGAAACAATGCTGCGAGTTGGAGTTCATTGTCTGGCAGTGAAGGCCAGGACAGGTAGATGGATTGGGAAAGATCTCTGACTGAGGGCAGAAAACACACTATGCAAAAATGCACATAGCAGCCAGCCCAAAGGGATGAGTGTGAAATACAGGAAAGAAGTGGCGCTGCGGTCTAAACCACTGAGCCACTTGGCTTGCTGATCAGAAGGTCAGCGGTTCGAATCCCTGCGACAGGGTGAGCTCCCGTTGCTCTGTCCCAGCTTCTGCCAACCTAGCAGTTTGAAAGCACACCAGTGCAAGTAGATAAATAGGTACCGCTGTGGCGGGAAAGTAAACAGCATTTCTGTGCGCTCTGGTTTCCGTCGCAGTGCCCGTTGCACCAGAAGCGGTTTAGTCCTGCTGGCCACATGACCCGGAGAGCTGTCTGTGGCAAACACTGGCTCCCTCTGCCTGGAAAGCAAGATGAGCGCTACAACGCCATAGTCACCTTTGACTGGACTTAACCATCCAGGGGTCCTTTACCTTACAGGAAAGAGTGCTTAAACCTTTTACTCTCTCTTTGAAACTGCTCCATTCAAAGACTGCTTTTCATGAAAATTAAGGAGCTACCAAGGTGTCATGAAACACATTTGTGTGTAACTTGTAGTTCGGCCTGAGGTCTTGGAGAGCTGCCAGCTGACATGGACAGTATGAGGCCAGATGGATCAATGGTCTGACTCATCATAAGACTAGAAACTCCAAGTGTCCCTATTTTCCAGGCCCAGAAACTCTCCTAGTTTCTGATTTGACCCCGGAATGTCCCACTTTTCCTTAGGACGTTTCTATTTTCATTGGAGAAATGTTGAAGGGTATGGAGTTATGCGACCACCAAGCCGAGGAGATAAGTAACTATACAACCTTTAGAAGACATCTAAAGGAAGCTCTGTATAGGGAAGTTTTTAAATGGTTAATGTTTTATTATGTTTTTTTATATGTTGGAAGCCGCCCAGAGTGACTGGGGCACCCCAGTCAGATGGATGGGGTATGAAATAATAATAATAATAATAATAATAATAATAATAATAATAATAATAATCAGTGCTTCTTTCTAAAAAAAAAAATGTTTAGAGGTAGTCTCATTTCGACTCAAGTAAAATCTCCCTTTTATAGTTCTAATCAGGAAAAATAAATACAGTAAATGGACAAAAGTACAAAGATTCACTAAATGTTTAGGGGTATGTGTACCCCTACCTACCCCCAGAAAAAAGCACTGATGATGATTAGATGCCCTTATTTTCATTGGAGAAATGTTGGAGGGTATGTAAGACCTCTTTGTTGGTTCTCACGATGCTCACGCGTCACACAGCTGAGATACCGGTAATCAACCCCCCAAATCTTAGCCTCATGAAGGATAAAACCACCCACCATATAAATTCCTACTCCATGCTGAAAACATAAAATAAAGGCCCACAAGCACAAAAGAGCAGACAGCTTCTGGTTTGCTCACCCTATTCCTTTACATCTTTAGAATGTATGCTGGTGCTCTTCAACATCTGGTCCCAAACTGTTTGCTTTCCATTTGATGAAAAAACATCTACGCTGAGATCTGCTTGCATGACCATCTGGTTTTAAAATGTGTCTGATGCTACAAGCCATAGATGCTTTCCGATAGTTGACTAACACCCCGATCCTATGCATGCTTTCTGAGAAGCGAGTGCTAATAAATTCAATGAGCCTTCCTTCCCAGTAAGTGTGCTTAGGAGTGTAGCCACATACTTCAAAACCATCGATAAACTTTGGACAGATTAAATTTTTTAAAAGGCTATTTTATATTTATATATTGACTCGTTTCTTCATGTTGCTGTTGAGATCTGGTGTTGCTAAGGCTTTAGTTCGTAAAGTTTCCAATGGTCTCATAATTGCTTCCAGAATCTGGAGAAACTTCGTCTGGCTCAGCACACTCAACCTACCACAAATGTTAGTTGTTTATTGGGGGCCTGATCCCCCCCCACTAGTGTCATGGAAACAGCCATGCTGAAACAGCCCCCACCCCCCACTTACAATGCATGGTTGGAACTAACAAGATAATTGATCCTGCTTTTGTAAAGTTATCACTTCCCCAGCATTAGTTATATCTAATTTAGTTAGCATTGGCAGAACTGTCTTAGCACCAGGTTCGTGCTCCTTCGTTCCTGAGGAATGCATCTAGAATTATCATCACTAATTTTGTGTCTACGGTTGTTAATATAGCTTAAAATCATCATTCAGTCTAGAAGAATACATTGAAACTGGGGCTGGATAGGTGAGGAATCTACCCTCTTAAACATTATTTAACCACTGTAGTTGCTTAAAATGTATACAGTGGTACCTCAGGTTAAGTACTTAATTCGTTCCGGAGGTCCGTTCTTAACCTGAAACTGTTCTTAACCTGAAGCACCACTTTAGCTAATGGGGCCTCCTGCTGCTGCCGCCCGATTTCTGTTCTCATCCTGAAGCAAAGTTCTTAACCCAAGGTACTATTTCTGGGTTAGCGGAGTCTGTAACCTGAAGCGTCTGTAACCAGAGGTACCACTGTAAAGGGAAAAATACTGAATTGTATCCAGTGATGATGGCCTTCAGCAGCCACCAGAGACATTGCCAGGGGTGAATTCATGGGGTCTGGGGGTCTGACTCTGGAGTGTTTCCAGGAAGGTAATTAATTTCAGGGAAACTGAACTGGATTATGGTCCTGGTTACTGTGGAGGATATTACTTTGGGAGCCTAAATTAGTTCAAATGTCTTTAGCTTGCCTCTTGTGACATTTAAAGTTAAACTTGTGTCTATGCATATGAATTAGAATTTGCAAATATCATGCAAATTTGTGTCTGTAGCGCTTTTAAGTACCCATCCATGCCCCCTGGCTATCGCGGAAAGCGTTTCTGCTTGCGCAAAGTGAGGCGCCCAATTTTTGGCAATCCTTTCCCACCGCAGCCACCTGCAGCCTCTGAAAAGTGGTTTTTGGGGATTGGGGGATATTCTAGAACAGTATAGGATACAGCTTAGAAAACTGAAGGACAAGTGCCATAGCAAAAGCATTTTCTGCTATCACAAAGCCACCATTTAGATACAGTCCTATGTTATTCAGAATGTGATCCTAATTACAACCAGGGTGTGGGTGTGGGTGTGTCACTATATCTGTTCTCCTTAACAAATGTTGCTATCTTTTGTATTTATCCAGTGCATTTAAAAGTTGCACAATAGGCAGAAATTCAACAGGTGACTCTTTTGCATCACCCAAACTCCATGCCATGGTATGCTTCAGTTTCATTCAATCATTCATGGCCCTCCCTTCCTTTAAACAGCTCAAGGTGATACAAAAAACCAAAGTGCTGCACCAACAAGCACAAAACAACCCCCCTGCAGCTCCACAGATCCAATTCAGTGGTGTAACATTGGAAAATGTCGGTCACTTCTCCTACCTAGGCAGTTATCTTTCCACAAGGGCTGACACTGATGCTGAAATCCAGCATTACCTGAGCTCTGCAAGTGCAGCTTTCTCCCAACTGAAGTGCAGAGTGTTTGAGGACTGGGACATTTGCAGGGAAACCAAAATGTTTGTTTACAAAGCTGTTGTACTACCAACCTTACTGTATGCTTGTGAAACATGGACTACTTATAAACGCCATCTCCAACTCCTCGAAAGATTCCATCAACGGTGTCTCCTGAAATTTTGACACATCACCTGGGAAGACAGGTGAACTAATGCCAGTGTACTGGATGAAGCAAAGATCACCAGTGTCGAAGCGATGATTCTTCAACATCAACTTCGTTGGACTGGTCATGTTGTGCAGATGCCTGATGATCGTCTTCCAAAGCAACTACTCTATTCCGAACTTAAAAATGGAAAGCATAATGCTGGTGGTCAACAAAAGAAGTTCAAAGACTCTCTCAAGGCAATTTTTAAAAAAGTAGTATAAACACCGACAACTGGGAAACACTGGCCTGCGAGCGCTCTAATTGGAGAATAGCCTTTACCAAAGGTGTCATGGACTTTGAAGACACTCAAACTCAGGATGAAAGGGAGAAACATGCTAAGAGGAAGGCACGCTTGGCAAACCTTCATTGTGATCAACTCCCGCCTGGAAACCTATGTCCCCACTGTGGAAGGACGTGTGGGTCCAGAATTGGCCTCCACAGTCACTTGCGGACTTTTTAAAAACACCTTTTAAAACCGTGTTTATGGACGACAATCTTACTTGGCTACGAGTGATCGCCAAAGAGAAGAGACATGGCTCTCCTCCTCTTTTTCTCCACAACAACCCTGTGATGTTAGTTAGGCTGAGAGATTGTGACTGGTCCAAGGTGATGCAATGAGTATCATGGTCGAATGGGAATTTGAACCCTGGTCTCCCACTCCCACTCAAACCATTTCACTGCACTGACTCTCATGCCCTGTCTCACCTCTGATTTCTGCCTGTCAGAAGTGCAAAAGCCACGAAAAGTGAGAACAGAACAGATGGTCAAACAGCCTTTGCAAATATCTTCTGTGCTTGCTTTCTTCTTATAAAAGATCATGAGACAATTGTGGCTTTTTTCTTTCTTCGTGAACAACTTCCCGTGAACTTGCTGCACCCCACGGCACTTTGCTGCGACATGGGATTTTGCTGCCATTGCCCTCCTCTGATCTTTCAGTCGCTCTGTGTGACATTCCAAGCTCTCACACTGAATAAAAGGACATGAGGATCTGCCTTCTCTTTTCTCAATCCATCTCACTCAAGACTGCCAGCTCTAATCAGCAGCAGTTCCTGCAAACATCTTTACAAGCCTTGCTGTACACTGCATACAGCACAATTTTTATAGCTAATTTTTATTCCCATTATTCTATAGCTAAATGCATGCAGAAGCAAATGGCAGCCTTTCTAATGAGCACAGCCAGATAAATTACAGGCCAACCCTGTGATAGTTCTTCATTCCCAATTCTTTGTAATCCCCATCTCTTTACACCAGCTGGTATATAATACAGGAAGCAGTTTCCCCAGTTATATCATGGAGGTCTTTGTTTCCTTAGATGTAAACATGCGCTATTCTTATACAGTGGGACCTCATCTCCCAAACGCCTTAAGAGCCGAACGTTCCAGCTCCCGAACAGATGAAAACCAGAAGTAGTTGTTCCAGTTTTTGAACATTCTTTGGAAGCCGAACGCCCAGCGTGGCTTCCACGGCTTCTGATTGGCTGCAGGAAGCTGCTGCAGCCAATTAGAAGCTGTGCCTTGGTTCCTGAACTGTTTCGGGAATCAACCAGGATCCCAAAACGGATTAAATTTGGGAACCAAGGTTCCACTGTATCTGTAAAATACGCAAAACATTCAGATCCCATTCCAGTTGCTGCATATTCTTGGGGGAGTGTGTTGAACTCCAACACAGTGCATACAGGACTCATAACACTTTGGGTAAAATTGAGTGAGATGTGACCTTCTCTCAAACTGAAAGTGGAAACTTGTTTTTACTACTGACACAGCAAGTTGTGGTGAAATCAATCACTGTGTGGAGAGCCAGGATATGACATAGGCTTCACTTATGTTCTTACTTGAAGGCTCAAAATAGGACATGGGCAGGGTGTAGGCTTTCTGCGTGGAAGTCCAATTCACCCTGGATAATAAAGTGCTTTTTAACATGACATAAGGAGCCATACTAGTCTAGTGCAACAAAACCACTCCAAAATCTTATGATACCTTTAATGCATTTATTATCATGTTACCATGCTGCTTTTTTATATATACAGTGGTACCTCAGGTTACATACGCTTCAGGTTACATACGCTTCAGGTTACAGACTCCGCTAACCCAGAAATAGTACCTCGGGTTAAGAACTTTGCTTCAGGATAAGAACAGAAATGGTGGCGCGGCGGCAGCGGGAGGCCCCATTAGCTAAAGTGGTGCTTCAGGTTAAGAACAGTTTCAGGTTAAGTACGGACCTCCAGAACGAATTAAGTACTTAACCCAAGGTATCACTGTATCACAATAGGACTTGTGCAGCTCTTAGTTAGGAAAGTGTGCTCTGTCACACGCACAGAGCGCCATTGCCTCTATTTCTCCCTTAAAAAAAATTCCAGGTAAAAACATTGGCAGGATTATTGTAATGACCTGCAGTTTTATAAGAGTATATATTTAAAGAAGATGAATACATGAGCAAATTAAGTTACTTTGGATATGCAGCAGATATTAAAAATGAATTTAAGGAACCGCAGAAAGAGGGAGAAGGAAGTCAAGTTTTGAAATGTCAAAATGATTGTACAATTAGTGAAATGTATAAATTTGTATACATTTAAAAAAAAATTAAATTTTTTAAAAATTGTATACATTTTTTAAAAAGTATAAATTTAAAAAAAAATTAAAAATGCACTTCCATGATCAGGGAGAGAGCTTCTATGTAAGGGAGCCCAAGTATGATTTTGAAACAAGATTTACTCCATACTTCTCATACAGAAATCAATGCCAAGCCTAAGTTTTTGAATTCATTTTTCCTTACACCTACACATCTCTTAGGGACGCGGGTGGCGCTGTGGGTAAAACCTCAGTGCCTAGGACTTGCCGATCGCATGGTCGGCAGTTCGAATCCTCGTGGCGGGGTGAGCTCACGTCTTTCAGTCCCAGCTCCTGCCAACTAGCAGTTCGAAAGCACCCCTAAGTGCAAGTAGATAAATAGGTACTGCTTTATAGCGGGAAGGTAAACGGCGTTTCCGTGTGCTGTGCTGGTGCTGGCTCGCCAGAGCAGCTTCGTCATGCTGGCCACGTGACCCGGAAGTGTCTCCAGACAGCGCTGGCCCCCGGCCTCTTAAGTGAGATGGGCGCACAACCCTAGAGTTGGACACGACTGGCCCGTACGGGCAGGGGTACCTTTACCTTTACCTTTACACATCTCTTGCCCAAGAACTAAACACAAAAAACTTTTAAAATGCAAGGAAAACTTGCTTCCAGTTGCAAACAGATTTCCTCTCCCCACACCCCCAAAAATAAATAAAAGTAGTTGAACTATTCATCGTACAACACTTTTTTCTCTAAATTCAAAGAACAAAGCATTCCAACCAATATACAATACAGTGGTACCTCGGGTTACATACGCTTCAGGTTACAGACTCTGCTAACCTAGAAATAGTGCTTCAGGTTAAGAACTTTGCTTCAGGATGAAAACAGAAATCGTGCTCCAAGGCACGACTGTAATGAGTCCAACCAGTACAGCTACTGCTTTCAGCTACAGACCAATATATCTTAGAGCCAAGCTCAATCTGCGGCTCATCTATGGCATGAATTTTCCGCACCAACCCTGATAACTATGTAAAACAACCTCAGTAGTTCAGAAAGGACTTTGATACATTGTACGCCTCCCCAAAGTAATTTCCTAAATCATTAAAAAATATTTGCAAGGCATCTCTCCCCTTGTTTCCTTCTCTTTCAAGTCCACACACAAAGCATCTGTCTCCAGGTTTCTCTTGCCCCTGTAAACACACCACATGTTGCTGAAACAGATGTTGGACAATTCCATGCAGAAGACAGATGCTGACGAGCTTTCATGTCATCAGAAGTGATATGTGGGAAAGCGGTACACACTATAATATTTCTGGCATTTCCTCTTCCTAAACACAAAAGCAAAACTCAACACTTAACTTTTTTTTATTATTTTTTTGGGGGAAAGAGCAGCCCAGATACGTTCAAAGGAACAGATCCCCAGCGATCGGCATTAATGAGATCCTGAGTAGTATTTTGCAGTCTGAACTCTCTGACCCCTCATAAAAACCAGAAATACCTTTTGTTCTAAAGGAGAGGAGGAGGGAATATTTCACTCTTAATTTCTCAGGGCCTTGTTTCTACAATTTAAATATGGAAAATTGCAACGGTGCTAGAGATGCAGTTTGATGGTGCTGAAAAATGGGGTGGATGACATCATGGTTCCTTCAAAAAGATCGCGTAAAAAAATCGATAGTTGCTCAAGACCAAACTCTCCTTTTTGTAGCTATTTGTAGCTGAGGCGGAATTTTTTTCCGGCTGCTCCCACCATGAGAACGGAAAGATAATGATAACTTTTGCTGTTATTATTGGTTGCCATGCAGCATGTAAAGCAATGGAGAAGGCTTTAAGTTGAAGCATCAAAGAATTTTTACAAGCTTGGCCTGGAGGTGTATGATGCAGCCATCATGCTAAAACTAAGCAGGGTTAGGTCTGGGCAGCGGCTGGATGGGAGATTCTTTCATAACCCGCAATGTATTATTTTGAGTCCCAGGGAAGAAAGGTGGGATATAAATAAAGCAAATTACTAGGTGGAATCCAATAGTGAGGTGGAGCTCTGTGCTACATACACAAATGCTTTACCGAGTGACATGCACAGCGCATAACCTGAGCCTTTAGACATTTGAAATGAGCTTAACCCAAGTTCTCGTCCTGAAAAGGTGAAATCAGCAACCTTGCGTATATTTTCCAAATTCGGCTAGCATGTGGTAGGTTATCTGAGCCTTGGAGAAGAATAAAGAGCAATGTTTACTTTTGAAATTCCTTCCAGTAGCGCCTTAGAGACCAACTAAGTTTGTTAGTGGTATGAGCTTTCATGTGCATGCACACTTCTTCAGATACCTGTGCATGCACACGAAAGCTCATACCAATAACAAACTTAGTTGGTCTCTAAGGTGCGACTGGAAGGAATTTTTTTATTTTGTTTCTACTACGGCAGACCAACATGGCTACCTACCTGTAACTAGTACTTTTGAAATGTTTAAGATTTTATTTTTGTTTTTTGTTAACTTTGCTTCTGTTAAATACGTATTCTGTAGTTGACCACCTTTGTAATGTTTTATTTTGAAATCGTTGAGATGGTATTTTGGTTTCCTGTTAATTGTGTTGCTTTGACTGCGTACTGCATATCAATTTTTTAAATTTAAATCAGGTTTTTTTTTAATGGATTTTTTAAATAAAATGCTTTTGGGGGGGGAATCTTTCTAAAGATAGTTTTCTGTTTAAGTTACATTATAGTCCAAAGGCAATTCATCAGGAAATAAGGATTTGTTTTAAGTTTTTAATGTGTGCTAAAACTCAGTCTTTGTTTTTTTTAAAAAAATGTTTAACCACGTCAGTTAACAAACATTGATACATATGCTATAATGTTATTGTTTTAGCTAAATAAATTGTTTAAATTGTTATTAAGGAAATGATTATTTTTCTTCTTCCAATAAAGTACAGCAGAAAAGTTGCCCAAATATAAACAGTGAACTTATTAAACCTCACCATAATTTCATAATTATCTGTCTATGTATTTCTAATAGTATAACCAAATCAGTAATTTTTGATAGAACTGTAAAAACTACTCTGAAAATTTATTATTCCAAAAATGAAACCTTCATCTGGTTGTAAATATTAAGTTTATACCAGCAAGAATGAGATTTTCTGTAAAAAAAGAAAAGAAAAAATAGATTTAAATCAAGTCTTACTGACTAGTGGTTTAAATCAAATCCACCCTGGCCCAGAGGCACCCTGTTCTTTAATTTTAAACTTTATGTCTTTTGCAGCTGGCTTACATGGAAATCGGCTTTTTACCCTTTCAGACCATTGGGCCGTCTAGCTCAATGTTGTCTATACAGTGGTACCTTGGTTCTCATACGCCTTGATTCCCAAAAACTGAAAACCCGGAAGCAAGTGTTCCAATTTTTGAACGTTTTTTGGAAGCCAAACATCCAATACGGTTGTTGGCTATTGTTTCCGGGGGTCCTGCACCAATCAGAAATTGCACCTTGGTTTTTGAACATTTCAGAAGTCAAATGGACTTCCGGAACAGATTAAGTTTGGCACTTTTGTTTTTGCTATTTATTTTGCATTTTTGTTTTTGAGGCTTTTTCGGTTAATTTGTTTTTGTGTCTGTGTGGAACCCAGTTCAGCTACTGACTGATTGATTGCATGACTGCGGAAATGGATAAAAGCCCCTCATCCAAATAATGAATATCATCAGTGCAGGGAAGAAGAAAAAATAATTTAAACTTTTATCATCTACAATACTGTTATTTTATTTTATGGTACAGTACATTAATTATTGCTTTCATTTTATGGATCAATGGTCTCCTTAGATAGTAAAATTCATGTTAAATTGCTGTTTTATGGGTTGTTTTCAGAAGTCTGGAACAGATTAATCCATTTTCCATTACTTTCTATGGGAAAGTGCGCCTTGGTTTTGGAAGGCTTGGGTTGTGGAATGGAATTCTGGAACGGATTAAGTTTGAGAACTAAGGTACCACTGTATGTCCTTCTGGCAATGACTCTTTGGGGTTTCAGGCAGGATTCTCTTCCAGCCCAAAGGCACCTTTTATCATATGTGGTGGCCTTAAAAGGTAATAAAAGCATTCTGGGAAATGATATATATCGAATTGAAAAAAATGTTTAAGATAACTTTTATTTTTAAAAAACCAGAGGCTTTTCTATTAGGAATTGTAGGTGCCAATATTCCAAGGGAGCAGAAAATACTTTTTATGTATGCGATGACTGCAGCATGGATGCTACTAGCCCAGAGATGGAAAGAAGATAAAGTTCCTACCAGAGAAGAATGGCAAATTAAATTGTTGGACCATGCCGAAATGGCAAAACTAATCAGAAAGCTCAGGAACCAAGAAGTCCAAAACAAGGAATGGGATTTTTAAAAATAATTTATCTTGGAGACCACTGTATGCAGTTGAGAACATTAGCAGGATTGCAATAACACTTGTAATGTAGCAAATACTATAGAGATAATGGAGTTATAAAAAAACATGGATTATAAAAGGTTTAACAACAGAACCCATGGAGGGGAAGGTGGGAAGTCCAGAGATTCAGAGGAATCTATTATGGATGTGTGTTGTGGTATTATTATAATTGTATATTTGTAAAACCAAATAAAAAACTTTTTTTTGGGGGGGGGAGGATTCTCTTCCAACACAACCTGGAAATGTCAGGCATTGAACCAGGGAGTTTCTGTTTTTTTTTTTTTTTAAATAATAATTTTTATTGATTTTACAACATAAACATAAACATAAACATAAACAAAATACAAACAAACAAAACACGACTTCCCCATACCTCTCCTTCACTGCATTCTTATTTTAAAATCCTTTTTTTCTAGCAATCCATCATTAAATTTTGTGTTTAATTCCCTTTAAGAATTTTCTTAATTTCAATTTTAACAGCTGTAATTCTCTAGATCATATCCCTCGACATCTCAACATTCCACAATTTTACAACAATTTTTAAGATAAACTTTAAATTTTTTCCAGTCCTCCTCCACTGTCTCTCTCCTCTGGTCACGAATTCTGCCGGTCATCTCTGCCAGTCCCATAAATTCAATCACCTTGGTCTGCCATTCTTCCAGAGTAGGTAGTTCTTTAGTCTTCCAATACTTTGCCAGAAGAATTCTTGCTGCTGTGGTTGCATACATAAAAAAGGTTCTATCTTTCTTTGGAATCATTTGGCCGACCATGCCCAAAAGGAAGGCCTCCGGTTTCTTAACAAATGTCCACTTAAGGACTTTCTTAATTTCATTATAGATCATTTCCCAGTAAGTCTTAACCTTCGGGCAGGTCCACCAAAGATGATAAAAGGTTCCTTCACATTCATTACATTTCCAACAGTTGTTATTGGGCAGGTGATATATCTTTGCAAGCTTAACTGGGGTCATGTACCACCTATAGATCATTTTCATTATGTTCTCTTTTAAGGCACTACATGCCGTAAATTTAATGCCTGTGGTCCATAACTGTTCCCAGTCCGCAAACATAATATCATGTCCAATATCTTGTGCCCACTTAATCATAGCTGATTTCACTGTTTCATCCTGTGTGTTCCATTTTAGCAGCAGATTATACATTCTAGACAGATTCTTAGTATTGGGTTCTAGCAGTTCTGTTTCTAATTTTGACCTCTCCTTCTGGAATCCTAGTTTCCTGTCCTGCTTAAAGGTCTCGTTAATCTGGTGGTAATGTAACCAATCTCGGACTTTAGGCTTTAACTTCTCAAAGCTCTTTAGTTTCAACTTTTCACCATCGTATTCTATAATTTCACAATATTTTGGCCACACTGAATCCATATTAAGTTTTTTTACCTCCTTAGCTTCCACTGGTGATAACCACCTGGGAGTTTTACTTTCCAACAGATCTTTATACCGATTCCATACATTATACAATGCTTTCCTGACAATATGGTTTTTGAAATTTTTATGAACCTTTACCTTGTCGTACCATAAATATGCATGCCAACCGAAGTTGTTATCGTAACCTTCTAGATCTAAGATATCTGTATTCTCAAGAAGTAGCCATTGTTTCAACCAGCAAAAAGCTGCTGCTTCATAGTAGAGTCTGAGGTCCGGCAGGGCAAAACCCCCTCTATCCTTTGCATCAGTCAAGATCTTAAATTTTATTCTGGGTTTTTTGCCCTGCCAGACAAATTTAGATATATCTTTCTGCCACTTCTTGAAACATTCCGTCTTATCTATAATTTGCAATGTCTGAAACAAAAACAACAATCTCGGCAGTACATTCATCTTGATAACAGCAATTCGGCCTAACAAGGAGAGTCTCAGCCTAGACCATATGTCAAGATCTTTCTTCACCTCCAGCCAACATTTCTCATAGTTATCTTTAAATAGGTTCACATTTTTAGATGTTAAGTTCACCCCCAGGTATTTCACCCTTTTTGCTATTTCCAGCCCGGTTTCCCTTTGAAAACTATCTTTTTCCACCATAGTCAAATTTTTCTCCAGCACCTTTGTCTTATATTTATTTAATTTGAAACCTGCTACTTGCCCAAATATTTCAATTAATTCTAAGACTCTTTTTGTGCTGGCTTCTGGTTCTTGCAATGTCAACACTAGATCGTCTGCAAATGCTCTTAACTTATAATGTTTCGTTCCGACCTGTACTCCTTTAACCATCTGATCCCTTCTGATCATGTTCAGCAAAACCTCCAGTACTGTTATAAACAGTAGAGGGGATATTGGGCACCCCTGTCGTGTCCCTTTCTCAATTGGAATCTCATCCATAACCACCCCATTCACAATTAGTTTAGCTTTTTGTTCAAAGTATATTGCACCTATACCGTTTTCAAAGTTTCGGCCTACCCCCATCCCTTGAAGATTCTTCTTCATAAAGCTCCAACAAATGTTATCAAAGGCTTTCTCTGCGTCCACAAAAATCAACACCGCTTTTCTGTTTATATCAGTCTCCAACAGTTCCAAGATATCGATAATATTCCTCACATTATCTGCCATATGTCTTCCTGGGAGAAAGCCTGTTTGATCCTTATGGATCTCCTCTAGTAGAACTTTCTTAAATCTTTTTGCCAAAATATCTGCAAAAATTTTATAATCCGTATTCAAGAGTGATATAGGGCGGTAGTTCTTAACTTGATGTTTCTCAGTTTCTGTCTTCGGTATAAGTGAGATAAATGCTTCTTTCCACGATTCGGGAGCCTTTCTCCCCTCCAAAATTTGGTTGCAAACTTCTTTCAATGGTTGTATTAACCATTCTTTCAATGCTTTATAGTATCTTGCAGTCAAACCATCTGGTCCTGGTGATTTTCCCAGTTGCATGTCCTGAATGGCACGCTCTATTTCTTGCTCTGTGATTTCCTCATTTAGAATTCTTTGGTTTCTTTCAGAAATTTTTGACAATCCATATTTTTTAATAAATTCTTCTATCTCTTGTTCATTTTTTGGCCCCTGTGCATACAGCTTCTTAAAAAAACTTTGAAAGCAATTACTTATCTCATTTGGTTTATTGATAAATTTCCCATCTACTTCGAGAGATGTCACAGTATTCAACTTTTGTCTCTTTTTCAGCTGCCACGACAGTAGCTTCCCACATTTATCTGCTGATTCAAACGTCTTTTGCCTCATTTGTTTTATTTTCCATTCTATCTCTTGATTCATCAGTTCCATGTATTGTGTTTGGTAGAGCTTTATTTCTCTTAAAATCTCGTGGGACTTAGGTTTAAACCTAAGTTTCTTCTCCCCTTCTTTTATTAGGTTCCAAATTTTCTCTTTCTTCTCATTCTGTTTTTTCTTCTTTATAGAATTTTGTTGTATTAGGAAGCCACGCATCACAGCTTTACCTGCGTCCCAAATTATCCTCTTTTCAACATCCGAATTCAAATTTATCTCGAAGTAATCTTTCAGCGTCTTTTGGGCCTTTTTACAAAATGCTTCATCTCCAAATAGAGCGTCATTCATTCTCCATCTAAAGGTTCCAGCTGTTGTCAGTTTCATTTCCATCTTTACTGGATTGTGGTCGGAGCAGGTTTTTGGACAGATTTCTATTTTTTTAGTCCTTGATGCCAGATTACTGGAAATCCATATTTGATCAATTCGAGTCCATGTCATTTTTGCCTCAGAGAAAAAAGTCCCCTCCCTTTCCAGAGGGTTCCTAGTTCTCCAAATGTCAATCAGGTCCAGGGTATCAGTCAATTCAAAGAAAGTCTTTGGTAATCTCCCATCTTTAGATATTACTTGTCTTTGGGCCTTATCCATGTTTGTAGAAACAACTCCATTCATGTCGCCCATCATTATAATTTTCAGGTCCAGAAAGTCCATTAAAGTCTCATGCAACTTCTTGAAGAACTCGGCCTTCCCCTCATTAGGTGCGTAAACTCCTACAATCAGAATCTTTTCTCCTTGGATTTGAATTTCCACTGCCAGATATCTTCCTTGTTCATCTTTAAAAATCATTTTTGGTTCAAATTTCTCCTTAACATAAATCACCACTCCTCTTTTCTTGACTTTATCTGAGGAAATAAATTCCAGTCCTAATCTCCTGTTTGTTAAAAGTTTCCTGTTTATCCTGGCAATGTGGGTTTCTTGTAAGCAGATTATATCTAATTGTTCTTTCTTCAATATGTGAAACACTTGACCCCTTTTTCGGGGATGGTTCAGACCATTGCAGTTCCAACTCAGAAGTTGCAGAGACATTTTTGTTATTGGGTAGCTTTACCACCAACTGCACCAAGTTCCTGCTCCTCTTCAGTCGGCGCTGGATTCAATCCGAATGATAGATTTGCAATATCTGGTATGTCTGTTATATCTCTCTCACCTACGTTTCCTTTCTGAAGATCCTCTAAGTTTCTGTCCAAGAATTGTTCTTTGTCCTGGTATGTTTTAATTTTAAATTTCTTCCCTTTAAAGATGAAGGACAACCCTTGTGGAAACTCCCACCTAAATGGGATGTTGTTCTTTTTAAGTAAGTCCACCAATTCTTTAAATTGTGTTCTCACCTCCAAAAAGTGCTTGGGTATGTCCTTAAAGATCTGTATTTGGGAGTTTTTAATGACCAAAGCCTTCTGGAAATGTAGATTTAGTATTTTGTCTCTTTCTTCCTTTGATCTCAGAGTGATTAAACAATCTCTTGGTTTTTTGCCTTGCTTCCTGCCAATCCGGAAGGCAGTGATTATTGCAAATTCGTCCTCCTCTCCTTCTAACTCGTCGTTCCAGAACTCTTGAAATTTGTCTGTGAGGAATTCCCCAAGTTTGTCCTGTTCCTCCTCTGGTACCAGTCGTAGTTTCAAATTCTTATTTTTCCTCTCCAGCTCCAAAAGGGCCAAAGCTGCATCATGTTCTTGTACTTTCTTGACAATGGGCGCCACTTTTCCTCTAGTTTCCTCGGCAGTGCTTTTCGCGCTCTCCGCAATTTTCCGTGTCTCTGTGCTTTCTTGAATTAGTCGGTTTATAGAGTCTGTATTAGATGATATTGTCGTTGTGTTGAGGTCCAATCTTGTTGTCAGTTCTGTTAGTTTCTTAGAGTTCTCTGTAGATTGCTTAGTGAGCTCTGCAGACTGCTTAGTGAGTACTTCTAGAGATTGGTTTATTCTGAGCAGAGCCTGTGTCATAGAATCCATTGATGCTGTCGTTCCTTTTTCCTGTGCAGCTGCTGCTCCTGATAAAGAACCTCTTTTTTGGATTTGCTTTTGAGCCTGTTTTGTCTTACTTCTTGTTGATATTTCATCCAGTGGGTTGCTCATAACTCAAGGTCGTTCTCACAGGAAAGCTGCAAGTGGAAAATCCCCCTTTGTCCACCGTAATGCAGTTAGAGTCCTCTAGAGGGAGAAATTGTATCCACACCGGTGTGCCAGGGAAACAAAGAAGCAGAGAGTCCCAAATACAAGAGTTCAACCAAAATCCTTACTTTGTAGCAATTTAAAATATCCCAATTCTTGTCCACCACCGTCCCATTAATTTGTATCAAGTAAATCTTACTTTGTAGCCACCAGTATTATTTTGACAGCTCATTTGACAGCTCAGTCTCTAGGTAACCGCTGCTCCGGCAGTCTGGCCAGAGTTATCGACTGTGGAAGGTCCCCCGTTCAAAGCTCTATCCTTTTACAGGCAAGGTTAATTCAATTTTTCTCTCCCCCTTCTCCTGCTCCAGGGGGGGAGACCCTTTCGATGTCAGGTTTAGCAAGTTTTCAGAATTAAAAGAACTTTCCCTTTAAATGCAGCTCAGTCTTTTCATTGCTCCGTTAATCATGCAGCTCCGGGAGGCAGACTTCCTTATTTTTTGCCTTTCCCGTTTTCAGCCAAATCTTCTTAAATTTAAAGTCCCCTTTACTTTTCAGCTCTTACTCACGGGGTTTGTAGTCAATCAGTTGTTTCAGGAAGGAATCGGCGCTCTCCGTCAATGGCGACGCGGCTTCACTCCGCAGGCTGGGTAGCGATCCTCAGCACCGCACTCACTCCCGATGCCGCTCCGGAGCCTTTAAAAAGGCTCTTTCGCAATACCGGGGGGTGCAAAGGTGCCCGCCGGATCTCCTTGTCCACAGGCTTCAGCGCCTGTGATTCTAGGGCAGTGTTTCCCAAACGTTTTTGGGCAACGGCACACCTGTTTACCGGAAAAAAATCTCGCGGCACACCACCATTAAAGCCCCGCCCCGTGACGTCAGCGCGCAGCGTCACGCCGGGAGGGACGCACAAAAGTGAAAGTTTTTTCCCTCCCCCTTGCCGGGGTGGGAGGAGGCAGCAGAGCGAGGGACTGAGGGACGGCGGCAGCTGAGGCGGCCACCCCTCGACGCCGTCCCAAAAGCCGCCAAAAAGCCCTAAAAAAAGAGGAGCAGCACAAAAAACACACCACACACGGGGGGCGTGTTCTAATTTGCTTCTAACTCCGGGTTAGAGCGCAGCACGTGGAGGATGGGTGGGGAAAGAGAGAGGAGGCGCACTGATAGAACGCCAGGCACGGGGGCCGCCAGGGAGAGCCAGCGCGCGCCCCACCCCGGACGCTCGCGGCCACCGCCATCCCTCCCTCCCAGGGAAGGCGGGATTAGAGCAAGCGCCCGGGCAGCAAGAAGCGCGCGCGCGCCGGCCCTGCCCTGGATCCCTCAGAACCGCCAGTCTCTGGGAAAGTGGGCGTGGCTTCAGAACTCTCAGGCAGCAGCACCCGCCGCCCGGCAAGGCTTCCCATTGGGAGGCGCGAATGCTTTAGTGGGCGGGGATTGGTGCAAATATAGGCAGGGCGGGCTGAGAGGAGGAGCCGCCGCCGAGGAGCAGCGGCACCAGCAGCGTTTCCTCTCCCCCCTCCCCTCCTGTGTCAACAAGCGGGGCGCCTGCGCCGGGGGTTTGCGCGTCAGGCAGGCAGCCAGGCAGGCAGACGGCGAGAGCCCCGCGCTGGGCAGCCGCTGCTCGCCGCCGCCGCCCCGCGTCTCGCCGCCCGACTCGCCCGCCTCCCTCCCACGGCACACCAGCCGATGTCTCACGGCACAGTAGTGTGCCGCGGAACACCGGTTGGGAAACACTGTTCTAGGGGTCCCCCGCTCGCCGTAGCGGGTCAGACCCGAACCCGCGGAGCAGTCCTGCCTCGGAGCTCGAGGCAAAGGCAGCCATTAGACGCTGGCGCCGACCGGAAGTCAACCAGGGAGTTTCTGAATGCAAAGCAGATGTGTTACCACTGAGCTGCGCAGTCCCTCTTGATGGCAGACTCTGGGGTTCTGTTATTAATTTAATAATTCTAGAGAGAGAAGCACACAAAGGAGATGCAACCAGTCCGAAGCTGTCTTACCCCTGCCCCCAGCTGCATAAATGAGAAAAATGCAAAGATAGAACAACATCATGGGACACTGTTTTGTCGTATCCTCTCCTGGGCGTAGCCAAGGACCAACCAGAACCGAAATGGGGCAAAACATGGCCCATTAGGAGAAAGACAGACAGGAGCATCTGTAGGTGGCAACTTTTTTGGCCTTCTTCCTGAGCACATCTGGTATTTGCGCTTAACGCACTGGAACCACAGTGGAACATCAAACGAGACACCCATACTGCAGTGGAAAGATATTCCCCAACCAAGACGATGAGGTATTACTGCTTGCTCAGGAAGAGTTTGGTTTTGCTTATTTGGGAACATATTCTGTGGACAGCTCTCCACATTTCTTTTCTCATCCCTCACCACCTACATTTATCTAGGTCATTTCTCTTGCCCCGTAGTCACAGGGATTAAGATATAGTCCTGCTTTCAGAAATAAAGTGCACGATTCGAGGGGCGTTTGCTTTCAGTTAAAGCTGGGAAATGCAGAGTTTTTCAAATGCGCTAACATTTTAAAAATAACGAACGTTTGGCAAAGTTCTCTTGTACCGGACACATAAGAAACTTGCTTAATTTGCTATATGAAGCGACTTAGTTCATTTGCTTTTCAGCAAGGATCTTTGCAACATGGCCCTGCATGCTTCATTGCTCCTAACCCGTCCCTCTTATTCAGATGCCTTGGCCCTTTTCTCTTGGTCATGTTGCAATGTTACCAAGGCTTTTATATATAGGAAGCATAAAGTGAGAAAAACTGATGTAACATGTTCCACAACTAATATTCCCTACAAGGATTTATAAAGATTCGACCTTAGATTTTTTGAGTTTCTATAGCCCAGTTTATAGGAAAGAAAGATGAGCATGTCCTGAAGGGATGAAGTATCAAATCTTCTTGTTCTGTTTTGTAAAAATGAGATGATCCAACATTAAGTAAAAGGTAAAGGGACCACTGACCATTAGGTCGAGTCGTGGCCGACTCTGGGGTTGTGGCGCTCATCTCGCTTTATTGGCCAAGGAAGCCAGTGTACAACTTCCGGGTCATGTGGCCAGCATGACTAAGCCGCTTCTGGCGAACCAGAGCAGCACACGGAAACACCGCTTACTTTCCCGCCGGAGCGGTACCTATTTATCTACTTGCACTTTGACGTGCTTTCGAAGTGCTAGGTTGGCAGGAGCAGGGACCGAGCAACGGGAGCTCACCCCGTCACAGGGGTGCAAGTCCTAGGCTCTGTGGTTTAACCCACAGTGCCACCCGCGTCCCATTGATCCAACATTATATGGCCATTATTGATAAGTTGTGGTACTTAGGAGCACTTCTTTTCCTGTCCTTGTCCTTGTCCCTGTCCTTGTTGTACTATACAGTGGAACCTCGGTTGTCGAATGCTTTGGAAGCCGAACATTTCGGCTTTCGAATGCCGACAACCCAGAAGTGAATGCTTCCATTTTTGAACACGCCTCGGAAGTTGAACGGCTTACGAGGCGCGTGTCTCCATTTTCTCAATTACAATTGCTGACCGGCAATTGCGCCTCAGTTGTCGAATGTTTCGGAAGTCGAACAGTCTTCTGGAATGGATTACGTTTGACAACCTTGGTTCCACTGTTTTAGAACTTTTAGAAGACATCTGAAGGCAGCCCTGTATTGGGAAGTTTTTAATGTTTGATGTTTTATTATGTTTTATGTGTTGGGTGACTCTCAGATGGGCAGGGTATAAATAATAAACTGTTGTTGTTACGGTGGAACCTTGGTTTTCGAACGTAATCTGTTCTGGAAGACCATTCGACTTCTGAAACGTTCGACAAGCGAGGCGCAATTGCCGGTCAGCATATTCCTTTTAAAAAATGGAGAAATGTGCCTCAGAAGCCGTTCGAAAATGGAAGCATTCACTTCCATGTTGTCAGCATTCGTGTTCTGAATTGTTTGGCTTTCAAAACTGTATGGTTATTTCCACCCAAGGCATGCTAGAAGAGGAGACCTCTGTGTTGGAACTGTTCTAGGGATGTTTCCCTTGATGCGGTCTTGAATTCTGAAACAGACTGAAACCTCCACACACTCAGAAAAACACAATATCCAAATGTATTACATAATAAACAACCACTCGCTACTGCAATATGCCTGATAGCAACATGATCAACTAATGCTCATATTTGGAAGTCGAGGTGCACAATAAGGAGTGATAAAAAGGTTCTTGAAGAAGGCTAGGGTGCTGAAAGCCCAGAATTTCACAGGGTCAACTATTTCACCCATAACTGCCTTAACACATTTTCCTCTCGGCCATCTGGATTAGGGGAACACTGGCGGAAGATGAAGGAATTTGCATGTATATTGTAGGGACTGGATTCACTCTTTTACTGACCTCCCAGATAGCATCTGTGCAGATGTGCCGCTAGGTTTAAGGCTTAAGCATTAAGCAACGGAAATATCTGTAGTTCAGCCTTCAGCTTTGTGCAATTTGTGGTCGCTCATCTTCCACAGAAGTATTTAGTATCCTGTGTAGATGTCATTTATAGGAAGAAAATACTCAGTGTGAGTTGTTACAATAAATTTCCTGCCCTCCATCTATTCATGATCCCAGCTTAGTTAATATCAATGCAATTCATTTTAGCACAATAAAAACATAAAATAAAATGTACAATATCAGAATACAACTTTACAGCAGATTGATAACCAACCATGTGCAGTTTACTACCTTAGGTTAACTAGCTCTGAAAGCCTAGGTGGATAAGTGAGTCTTTACCTGGGGCTGAAAGATGAGTAACAGCAGTGCCAATCATATATTAAGGAGAAAGGAGTTGCATTAACTGGGTGCCACCACAGAGAAGTCTCTGTCTCATTAAACTGAACTCATTAAACTTGTCCCCTAAAGATGGGACAAGGAGGAGGACATCCCCCTGCCCTGATCTTGGGAAGGCTGGTAAAGCAAAAGGTCCACTTTTAGTCCGTCATTTTGGGGTTTATAAGTCACCTTGGATTTGACTACATAGCTTTTAGGCAACCAGTACAGGTCCTTAAGAATTGGCGTTATGCAAGTTTGACTTGCAGAGTTGCTCAGAATTCTGGGGTCTGCATTATGCATTTATTGTGATTCCACCCAGAGGTGTAGTGTGGAGGGCCGGGGGAGCCATGGCCCTGGGCAGACATTTTTGATGGCGCCCCCACAACAGGCATGGAGCCCTGGCAGCTGAGTTGCAGCGGGAGGCAGGTTGGCCTAGTGGGCAGGTGGATGGAGACAGTAGGCAAGGAGGCAGGCTCCATTCACCCTCCATGCGGGCTGCCAAGTCCACCAGGGGGTGCAACACTTGCCCTGCCCCGGGCACCAGCAACCCCTGCTATGCCACTGATTCTACCCCACAAAAACCATTCACAGGATCTTTAGCTTCCATAGGAGATCAGAATTCCCAAACTTTAGGAATCATGATTATTTACTCTTCTTTCTTTTTTTAAATGTCCTTGAATATTGGTTCTCCAGTGATTGTTAGCCTCCAACTGTCCTGTCCTGGTCCCCAACCAGCAAAGCCAGAAGTTAGGAATGATAGGAATTCGAGGTCAAATGCATCAGGAGAGTCACAGGTTCACCAGTCTTGCCTTAAGGGTAGAGGCCAGGCAAACTATTTTCACTGGAAAGTGCACTGCTAAGTTTGAAGGACTCCTAAGACAGAGGTGCTTTGGGGTTTAGACTGCGACTTTCTTGAAGTACAAATGGCAGAGGCTTTCCCACACTTGAGCAGCTGCTGAAAAGACAGTGATAATTGTAAATTGCCTAGAAGGATAAGATATAAACGTTGTCTGCACATCATCAGACAAAAACAGAACAAATTTGCTGAGATTTCTTGCATCTTTTTTTTTTTTAAAGAGTGTGACAAATGTAGGTTTCTTTCACAGGGCTGAACTGCTAATGGGTACAAATAAGGAGTCGTGTGACTTTTAAAGACGCCCTGAAAAATGTCATAGCTTCAACAGCTGGAGATTTACAGAATACTAGAATTCCCCACATGCTAGGGTTGATTTGTACGGCCAGTGGTGGACAGGAAGATTAAGCCACCAGGAGATTGTTGCTCTTAGAAATTGTGGTGAGTTTTGTGCATGCTCTTTAATATTTTTCAGCCTGATTGCAAAATTTAATTGCAGGCCACCACTGCTCTGAATAATGAGTGTGAGATGGTGAATTGTTTTATTTGCTCATTCATTTGATTTTCATCCTGTTCTACCTCAAAGGAACACGGGGAGGGATTTGAGATGGTGTTTCAATCTACTTTGGAAGGCTGGTTAGGATAATAACAACAGCAACAACAACAGCAACTTATTTATACCCCGGCCACTCTGGGCAGCTCCCCACAGAATATTAATAATAATAATAAAGTGATAAAACAGATTAAAACTTCAGACATTAAGAACTTCCCTAAACAAGGCTGCCTTCAGATGTCTTCTAAAAGTCAGATAGTTGTTTATTTCCTTGACATCTGATGGGAGGGCGTTCCACAGGGTGGGCGCCACCACTGGGAAGGCCCTCTGCCTGGTTCTCTGTAACCTCACTTCTCGCAGGGAGGGAACCGCCAGAAGGCCATCGGAGCTGGACCTCAGTGTCCAGGCTGAACAATGGGGGTAGAGACGCTCCTTCAGGTATCATCATCATTTCATCATCATTTTTAATTTGTATACGGCCTTTCTATCTTACAGTACTCAAAGAAACAAAAAATGTACATCTTATAACAATCTAATGCAATACAAAAATGTGATGATAAAACATAACTTTAAAATAGGCAGCCTACATCAAAAAAGTAACATTCAACAATCAATTAGAATAGTATAAAATAATAATATCAACATATAAAAGTTAAACAGAGACCCACTCAACATTTACAATAATATCTAAACTATAATCAATAACCGGGACACGGGTGGCGCTGTGGGTGAAAGCCTCAGCACCTAGGACTTGTCGATCAAAAGGTTGGCGGTTCGAATCCCCGCGGCGGGGTGCGCGCCCGTCGTTCGGTCCCAGCGCCTGCCAACCTAGCAGTTCAAAAGCACCTTCGGGTGCAAGTAGATAAATAGGGACCGCTTACCAGCGGGAAGGAAAATGGTGTTCCGTGTGCTGCGCTGGCTCGCCAGATGCAGCTTGTCACGCTGGCCACGTGACCCGGAAGTGTCTGCGGACAGCGCTGGCTCCCGGCCTATAGAGTGAGATGAGCGCACAACCCTAGAGTCTGGCAAGACTGGCCTGTACGGGCAGTGGTACCTTTACCTTTATACTCAATAAAACAAGGGCAAGCCACAGTACATAAAACAATACAATACACATTGAGAAGCAGAGGGTAGAACAAAGCAGGTGGAAGGAGGCCTTGCCTGATGGAGTCTCTCCCCTCACAGTTTTTTTGTTTTTTGTTTAATATCATATTTATTGCAATTTTCAAAAAATACAGAAAAAAGAAAAAGAAAAAAAGAAAACATTTACCCTTTAAACCTTATTTTCAATGACATCTTTCCAAGACTTCCCCACACCTCCCCTTCTTGTATTCCATCTCCACTTATTTAGTTCAACAAGTTCTTATCCCCAATTTTTGACCTTATTGTTTTTAATTCATTATTCAATTTACGGTAGTTCATTTTGTATAGCCACTTTCACCTTATAATCCACAGTCTTTGTACATTAGAATCTTTTTCTAAGGTCGATCCCAATTCCCTTCCACGAATTCCCCTTTTTTGTACTCATAGCAAAACAAAATTAAAAAAAGAAGAAAAATTCAAAATATAATTATACACCCTTTGGATTCCCAAACTCCAGCCCCCCTTTCCCAGTTTTGATCACCAATGTCCATCAGTCTATCTGCTATCAGCCTGGAGACTTCCCATCCGAGGCTCTTAATTTTCTCACAGTTCCTCTTTGCCGGTTTTTTTTGATAGTCCTTTATATCAAACACCAAATCTCGGAGAAGCTCTGTCTCGAAGTTGTCCATTTTTCTTCCATCTAGGCCTCTATATTTAAAAGTGGAGCTCAAATCTTGTTTCTTAATCCTTTTGAGTCTGAATGTCCCAAAAGCTCCAACTTCCGTCTTGATCAAATTTGTAATCCATAGGTCTTCAGATCTCCACATCAGGAGATCTCTCCAATCTTCATTGTCCAATTCAAACCAAATTTTCATCATCCAATTCTTGTTTTCCTTTATGTCCTTCCTAGCAGGCCTCTGGCCTTCCTTGATCTTCTGTGGCGTTGTAACTCCTCCTTCATTCCCTTCCAAATCATCATGTATCCCTTGTTCCCCTTTCTCAAATTTCTGAGGTTTCTTTTCCTGCTCAGCTGCAAACACTTTTGATTCCGCTACAAGGACTTTTTGTTCAGGAACAAAAACTTGAGTCAAGTCCCTTCCAGTTTCAGTAAATTTATTTACTGTTTCATTCAGTGTAGTAGCCCTCGTAGTCAAAATATTGCTTTGTACTTGAAGCTTTCCCAGGAGATAAAAAGTCCTGTTCAGCTCTATGAGTATTTTTCCACTTACAGCCATTCTTGTAATATCCCAAAAACCCCTCTAGAGGGATTTTGGTTACTTAGTATCCTTCCAGTTCCAACCCAAAAGTCAAAATAACTTGTTCTTCCTTGTTTTCAACAATTTATATCCAAATTGTAACAAATCTAACCAGCAAAGTCACAGAAGCAAAGTTCTCTTTTTATTCCCCAACTTTGACAGCTACTTTGACAGCTGTCAAAATCTTCTGTATCTCTTCACCAGGCTCTCTCGCGGATCACTCCCGGTTCCCGGGGGGGGGGGGGTGCACTTTAACTCTCAAAATCAACTCTTATCCTCCAGCAAAGTTACTTGTACTTTCCAATCGTGAAATTAATAACTTTTATCCAACAAAGAAAAGGATGTTCTCTCAACCTTAGTTATCTAGTCCTTGCTTTAAATTGTTTACAATGCGGGGAGACGGACTTCCTCTTTGCGCCTTCCCCTATCGTGCCAAATGCAAAAAAAAAAGAAGAAAAATTTCCCTTTTAAGTCCAATTTCCGTATTACTCACGGGTTGTTGCTTTTAGTCCAAATATTCAGAAAAAGAAGTCAGCGCTCTCCGTCAATGGCATGCGGCTTCACTCGGCAGGGGAAGCAGAGGACTCACAGCACCGCGCCACTCCTCGTCCCCCATTCCGCAGCCTTTAAAAAGGCTCCTTCGTGGGTCGGGGGGGGCGCAAACGGTGCCCGCTGAGTCACCAAGTCCACGGGCTTCCGCGCCCGTGGTTTTTAAGGGTCCCCACGTCGCCGGCGCGGCAGGACCCGACCCCTGCTGAGCAGATTCCCTCCGGAGCTCGGAGGGAATCCGCCATTCAACTATGGCGCTAACCCAGAAGTCTCTCCCCTCACAGTTTGTCCTCCAGGAACAGCTCCCTTATGAGGACTCCTAGGACCAGAGGGTGGGGCAAGGCAGGTGGAAGGAGGCCTTGCCTGATGGAGTCTCTGCCCTCACCCTCCGTATACTGGGCTGAGGCTGTTTAGGGCTTTCAAGGTCAGCACCAACTCTTGAATTGTGCTCAGAAACACACTGGGAGCCAATGTAGGTCTTTCAGGACTGGTGTTATATGGTCCCAGTGGCCACTCCCCGTCAACAGTCTGGCAGCCACATTCTGGATTAGTTGTAGTTTCCAGATCACCTTCAAAGGTAGCCCCACACTGAGCGCATTGCAGTAGTCCAAGGATGAGAGACAATGACTGGGCCAAAGTCACTAACTTTTACAACTCAGTAAGGATTTGAATATCCAGTCCAGTACCATATTAACTAGTTCCCTGTGATGGCACTAATGCAAACTTTTTTCCTACAGCTGCTGGCGGTATGTGGGAGAATTCTGATGGCTTTGTTGCTGCAGATACATTGATATAAAACCTCCCCTCCCTGTGTGCTGTATGAAAATCTGATGAAAATCTCCTTCTCCATGTCTGTTTAAAACAAAAAACAGTAAGACATGTTTACAAGCTCCTCTACTTAACATCTAGTTTGGGTCTAGGATTGTGCACTTAGCACTGGCTGTGTTTATGATTTTAAGAGTTGTTTATTTCTTGTAATGTCTTTTATAGGTGTTTTAACCGTTTTACATCTTGAGCAGTTTCTTTTGGAGTGGTGATGGAATTTAGGTTTTTAAAAAATGTAGTAAGAATCTAGATTAATATTTTTAAAATTAAAAATAGCACATTCCAAAGTTACATTTAGTGAAAAAATACTAGTGTAGCAAAGTTAACAGTCATCTCTAAGCAAAAGCTTAGTACTTTTGATTCGAAATCCCCAAAGCCATAATCACAGGCAGGGGTTCTTTAAAAATATATTAAAGACATCCATCTAAGTTTAATTGCATTGGCTATTATGCATAGTCCCCCGCCCCCAGTCTAACCAAGGAACTGATTTTTCCCATTAATGCTAAATCCCAAAGCTTCTTAATCCAGCATTTTACTCCAAGGACTTCACTATCTTCCCAAGCTTTCATTACACGTATCATTGCCGCTGCCAGCAGATACTGAAAAACCCTCCTGTTTATGACCTCATAGATGTATCCCATCTGAATCATCTGTGGGTTTTCTGGCAAGCTTATACACCCCATCACACATGTATCAGTTTTATCACCTCTTTCCAGAAACATTTCCTTTACAGCCATTCCCACCTAATATGAATAATATTCCCTTCAGAACACTGTTTTCTTAGCCTTTAGCTTGGCCCAAATGTGTGGTTTTTAAAAGACTCAAAGGAACACAATGCAATCTATAGATCATTTAAAAATAAGATTCCTTGAACCAAACCTACACAGCATTAGACTTATCAGCTAATTGCAGCCCGTTGGGAGGATTCCAAATTTCCATTGTTTATAGCACTTTCCCTCCTCTTTGTCGGAAATCTGAAGTCTTCCTTAGAGCATAAAAAGTGGGGGTGGGCAGATAGGAGGATATGGTCATCACTGTGGGGTGAAAGACATGTGGGTGTCGTTGTTGTGTGTGTGGACTTGGCCTTCTCACCATCGTGCCCAGTGGTCACTACTCCCATGTCTTCAGAGTGTATTGGAAAGTGTGTGTGCATGTCGATTGGGCCACGGCTCCACCTCTTATTAAGGCACTCTACATCACAGAGCCACCTTCTTGTGCACCTCAAGGGCACAAATGTTCACATCCCTGCATTCTTTCAGTATTGTCGGAGTCCCGTGCGTCTCTGCATTGTTCCTGCTTATCCCCCATTGCCTCTGGGACTCTCTGTCTAGAAGCTGGATTCCCGCCTCCCTGTAGTTCCTTATTACAGTGGTACAGAGCCAGTGTGGTGTAGTGGTTAAGAGCGGTAGACTCGTAATCTGGTGAACCGGGTTCGCTTCCCCGCTCCTCCACATGCAGCTGCTGGGTGACCTTGGGCTAGTCACACTTCTCTGAAGTCTCTCAGCCCCACTCACCTCACAGAGTGTTTGTTGTGGGGGAGGAAGGGAAAGGAGATTGTTAGCCACTTTGAGACTCCTTCAGGTAGTGATAAAGCGGGATATCAAATCCAAACTTTTCTTCTTCCTCTTCTTCTTCTTCTTCTTCTTCTTCTTCTTCTTCTTCTTCTTCTTCTTCTTCTTCTTCTTCTTCCTTGGGTTACAGACGCTTCAGGTTACAGACTCCGCTAACCCAGAAATAGCACCTTGGGTTAAGAACTTTGCTTCAGGATGAGAACAGAAATCGTACAGAGGTGGTGCGGCAGCAGCGGGAGACCCCATTAGCTAAAGTGGTACCTCAGATTAAGAACAGTTTCAGCTTAAGAACGGAGCTCCAGAACGAATTAAGTTCTTAACCCGAGGTACCACTGTACTGGTATTTTGCATTCTTTACCTGAAAAAACCACAGCAATATACAAAAATATCAACGACAAAACAACAAGTTTATTTTCTATGTTAAAAAGAATCACAGTGGTGGTATCTGAGATTAAGTCTTTTAACTGACACAATAAGTCGTGTGTTGAATTTTGTTATATATTGTGGGAGGGATGTGGGTGGCGCTGTGGTCTAAACCACTTAGCCTCTTGGGCTTGCCAATTGGAAGGATGGAGGTTCGAATCCCCACAACATGTGAGCTCCCGTTGCTCTGTCCCATCTCCTGTCAACCTAGCAGTTCGAAAGCACCAGAGCAAGTAGATAAATAGGTACCACTGCGGCGGGAAGGCAAACAGCGTTTCCATGCATTCTGGCTTCCGTCACGGTGTCCCATTGCACCAGAAGCGGTTTAGTCATGCTGGCCACACGACCCGGAAAGCTGTCTGTGGACAAAGGCCGGCTCCCTCGGCCTGAAAGCGAGATGAGCGCCACAACCCCATAATTGTCTTTGACTGGACTTAATGATCCAGGGGTCCTTTACCTTTACCACACACACACATATATATATTGTGGGGCCCCAGGACTAGCAAGTTATCATTAGCAAATGCTAGAAGATGTTGCCAGGAGCAACATAGAGCTCCTGCTTCATGGTTTCCAACCACCTATGTGCTTTTCTTAAATTAAAAGTAGTTGCGACTCTACTGATCTGTTTGACCCAGTAACTACCACCTCATCCTTGCAGAATGTTCTAGTGATTTACATGTTTATATAGCAGGACATCCCGCTTTCTCCAGTGGACTTTCTTCTAGTGAATTGGCACACACTGCAGCTTCCGTTTTTGTAAGATTGTATCTTTGACATGCATAATAGAGTCTCTAACCGAAGTCAGCCACTTTAACAGCAGCAACAAGGTGTTTCTTCCCAAACAGCCCTAGGGAGGCATATGGAGCACTCTCCCATCAGATGTCAAGGAAATAAACAACTATCTGACTTGTGGAAGACATCTGAAGGCAGCTCTGTTTAGGGAAGTTCTTAACATTTGACTTTTTAGCGTGTTTTTAATATTCTGTTGGGAGTCGCCCAGAGTGGCTGGGGAAAACCAGCCAGATGGGCGGGGTATAAATTTATTATTGTTGTTGTTGTTTAGTTGTTTAGTCGTGTCCGACTCTCCGTGACCCCATGGACCAGGCCCTCCTGTCTTCCACTGTCTCCCGCAGTTTGGTCAAACTCATGCTGGTAGCTTTGAGAACACTATCCAACCATCTCATCCTCTGTCGTCCCCTTCTCCTTGTGCCCTCCATCTTTCCCAACATCAGGGTCTTTTCCAGGGAGTCTTCTCTTCTCATGAAGTGGCCAAAGTATTGGAGCCTCAGCTTCAGGATCTGTCCTTCCAGTGAGCACTCAGGGATGATTTCCTTCAGAATGGAGAGGTTTGATCTTCTTGCAGTCCATGGGACTCTCAAGAGTCTCCTCCAGCACCATAATTCAAAAGCATCAATTCTTCGGCGATCAGCCTTCTTTATGGTCCAGCTTTCACTTCCATACATCACTACTGGGAAAACCATGGCTTTTACTATACGGACCTTAAATTATATTATTATTATTATTATTATTATTATTATTATTATTATTATTATTATTACTACTACTACTATTATTATTATTATTATTACCAGGCAAGTCACAGGATGGAAATAGCCACATCTGCATTGGGTATAGGGTGGTGTATAAATTCAATAAATCATCACCATCATCATTCTGCTTATAGGCTTCCCTCGTTGGCCACCATGAGAACAGGACACTGGACTAGACAAGCCTTCTGTTCGATCCTGCAGGGCTTTTCTAATATTGAAGCTGTTTGGACCAATCCAATACAACAAGCCATTATGATGCTTTGCCTGGCTTATAGGGCTATTACTTCAGCATAGCAAGAAGGCCTGCCAAAACATATGTTTAGAACCAAATTGGCAGTGCACAAATGAAGGCATAAGATGGCCAAGTAAATTGAACGTGCCGTTCCAGGAAGTCTTGGAAACTCTCATTAGCTTCAATGGGAATTACATAAATACATCCAGAGAAGACTGTACCCCCAAAAGTTTCTATTTTTTTTTTTAAATCAAGGATAAGTTTTTAAAGGCAGAGATTTGAATCAGCATTAAGCAATAACTGTCCAAGGATTTTGATTTGATCCACACTCTGTGGGGTGCTTTCGGTTATTCAAACCATGTGTTATCTGCCTGGTATTTAGGTCCAGTCCTGCTGCTGTCAGCATTTATTTTAAAATCTGATGCAATATATTAAGTTGATTTGAAGAACAACAACTAGAATTTGTTGGGCTGGGGGCGGGGGGAGACTTGAAACAAAGAGCTGAATGAGATGGAAAGCTTATGGAAATAATAAAAGCTCCAATGCTAGAAAACGAAATGGCGTGTTCCCAGGGGAACAAGTTTACAACCTTCTTGGCAAATCCTAATCAGACATATGTAACAAAAGTAACGTAACCAGCTTCTATATAAACAAAAAACATGCATACCTTCCAACAAAGGGATTACATTTTAACATCCCCATATTTTGCAGAATTACCATATATAGAAATATGAATCACAGTCATATGGCGCTGAGCTTGGAGCAAGAACACTTCCTTAGAAGAAAGGGCCATTCATAAAAGATGCGTCCTTTATCAGGACGTCATTTACCAACTTTATTTTTCATGTGGAGGAAGAATGCAGTCACATTCACGTTTACAAGGTAATCCTATCAGCGTTTCCCCCGTGGAAGAACTCTTTGGACAGGCTTTTGTTTTTGCAAAGTCTTTAGAGAGACAAAGCTCATATTGTCAGCTGAGGAATCTTACCACAAATAAAAGTTTATGCCAAATGCCTGTCTATATGGCTCTAATAGGGGACCTTAATGGGTCCCTGCCAGGACACAGGGAGGAGATGGAAAGGGAATCCAGAATTTCTCAAAGCAATTTAGACGTTGTTGTTGTTTAGTCATTTAGTTGTGTCAGGCAGAACACAACTGAACTCATGGTCCTTTCACACCAAAGCCATTCCACCATCCCAACTCAAAAAGCTGTCATTCCATGTGGCTTTTTAGGTTAGCTCCAAACATCGGCTTTGGCTAAGATACCCATCCAAAGCCCAAATACCAACCCTTTCTTTGTGCTGTAGTTAGAATAACAGACATTGTTGTTGTTTAGTTGTTTAGTCGTGTCCGACTCTCGTGACCCCATGGACCAGAGCACGCCAGGCACTCCTGTCTTCCACTGCCTCCCACAGCTTGGTCAAACTCATGTTGGTAGCTTCGAGAACACCGTCCAACCATTTCGTCCTCTGTCGTCCCCTTCTCCTTGTGCCCTCAATCTTTCCCAGCATCAGGGTCTTTTCCAAGGAGTCTTCTCTTCTCATGAGGTGGCCCAAGTATTGGAGCCTCAGCTTCAGGATCTGTCCTTCCAGTGAGCACTCAGGGCTGATTTCCTTAAGGATGGATAGGTTTGATCTTCTTGCAGTCCATGGGACTCTCAAGAGTCTCCTCCGGCACCTATTTAGATAGGATTAAAAAAGAAAAGAAAAACCCAGAGCATACACTACAGGAAATAAAATACCAAATTTATAAAAGTTAATGAATTTTCTTTTCTTGTATTCAGGAGCAGGGTTTGCCTAACGTATGGCCTAACAACCAAAATCCAACTTTTGTGAAACTTCTCTGCCTGATATTGGATAGCTCTGTTAGTAGATGAGACTCTTGAGATCCAAGGGTTGTTGGTTTGAGCCCTGTGTTGGGTAAAGATTCCTGCATTGCAGGAATGCAATCGTGGGCCCTCCCAACTCTACAATCCTATGATTCTACAATCACCTAAAGGTGATTCTGATGCCACCCATCAGGAACCTAGGAGAATGACTGGATATAGACCTCACCTGGGTTTAAGACTTGCAATATGAGCAAATAACATGACTGTCTTGCCAGAGTGGTGCATGCTCTGGTTATCTCCCGCTTGGACTACTGCAATGCACTCTATGTGGGGCTACGTTTGAAGGTGACCCGGAAACTGCAATTAATCCAGAATGCGGCAACTAGACTGGTGTCTGGGAGTGGCCGCCGGGAGCACATAACACCTGTCCTGAGAGATCTGCATTGGCTCCCAGTACATTTCCGAGCACAATTCAAAGTGTTGGTGCTGACCTTGAAAGCCCTAAATGGCCTTGGTCCAGTATACCTGAAGGAGCATCTCCACCCCCATCGTTCAGCCCAGACACTGAGATCCAGCGCCGAGGGCCTTCTGGCGGTTCCCTATTGCGAGAAGTGAGGCTACAGGGAACCAGGCAGAGGGCCTTCTCGGTAGTGGCGCCCGCCCTGTGGAACGCCCTCCGTTCAGATGTGAAGGAAATAAGCAGCTATCTTATATTGAAAAGACATCTGAAGGCAGCCCTGTTTAGGGAAGTTTTTAATATTTAATGCTGTATTGTTTTTAACACTCGATTGGAAGCCACCCAGAGTGGCTGGGGAAACTCAGCCAGATGGGCGGGGTATAAATAATTTATTACTACTACTACTACTACTAGCTTGGAGCTTTTGTAACTTTGCCAAACCAGATTTCATTGATAGTAACTCAGATCATTTTGTATCAGTTGTTTGGTCTTTGCCATGCGTCCGATATTTGGAGACACACACACATTAGTTGATTACTAATCAAGCACATGGTAAAATTATGATCACTTATATTCCTATCATAAGTCTAGAAACAAGCGAGAAGTGTGTTCAAGGTGTGCTGTTATCACATAATAAAACATTTCCCAACATAATGTAATTTCTTCTTGGTTTTAATTTGAGTCAGATGCAACAATAACGGTGAGCCAAAATAATTCCTGGTTCAGTTAACTTTTACCCCCCCTCTCCTTTTGCAATGATAAAAAACATGAGTTCCCTGCCATTTCAGTTTTTTCTTCTTCCAGATGACTCATTTTCTGGGAAAGAAAAGGAGAGTTTGACATGAAACAACGAAAACCCAGACCTACTTACTTCCTTTCCCAGAATCCTTTGAGGGAGGAGACTTAAGAGAGACTTTTAATGGGTTTTGCAAATGGGGGGGGAGGAGGGGGGGAGGAGAAACCCTTCTTTTTTCTCCACTCAGAATAAAAGCTGAGGATTTGCCAAAGATCCCCAGAATCATGTACAATACCGTTGGCTATGCCTTCCAGCTGCTAATTCTGGCATCGAAACAAACTGGCATAATAACAGCTTTAAGCACAGTCTAGTTAGCATCCTCATCTATCTATGCCTCCATAAGTGAAAAGTGAAAAACCTTCCTGGGTGGCAGTATTGAGGCTATAAACCAAACAGCTATATTTCTAAAACAATGGCAGTACTTACTGGGAAAGAAAACCACAGATGTTAAGTGTGCTGCTAAACCTTCTACGATTAAAAAAAAGTTTTTGGATTATCAATTATAACTGACCACCTAAATTATGTGGTGCATGCACACATGCACAGCGACAGAATTTGGTCTTTCAGTTTGAGGTCAAAATTCTGTGCCCCCTTCTCCCACCTTCCATTCTGTGTGTAAGGTAAAGGGCCCCCTGACCACTAGGTCTAGTCGTGACCGACTCTGGGGTTGTGGGGCTCATCTTGCTTTATTGGCCGAGGGAGCCGGTGTGGCCAGCATGACTAAGTCGCTTCTGGCAAACCAGAGCAGCGCACAGAAACGCCGTTTACCTTCCCGCCAGAGCGGTACCTATTTATCTACTTGCACTTTGATGTGCTTTCAAACTGCTAGGTAGGCAGGAGCAGGGACCGAGCAACGGGAGTTCACCCCGACGTGGGGATTCGAACTGCTGACCTTCTGATCGGCAAGCCCTAGGCTCTGTGGTTTAACCCACAGCGCCACCCGCGTCCCTATTCTGTGTGCACCCTATGCCATAGTTGTGGTGCCCTGCATTACCCCCTTGGCTCAGCGCCCTGTGTGGGAATCTGGTTGCACTGCCCTAAATCTGCCTCTGCACACAAACACACACACACACACAGAGTTGTTTCTTATAGACTGTAAGCTTGAACCGTATCCCCCCACCCCTTGAAAAGAACATCTTAATGCAAGCTACCAGCATGAGTCTGACCAAACTGCGGGAGGCAGTGGAAGACAGGAGTGCCTGGCGTGCTCTGGTCCATGGGGTCACAAAGAGTCGGACACGACTAAACAACTAAACAACAACAAATGCAAGTATCTTAGGAGTCAATCTAGATGTGATATAGCAGGGCCATAGAATGGGATGCCTGACAAAACTGAGGGGTGGTAGATCAAAGCAGTCATGGGGAGAGCATGCAAAGTTGGGGATGTGGTTTTAAACTTATCTCCTCACACCATTTCCAGATGCCACACACACACACACACACACACACACACACACGGTATTTCTGCAACAGAAACAATAGCAACTTTGAGAAGTGGTTTCAACTGGGGAAATGGCAAAGGGGGCAGGGGAATTCAGATTCCCAGTCTGAATAGTGGTCACCTGCAGCTGTTTTGGGCCAGAATAGATAAATCGGGTCCTCCCTTAAAGAGGGCACGTATTGCGGTGAGACCTGGACAACCGACACCCTGCGTTGTGGGTGGGTACAATTGGTAAGCCACAACACCCGATTGGTAGGTCCCTCGAAGCTGGGTACAATCTGGCCAATGTGACGCAGTCTAAATGGTTCGAGGGACCTATTTATGCCCATGCGCATGACCCAGAGCTTCCTCTTTCGGCTCGTTCATTGCAACACTCACCCACCTCTCTCTACCTTTAGGGCTTGTTGCGCTTGACCTTGCTATGCCGTCGTGTGTCGTCTGTCGTTGGGACAGGGGCACGGCAGGAATTTTCACCACTTGGCTGATTGGCTGTTGCCATGTGGGTTTCACCTGCTGCGTACCAAATCGTCACAACTTGTAAGGTTGTGGATATGCTCTGGTTCAGGTGATAGGGATGGGAGAACGCTCTCGCCATCCCTATGTGAAGGGTATTCTGTTAAAGGAATCCAGGGACTCGATGGTTTGGTCAACCCTGTGAGGGGGTTGTGCCCGTGCCTGAGTCCAGGGGGACATTTGGGTGGCGGAATTAGCCCGTTCCCGGCTTTCTGCTTATCCAGGTGTTCACCCTTGGGCTGACCTATGTTGGTGCCCTGGGTCAGCGCTACCTGCATGACAGGGAGCTGGTCGAACCAGAGCCTATGCAACCAGTCACTTTCTGTAATCAATAAAGTTGTGGCCTAAATTCTGCCAAAAACCAAATCAAAAATTTGAGTCAAGTGTGAATTTATTTAGGGGGGAGGTTTCTGGGTCTGAACACACAAGAAAACGTCCCTTCAGAACCATTAAAAAGAACATTTAAAATCACAGAATCTTTTACTTCAAATAAACATCACTGGAATATTACAAAGCAGTTTGCCACAGAGTGAAAATCTTGGCCCTATGAGATCCACATGCCCTGTTTGGGTGCTCAGTGTCTGTGCTTCATTTCTGAGCTGTGTGTGTTCATGAAGAGAGCCTCAGACACACAATAATATATGTGGCTACGTTTTATTTATTTCTATTTTGTTACAAACCACTTAACCTTTAAGACACGTTACCAATCTGTGTACAAAGAATAAAAACATCAACACATGATAACATAAAATAAAGCCAGTATAAAAACCACACTAATTTCACACATCCACTTGAATAATCAGTTCCAAAGGACCCTGAGGATCATTTAGTCCAACCCACTGCAATGCAGGGATATGCAGCTGTCCCATATTAAATTCCTGGGAGTTTCCCTCAGTGAAGACCTCACTTGGAAAAACAATATAACTCAGGTGGTTAGGAAGGCCCAGCAGAGACTCCATTTCCTCAGGGTCTTGCAAAAGAACAATGTTAAACAACAATTGATGACCTCCTTCTAAAGTAAAGGTAAAGGGACCCCTGACTGTTAGGTCCAGCCGAGGCTGACTCTGGGGTTGCGGCGCTCATCTCACTTTATTGGCCAAGGGAGCCGGCGTACACCTTCCAGGTCATGTGGCCAGCATGACTAAGCTGCTTCTGGCGAACCAGAGCAGTGCACGGAAACGCCGTTTACCTTCCCGCCAGAGCGGTACCTATTTGTCTACTTGCACTTTGACTTGCTTTCGAACTGCTAGGTTGGCAGGAGCTGGGACCGAGCAACGGGAGCTCACCCCGTCGCAGGGATTCGAACCGCCGACCTTCTGATTGGCAAGTCTTAGGCTCTGTGGTTTAACCCACAGCGCCACCCGTGTTCTGACCTCCTTCTACCGGTCCACAATGGAAAGTGTCCTCTCATATTGTATCACAGTGTGGTACGTTGGCTTGACAGCCACGGACAGAAAGTCTCTACAGAGGGTGGTGAACACAGCACATGATATCATGGGCTGTCCCCTGAGCCCGCTAGATGACATCACAAGGGATCCTTGCCTTAGGAGAGCGAGAAAAATTCTCAGGGGCGATTCACACCCCGGCCAGCACCTCTTTAATCTTCTACCCTCAGGCAGGAGATATAAAAGTATAATAAGTCGTACCAACAGGCTAAAAAACAGTTTCTATCCATGGGCTGTTAGGCTGCTGAACGGAAAATAATATAGTGCAACTGACTTTCGGGGTTGGTGTGTTGTGCAACAAGCACACAGAGTGCAATGAGAATGAGTGTTTGTGTGGGGAGGAGGGAGGCTCGGTTAATTTCATTGTACACAGGTTGTACACTGACAATAAAGGTGGTGGTATTATTATTATTATTATTATTATTATTATTGGATCAAGCCTGCAACCTTGGCATTATCAGCACTAAACTCTAAGCAACCCATATATGGGACCCATAGAATCATCCGGGAAAGCATGGGTCAAAAGAAAAGCTTTGAGTGTGCACTCAAAACATGTAATCATTGACACATGCAATATTTCCAGGGGAAGAGAGTTCCAAAGAGCAGGATAATGGCAAGATGAATTATCAGAGAATGCAGCATAATTTGTGGGGCTTGACTGCAGTGTCCAGGTAGGTGTGTAAGGAGAATGATGGACTCTCTGGTAACTAGTTTCTCCCGGAAACTACAACTAATCCAGAATGCAGCAGCCAGACTGGTGATGGGGAGTGTCTGCTGAGACCATATAACACTGGTCCTGAAAGACCTACCTTGGCTCCCAGTACATTTCTGTTGGCGCTGACCTTTAAAGCCCTAAACAGCCTTGGCCCAGTATACCTGAAGGAGTGTCTCCACCCCGATCGTTCAGCCTGGACACTGAGGTCCAGCTCTGAGGGCCTTCTGGTGGTTCCCTCATGGTGAGAAGTGAGGTTACTGGGAAACAAGCAGAGGGCCTTCTCGGTGGTGGCGCCTGCCCTGTGGAACGCCCTCCCATCAGATGTCAAGGAAATAAACAACTATCTGACTTGTAGAAGACATCTGAAGGCAGCCCTGTTTAGGGGAGTTTTTAATGTTTGAAGTTTTATCAAATGGATCATTTTACTGTTGTTGGTCGCTCTGAGCCCGGCTTCGGCTGGGGAGGGCGGGATATAAATAAAATTTTATTATTTATTATTATTATTTATTGTGTTTTTTATACAGTGGTACCTCTAGTTACGAACTTAATTCGTTCCGGAGGTCTGTTCTTAACCTGAAACTGTTCTTAACTAGAGGCGTGCTTTCGCTAATGGGGCCTCTTGCTGCTGCTGCGTCGCCGGCAGACGATTTCCGTTCTCATCCTGGGGCAAAGTTCTCAACTCAACGCAACTCTTCCAGGTTAGCGGAGTTTGTAACCTGAAGCATTTCTAACCTGAGGCGTTCGTAACTCAAGGTACCTCTGTATTCTGTTGGGAGCCACGCTGAGTAGCTGGGGAAACCCAGCCAGATGGGCAGGGTATAAATATATTATTATTATTATTATTATTATTATTATTATTATTATTATTATTATTATTTACTACTACTACTACTACTACTACTGTTTAGGAAGTGAATTAATGTGCAAAGGTTGGAGGTGGAGCAAGGTGCCCCATCCCATTAATTCATTGAACATGTTTTTTAAAATGCTTGAACAGAAAAAAGAGGAGTGGTTTTCTATGTTAAAGAAAAATGGAATCCAAAATTGATATTTAAAGATGAAGAGGAAAGATACATTGCAGTTGAGATTACTGCACAAGGCGAAAAATATTTATTGCTGGGAATTTATGCATCAAACGACGGCAAAGCAGAATTTTTGAAGAATTTGGAAACAAGACTTCTGGACTATTTGGATTATAAATTAATCCTAATGGGGGATCTGAATGGAGTTGCATCAGCTTTAATGGATAGGACACAGAGGCAGAAAATATTGAATGCTGGCAGACTACCAAAGACTTTTTTTGATATGATAGACAAATTTGATCTGTCAGATAGATGGTGAATTAGAAATCCAACTGAAAAAGACTTCACATTCTATTCAGATGCAAAAAGAAGTAAATTGAATTAGTTAACTCTATTAGAAAGTGGATATTGGGAAATTGCTAAAATGAGACTCAACAAAAATCAGTTAGGAAGGAGTCGAGGAAGTCATTTAACAATGGAAATTAAGTTGGATTTTTAAATGTAAGAAGTTTTATATGTTTGTTTGTTTTTCTTTTTAACATGTTTTGTTATTTTGTCTTGGGTTATATTTGTTATAAATCTGAAAAACTAATAAAAAAAATTGAAAAATAAAAAATAAAATGCTTGAACAGGGTGTATTTACTGCAAGAGTAGTTAACACCCTTTAGGGGGGTTTTGTGGGTGAAGGGGGTACTCCTGGACCACCCAGCTTTTTTTTCTGCCTTCACCATACCCCATTGATTTGGCAACAGTGGCAAAAGAGCGGGGAACTGCTGAGGCTCTTTCCTGAACAATATGGGATGAGGCATGTTGGTTGCTCATGGGGAGGATGGCATAACAGACTTCCATGAACGTCCTTAAGTTAACTTCTCGTCACATTCAAGATGGAAACAGGGCACTTTCCTCCTCCCCTTCCAGTCCCCTACAGCCAAAACTTGCTTAGGAGGGGCCCTCTAACCTTCACAGAGGCTTTTCTGGGAGATGCCAGGGTGGAAGAAGGGGTGAGAATATTTCACTTTGTGAAATTCTTATTTGTTGTTGTTGTTTAGTCATTTAGTCGTGTCCGACTCTTCGTGACCCCATGGACCAGAGCACGCCAGGCACTCCTGTCTTCCACTGCCTCCCGCAGTTTGGTCAGACTCATGTTTGTAGCTTCGAGAACACTGTCCAACCATCTCGTCCTCTGTCGTCCCCTTCTCCTTGTGCCCTCCATCTTTCCCAACATCAGGGTCTTTTCCAGGGAGTCTTCTCTTCTCATGAGGTGGCCAAAGTCTTTGAGCCTCAGCTTCAGGATCTGTCCTTCCAGTGAGCACTCAGGGCTGATTTCCTTAAGAATGGATAGGTTTGATCTTCTTGCAGTCCATGGGACTCTCAAGAGTCTCCTCCAGCACCATAATTCAAATGCATCAATTCTTCGGCGATCAGCCTTCTTATAGTTACCTTATATTTGCATCCTTGCCACCATCTTCCTTGATCAGCAATTCATCTCTGCATGACACCCAAAAGCAGTTACTGCTCACATAACTGCGCTTCCAAAGGAAGGCGGTACTTAAATCTCACTAGCTTACCATTTCTCGGGTTAATAAAAAATTGTGATTAAAAGCTTTTCAATTAGTGCTATGTGTTATGATACTGTTAAAAACAGAAAAACCTTGTGGGATAGTTCAACAGAATTACCAAAACCTTCCACTAGCATTTTTGCTGCTATAAGTAACCTTCCATCCCAAAGCATTTTTATGGAATAGAAATAGACAAGTCAACTGCCCCCTTTTCCAGATAAAATGCTCTCGCGTGAGAGTTCCAGAAAGGGAACTCTAAAATGTAGGGGTGGAAAGAAGACTTAAGAAATTATTACCAATTTAATTGTCTTCAGTAGCCATCAAATTATGATATTTTAAAAATTGCAATTAAAATTGTTCTACCTGCTTAATTTTTCTTTTAACCTTAACATTAGAATTTTTTGTTTTTTTAAAAAAATCATAGGCATGAGAAGAAACACACTTCTGGAGTTACAGCTTTGGGTTTAAATAATGACTTTTAGACAACTGTTTCTTATTGTTTTATATATATATATTTGTTTTGTTTTCACTGAGTAAGAATGTGCTTTGTTCTCCCGTGGTGGAAATGTGTTCTGTATTAAAGTTCCGGGATAAACGTGAACAGTCCCAAATCTCAACCTTCAGCTTTCTATAACGCAAGAGCTAAGGGAAGATAGTGAATGCGGTTTTATGACCAACAGATGGTGTAATTGGTGTCAGAGATGTTTTTATGTTAAGGGGTCGTGGGTTCAGCTTCCATCTGGAACCTTCTCTGATCTACTGTATATCTAAATGATTAAAGGAGCTGCGTGTATACAAGGTCAAAGACATAACCACCTGCCTGGAGGGGGGAAAGTGTTACTTTCTCAATTTGGTAATTAATTAAGCTTCAGGTATACTCCATTGACTCACTAGAATAGGCCCTCAGTGTTCACATTGATATAGCCTGCAACAAGAGCAAGTCTCCCATCCAAATGAATGATTCCCCCATGCAATATTTCTCTTTATAGGAAGGTGAGGAAGGAATCTTAAACCTATAAATTCCATTGTATGTTCTGGTCCAGGGACAACTTTCACCATGGCCAAGTCTCAAATGAAAACAATGGAAAATTCAATGGCACCTAATGTTAACCCCCATTAGGACTTTTAAGTAAGTCTGTACAGAATTGCATTTTAAGTCTCACTGAACTTAAGTGAGGCTCCTGTCCAAGCTAGGGTTGCCATATTTTGAAGTGCAAAAAAGAGGACACCATGACGACTATCAATTTAAATACCCCTAGTATATGTAGGTTGGGGACGTGGGTGGTGCTGTGGGTTAAACCACTGAGCCTCTTGGGCTTGCCGATAGAAAGGTTGGTGGTTCGAATCTCTGCGACAGGGTGAGCTCCCGTGGTTCGGTCGCTGCTCCTGCCAACCTAGCAGTTTGAAAGCATGCCAGTGCAAGTAGATAAATAGGTACCGCTCCGGCGGGAAGGTAAACGGCGTTTCCGTGCACTGCTCTGGTTTCACCAGAAGTGGCTTAGTCATGCTGGCCACATGACCTGGAAAAACTGTCTGCAAAAGTGGACAAACGCCAGCTCCCTTGGCCTTTAAAGCAAGATGAGCGTCGAAACCCCAGAGTCATTCTTGACTGGACTTAATTGTCAGGGGTCCCTTTACCTTTACCTTTTATTATATGTAGGTTACAGAAGCTGTGATATATTGATGAGCGGGGCAGGAGAAGAAAAGAGGAAAGCAAGTCTTCAGCCACCAGTTATGTCTATGTCTCATCCAGAAAGTATAGCCAGAGACATTTTGGAAAATTTAAAAAATCCACCCGGACAGAAATTTTACCCCAGAAAATGAGGACATGTCCTGGAAAAAGAGGACACATGGCAAGCCTCTCATTGCACATGACAATTTAACCTTAGCGAAACGGGGCCTTGGATCTTAAGATTGGTTGTTGCCAATCCTAAAAGATAGGGGAACACAATGGGCAAATGATCCAAATGACAAGTGGAATTCTGAGAGCCTGGTCACTTATTACGCAGGAAAAAGGGACGGATGGGAGAGGGAAGAGGAAGAAAGGATTAACATGAGAAAAGGCACATACTTAAATTACACCTCCCTGCTCCTTTTGGAGGCTGAGGAAGGGCTTTGTAGAATCAGTGTGCAGCCTGGCATCAATGCAGGGGATGGATTGGGAGTGAGAAAGCACTGGTTTCCAAATTGCTGCCATTGAGTATGGCGAAATTACACAACTTACTTAAAAATGGAAAGCGTAATGCTGGTGGTCAACAAAAGAGGTTTAAAGACTGTCTCAAGGCAAATCTTAAAAAGTGCAGCATAAACATTGACAACGGGGAAACACTGGCCTGCGAGCGCTCCAGTTGGAGAACAGCCTTTACCAAAGGTGTCATGGGCTTTGAAGACGTTTGAACTCAGGACTCAAGGGAGAAACGTGCCAAGAGGAAGGCACGCTTGGCAAATCCACACCGTGATCAACTCCTGCCCGGAAACCAATGTCCCCACTGTAGAAGGACGTGTGGATCCAGAATTGGCCTCCACAGTCACGGACTCATTGTTAAAACCGTGTTTATTGAAGACAATCTTACTCGGCTACGAGTGATCACTAAAGAAGAAGAAGATGATCCTGGCCCCATACTGCTTGCCTCCTGCTCTACAAGCAAGACAATAAGATGCACTGCTTGTTAAGAGGACAAAAAATGGTCTACATACATCCATGCAAAACTATTGTAGGAAAACAAGTGTTTTATTTCACTGTTCTGAAGTTGTAATTTAACTTGTCAAGTTTCTGGCTGAAAGAGAAAGCAAGCCCGAAACAAACTCCAGAAGGATATTTCAAGCCAAGCAGGGGAAGAAGTTGGGTTTTTTTTAAAAGGTTGTTTCCTCACAAAACAGATTTAAAAATAAAATCTATGTCTATCACAACTAAAGCAAGATGTAAAGGGACTGGTTTTTAAAACAGCATGAAAAGAGTTTCCCCACAATCAATTTTCTAGTGTTATCTTGTGTTCAAAAATAGCATCTACATGCTGCTGACACAACTGAGCCTATTTTGCTCATGTCAGTTGCGGCCACAGTTGGTTTGGCTTTGGGTTTCTGTTTACTCTCTCCTGTGCTTCTAAATCTACTAAATTGTATTTACATATATTTCAGAATTGCACTCTGAAAATTCAAACATTGGTATCGAGTACAGGATTTTACATCCTCTAGAGACGTTTGTTTTTGTGCTCTTTAAAGCAAGTTTCTAGTCTTTAAGGCTAAAAAGCTAACAACCCAAAGGCTAGAAAGCTTGATGAAATTCCAGAAGTGGGCCCAACTGGTATTGGCTAAAAAAAAATCCATTATTGTTCTTGCAGGCTCTGAGTGCAATGTTTCAGAAGGTGTGTATGTCCTCAGAGGACATTTGATGGCTGGCTTTCTTAGGAATGATACTCAATTCTAGAATCATCCGCCAGTGAAGGGTGTGACCCAGGGTTCTCCACTCCTGCCTCAGAATGAGGATTAGGGAGTATTAGATATTAATATTTTCATACAATCACATTTATGCATTCATTCAGTCTTTTTTTATCATCCATTCAGTATTATAACAGTAGAACCAAACATCCCATGTATGCAGCGCTACAAGTGAACAAAAAATACTTTTTGGCGCTATTTCAAGGACTGAGCAAGCTGAAAGAGCATTCTAATCCACACTCAGGAGAGCCATAAAAGTGCAATATTCTGAATATTCTTGGTCCTGATCAACCAGTTTCGTCTTCATTTATAAAAGTTGCAAGGCTCCACCGACTTGCTGCAAAGGAATCTTTCTTTCCCTCTGGCCTTTTGCTATTTGTAGATACCGAGTCAGTTTTCCAATTAGAGTCATTTCCCAGACTTTGCTAAATCATTGTTTCAACGTATGCACTTGAAAATCCTTCCAGTGCTAAGCTATTAAGAGTTTTTTCCAGTTAGCTAGCTTTGTTATGGAGAAGGAAACAGTTATGCTAGGTACCTGATGTCACTGGCGATATATAAGGAATACATGTGGGTGCTTAATAGAGGCAAACTGATACATCTATAGTCCCAGTTTCAGTGGGTCCAGTGTGGGCGAGGAACCTGTGGCCAGATGTTGACGGTGGCACTGTGGTCTAAACCACTGAGCCCCTTGGGCTTGCCAATTAGAAGGTCGGCGGTTCTAATCCACGACGGGGTGAGCTCCCGTTGCTCTGTCCCAGCTCCTGCCAACCTAGGAGTTCGAAACCACACCAGTGTGAGTAGATAAATAGGTACTGCTGTGGTGGGAAGGTAAATGGCATTTTCATGTGCTCTGGTTTCTGTCACGATGTCCCATTGCGCCAGAAGCGGTTTAGTCCTGCTGGCCACATGACCCAGAAAGCTACCTGTGGACAAACGCCAACTCCCTTGGCCTGAAAGCGAGATGAATGCCTCAACCCCATAGTCACCTTTGACTGGACTTAACCATCCAGGCGTCCTTTACCTTTACCTATGGGAAAAAAAACCTTGTTCCTGCTGTTAAAGTGGCTGAATAGTTAGAGACTCTACTATGCATGCCAAAGGTACAATCTTACAAAAACTGACCCATTGGCCATGCTGTCTGGGTCTGATGGGAGTCGGGAGTCCTACAAAATCTTAAAACGGCCCAGTTTCGTCATCCCTAGAGTATAGATTGAGGCATGCTAACCAGCTCCCAGTACGTTTCGGAGCACAATTCAAAGTGTTGGTGTTGACCTTTAAAGCCCTAAACAGCCTCGGCCCAGTATACCTGAAGGAGCGTCTCCACCCCCCACCATTCAGCCCGGATGCTGAGGTCCAGTGCTGAGGGCCCTGTGAGAAGCAAAGCTACAGGGAACCAGGCAGAGGGCCTTCTTGGCAGTGGTGCCTGCCCTGTGGAATGCCCTCCCATCAGATGTCAAAGAGATAAGCAACTACCTGACATTTAGAAAACATCTGAAGGCAGCCCTGTTCAGGGAAGTTTTTAATGTGTGACATTTTGATGCATTTTTAATCTTTGTTGGAAGCCGCCCAGAGTGGCTGGGGAAACCTAGCCAGATGGGCGGGGTACAAATAAATAAATAAATAAATAAATAAATTATTATTATTATTATTATTATTATTATTATTATTATTGCAGTGGTACCTCAGGTTACAGATGCTTCAGGTTACAGAGGCTTCAGGTTATAGACTCCGCTAACCCAGAAATAGTGCTTCAGGTTAAGAACTTTGCTTCATGATGAGAACAGAAATTGTGCTCCGGCGGCGCGGCGGCAGCAGGAGGCCCCATTAGCTAAAGTGGTGCTTCAGGTTAAGAACAGTTTCAGGTTAAGAATGGACCTCTGGAATGAATTTAGTACTTAACCCTAGGTACCACTGTACTCTGTATCACTCCCATTTTAGCTTATTGCATTTTTCTGCGTATTGGATGAGGTTTTTTTGAGAAGAAAATCATGTCAAAAAACTGGGGTTGTCCAATACATGGATAGTGGCATGGGGGGAGATGCCGCTGCATGCAGGGAGTGATCTGGAGGTGCTGGTTGCAGCTTGTCGTCTGACAGCCAGTCTGACATAGAGGGGGAGGAGAATGAGCCTGGGACAAGTCATGCTGTACACAGAGAAAGTAAGGGGAGGAGTTTTCACAGACTTGCATGCTGGGTGCGGAAAAGGAGGAAGTAACATTAGAGGGAGCAACTGCGCACAAGGGGAAGGAGGTTAATGGAAACGCTGGAGATGTACGTTTGAACTCTGTCAAATAAATCAATTGTTTGGAACTGGCTGGGAGTCCGGAGTCTTATCTATGGCCAGCTGGACAGCACTAAGCCTCTGACAACAGCATGGGAAGCACTCTCTGGATCGTTTCCCGGATGGGGGAAGGTGCCCTCTGGCCAACCGGCCAGCTGGCTGGAGCGCAACTTCCCTTGATGCTGCTGTGCGAGGGAAACACTCCCTACCTGCGCGGGAAATAATCTAGGGAGTGTTTCCTGCCCACAGCTGCGTGGGGGGGGGGGGGAGTGGCTCAACAACTTTGGGCCATCTCCCCTCATTTTCTTAAACTTGAGTCCGCTAAAATAGTGGGGGTCTTATACATGGGGGCGTCTAATAGACGGAAAAGTAAGGTATATGCTGCCTAAATATTTTTTTCCTGTTTGGGGTGGGTGGGGTGGCAAAGCAGGGAGCCCCATTCTGCTGCGCTTACAGAATCCAGAGAAGTATGAGCATGCAAAACATCCAAGGTGGTTTACAATCCAAAAGAGAACAATGGCAATCCAATATATTAGCTTCTCTTGCCTTTTGGCCCAGAATCTCAAAATAGCAAGTTACGACTATAAAGGTAAAGGGACCCCTGACAGTTAGATCCAGTCGCGGACGACTCTGGGGTTGCGACGCTCATCTCGCTTTATTGGCCGAGGGAGCCGGCGTACAGCTTCTGGGTCATGTGGCCAGCATGACTAAGCCACTTCTGGTGAACCAGAGCAGTGCATGGAAATGCCGTTTACCTTCCTGCCGGAGCGATACCTATTTATCTACTTGCACTTTGACGTGCTTTCGAACTGCTAGATTGGCAGGAGCAGGGACCGAGCAACAGAAGCTCACACCAGAATGTAAAATACGGCACGCTGCAAAATGAGTCTTACAAACCCTAACCTTAACCCTTATGATTGTGAGAGGTTCTTTATTTCCCATGTTTCTCAATGCCTTCTTTATTTTTATTATTTATTTTCTAAATATTTTTTATTTGGTTTTACAAATTCATTCACACTCATATTCATCCGTAATAAAAAAATTACGCAAGATTCTTCTGAATCTCCAGACTTTCCTTCTCCCCTCCATGGGTTCTTTGAATAACTTTTAAACTGCCTAAGTCCATCCAATTTACAGTCCTCCATTGTGTCAAAAATTCATGTATCATTGCAAGAGCTATTTAAAACCGGCTAAAGAGTTCAAGTGTTTACAGTGGTCTTTCGACTGTAATATAAATTTGTCCCATTCTTTGTTGAAGTTTTGATCCTCCTGGTTTCTGATTTTCGCGGTTAATCATACCATCTCTGCATAGTCCAATACAGTAGTTTCGTCTGCCAATCCACCCTGTTAGGTATTATTTCTCTTCTTTGTGGTGTGATGTCCAAGGCAATGTAACAATGGATTTTAACAGTGTAGCACCACTTTGAATCAATAAGAGCAATAAGAGGATGTTGTACCAATTGATTTACATTGAGTGAGGGGCTTCCTCTATAGCATGGGGAAGCTGTAGGCCTCTGACTTCATGTGAAACACAGAGATGGGAAAGGAAGTAGAGGAGTCTGCTTAATCTAGCTCCAATGACCAATTTTATTTATTATCACGGATTTCTGGCTTACTTTTATTGTACATGCTTTGAATGGATCAGTGTCTAGAACAAACTGGTCATTTTTTATATATATATATAACACAGCTTTGGTCCAATCGTCATACATACGCGCTTCCAGACATTTCCTTTTATTGGAGCCCTGAAATTGTTAAGTACACAAATGCTTGGGGTTAACCCTAAATATTTCCTTTGCCAAAGTAGCATTTACGGCTCCTGTACATTTTGTGAATCATCGCAGGATGCACAGCTCGGTTTGCAGTAGCAGCTTCAGAGATCGGCAAACGCCAACACCCCACAGCCCCTTTTGAAGTAATAAAGACCAGATGGAGTGACAAAAAGACAAGATGAAGACAGCCCTCCATTCTTTGCCGCGACCAGGATCACATTTCTAAAGTGCAGAGGAAGTGGAAGCTGTTCCCGCATACCAGCACTCTGAACTCAGTATTCTTGTTGTGTTTTACAGTTCCCAACCTCCAAATGAGCTTCAACTGAGAAGGATCAACTTTACTGTTCGAAATCACACTGTTGTTTTCTAAATGTTGCCCTTGATTTAATTTTCAGGCACTGAGGTGGCAAGGAAAAGGAAGCAACTGTACACCAACAGGCAATCTCATTTACTTGTATAACGGCTGTTCTGGCACCAGCCAGTTTCAATAAAGCATCACTTTTTTAGACATTTATTCTCTCATCCAGCTGCTGCTACAAAACTATTAAGGACCAGTATGACAAACTTAGACAGCATCTTAAAAAGCAGAGACACCACCTTGCTGACAAAGGTCCGTATAGTTAAAGCTATGGTTTTCTCAGTAGTGATGTATGGAAGTGAGAGATGGACCGTAAAGAAGGCTGATTGCCGAAGAATTGATGCTTTTGAATTATGGTGCTAGAGGAGACTCTTGAGAGTCCCATGGACTGCAAGACGATCATTCTGAAGGAAATCAGCTCTGAGTGCTCACTGGAAGGACAGATCCTGAAGCTGAGGCATCAATACTTTGGCCACCTCATGAGAAGACACCCTGGAAAAGACCCTGATGTTGGAAAAGACTGAAGGGACGACAGAGGACGAGATGGTTGGACAGTGTTCTCGAAGCTACTAACATGAGTTTGACCAAACTACAGGAGGCAGTGGAATACAGGAGTGCCCGGCGTGCTCTGGTCCATGGGGTCACAAAGAGTCAGACACGACTAAACAACAACAACATATCTGTGGACAGATTGACCTAGGGATATCTTACCATGATGATTTCTTTGAAAATACTTCTAGTCAGCAGCAGGGTGCGAGTGTATCTTTCACTCTCTTCTCTAAACATCATTAGTGAGAAGGCAGCTATGGGTCAGCACACATCCTTAACATTGGTTTTAACAAGCGCGCACACACACACCTTTTGGAGTTCATACACAACACAAACAGTAGACCCTATAATTTTCTCCATCAAAGACCCCAAGGTAAAATATTTCTCATAGGAGAGCAATGTCCAAAAGAAATCTAATTGGGATTTTCACATTGTTTTCAGAGAAAACCTCAGCATCCTATGAGGGGTTTGCCAATGAGAAAATAGTAAAGGAATCTAAGCTTCCCTTAAACATAGCCAGTCTACTCAGTATTGATTTTCCCCTCAATGTGTACCCACAGGAAGTTTGGGGTATACACTCCCACAAAGAATGTACAGCATACTCTAGGGCAGGGGTACCCCCAAATGTTGTTGAACTCACACCAGCCCCGGACAGCACGGCCAACGGCCAGAGATTAGGGGAGTTGTAGTTTGGCAAACATATTTAGAACCACAGCTTCTTCTGTTCTTCATCTGACAAAGACACTTTACCATTGTCACAGACATTAATAATCTAGTATACTTTTGAAATATCAATTTGCCAAGTTAGGTAATGTAATCCCGCATTACAAACCTAGAGGCGCCATCAGATGTGGGGACTACAGTGGTACCTCGCAAGACGAATGGCTTGCAAGACAAAAAACTCGCTAGACGAAAGGATTTTTTGTTTTTTGAGCTGCTTCGCAAGACGATTTTACCAATGGGATTGCTTCGCAAGACGGAAACGTCTTGCAAGTTTGTTTCCTTTTTCTTAACACCGTTAATACAGTTGCGACTTGACTTCGAGGAGCAACTCATAGAACGCGGTGTGGTAGCCTTTTTTGAGGTTTTTAAAGCTTTTTGAGGTTTTTGAAGCTTTTCCAAAACTTTCCCGACACCATGCTTTGCAAGACAAAAAAAATCGCAAGACGACAAAACTCGCGGAACAAATTAATTTCGTCTTGCGAGGCACCACTGTATTGTGTTAGTTTTCCTGGCTATAAGGCTATCGTTTCTGTCTTGTTTTCTAATGTACACTGCATGTTGTGATATGGAACTGGTGCTTTTTGACTGATATACTGGCAGGCCTCTCTGCTTCCTTCTGCTAAAGTTGTACACTGTTTTGCTCATTTTGTTCAGTAAACATTTACCAAGAAAAAACAACAACTGGTTTTTAGCACAAATCAAAAATGGTAACATACCAGGGCTGACTTTCTATTTCACTTGGGCTTCATGCGGTCTGCACTTCGTCATTTGGTTTAAAGCAGCACCTATGAGTTTGTCTATATTCTCACACACATATCCTTTCTTTATCAACCCCACCTCCACTCCCACAAAATCATGAAAATTGTAAACAGTTGCAAAACTGGGATGAGGGATATTGCTGATATTGTTTAGGGAAGCTTTTAATGTTTAATAGACTACTGTATTTTAATATTTCGTTGGAAGCCGCCCAGAGTGGCTGGGGAAACCCAGCCAGATGGGCGGGGTATAAATAATAATTAATTAAATTATTATTATTATTATTATTATTATTATTATTATTATTATTATTACAGGAACTAGCCAATAGGTGTCAGAGACAGATGTCATTTGGCCACAATAGACACTTGTACAACTCGGTCTCTTGCTGCAGCTTACTGCAGGATATATTAGTATCCAGGAAAACAAAGGCACTTTCAGACTGCTTCACCATCAGGAAAGCAGAATGCTTTAGCTTTACATTAAGAAAATCGCAACACAGAAAGTGATAGGACTGTTTTCATCTAGTATTTATCTGGAAATCCCTACCATTATTTTTATTTCTGCCATTTATACACTTTCCAACTGACCACGTCCTCTGGCTGCTTCAGATATCTTTTTTTAAAAAAACAACCCAATTAATAAACCACATTAATAAAAAAAAAAAAAAATCAATACTAAAACACAGAGCAGCATAAAACCAAAGGCATGAAAACGATTGTGGAAAAGCAGGACACCCTGTTTTAAATGAGAAGTCCCAACCCTTTTCTGATCTCATTTGAAAGAGAGCTTGGGAGTCTACAGTCCTGAAAATATTTTCAGTTTACAATTAGCATAACTGTCGGCAGCTGATAAAGTTACACTGGACTATACCACATTTGGCCACAATCCTGAAACCGCATTTTGAAGAAAACCAGAAACTCATCAACGTAGCAAATTAAGTGGCTTGGGTACGGAAGGCAGCACAGCCTGAAGCATGATGGAAAAATTTATACCTTCAAGTACTGAGAGAGAAGCCTGATACCCACCTCAAGTTACCATGAAGCACTTTAAGCCGATTTAGCCCTACTGAGTTCAGGGACTGTAGCTCAAAATCCAATTACTTCCCCCTTAATGAGACTGTAGCTGATAGAGAAGATGGTGCAGTCGGAATATGAAGAAAGAAGGATAAAAACAGGATCAAATATATGCTTTTATTTTTTAAAAAAATTATGTGTCAAATAGAGCGCTGGAATATGTAGCAGCAACCAAAAAAGGCACAGGAGTGTAGAACAACCCAGACATAACAGAAAGTCTTTTAAAAATAGTATTCAGCAGAAATCTGAAACACTTATCATGGCAAATTCATTGAAGGGCGAAAGAGGTCCTCCTGACTCTAAGTGGCATACTGAAACTTCTACGGTATCAATGACAAGTCCCTTTTCTGCACATCTTTAGCAGAGACCTGAGTGGTGGTCTCAAGCAAGTAATTGAGAGAAAGAGAAAGAGAAAGAGAGAAAGAGAGAGAGAGAAATTGGAACTTCCTGATTACAGTAGGGATATGTGCCCATGCAACTAAATGTTAAGTATTTCTAATTTATTCATGGTTTTTAAAGGTATTCATGAGTAAACATGGACAATAAACATCATGAGTGAATTAGTTTTCCCTTTAATTTATGCATCCACCAGATTATGGTAAGAGATCGATATTTGTTTTGTTTGCTTGGCGGAAGAAATTCTACCAGCATTTCATCTGTGTGTGCATACAGATTGTACTGTACAATGCTGAACTCAATCCAATGGAGATTGAGACTGAAATTTAACTGAGAGCTCCAATGTGTGCACAGCACTGGCGATCACCGGTATAAAAGTTAAATGCGTGGTAAAATCACAGGAAAGGTCAACTTGTATAGAATAAAGGAACTGGAATGAGATAAGACATTTAATGGAAACCGGACAAATAGTTAGAAAAACAGCTCCTTCTGGGAATTTCAAAAACCAAAAGATCTTTTAAAAAAAGTGTACAAAATTCCCACATACCCAGTGTAATAAAAGCTACTTAAGTACATTATTCAAAAGCATAATTCCATAATACCGTTTAACTATCTGGTCTGACAGTAATAGGAACCTGTTTGGGGGAATGTTATTTAAAATAAGAGAGGTTAAATGAAGAATATCGTGTAAGTTTTCTCACCATTTTCATGTTCATTAGCGTTAAACACAAAACTCTCAAAAATAGCTTGGCTTCTTTTACACATTTAGAGCGCTAGGGAAAGGAATAAGGCCCTTTAAGAACAGAGGTGAAACTCATGTAAAATGCCAGTGATAACAATGATCTCCAATCGAAACAGTACTTATACAGTGAGCAGAGTTTCACATTCCCATATTTGTGACTTTTTTTTTGTTCTGGAATGACTCAGTGGAAGTTGAGCTTTCCACTCCATCAGAAGAGAAAGTCAATGAGCTTGAACCTTGGGAGCACAAGCCAATCCGCCATACAGTAGGAAAACCAGTATTCCCAGTGTTGGGTGAAGAACGAAGACTCAAGTATGCAGGCCTCAATTCAGCACTGACTCCGCAGCTTCCCTGATAAGCGAGGCAGCTTTGTCCAATTCCGGTTCTGTCTGTTCTACTGTCACTACGACTCGGATGCTGTCAGGGGCAAAAACACGGTAGTCGGTCAAAGTTGTTGTCTTTTTGTTGCGTGGCAAAATATGTGCAACCTTACAGCACAAACCAGACTCTTTAAGCTCCGGAACGCTGTTGCCAGTCAGAGAAGACATTATTGGCTTAGGCAGATCAGTGGCCTGACTTAGTAAATAAGACAGTTGCACATGTACTCAGTCTCCTAATATGTTCCTTTGCCCATCAATATTTTTTTGCTTCACATAACAGTAATGATAGCTTCCCCTGTCAATTCAGTAATAAGGATTATGAAGTCTAGATTTGGTGACTGGTATAGTTCAGTGGCTAGAAAAGGTACAGCGAGATGATGATGTTAATAATAATAATAATAATAATAATAATAATAATAATAATAATAATAATAATAATTTATTACTTATATCCCACCCATCTGGCTGGGCCTTGAGTCACTCTGTGGTTTCTAGTGACCACAGAATGTAAGTGACCTTATTCTCCCTCCCCATGCCTGATCTCAAGTAACCGTCAGACAGCATTTTATTAGCTATTCTTAAAAAAAACCTCACACATATTCCTGCCCTGAACGCTATTTAGGTATAGATGAGCAAGCCGTTTAGGACAGTCTGCCTGTTCAATAGACGAGCCCATGACTTATAAAACAACAGCGACCTTGAAAATCCAGAGGTTCCAACACAAGCTACGGCATGCTTCTCAACCCACCCATTCTGCCTGCCGTCAGAAGAACACAGTTTTGTTTTAATAGCAAGGTGAGCAAGTATCTACGAACCTGGGTGGTGGGAGAAATTTCTCTTCTTTCTCCAAATAGCGAGCCTGGGTTAATGCAATACCTCTGTTCATACACTGAGGAGAGAAACAGGAACATCAGGTGCCATGCTCACCGTGTTATCGGACTGTTAAGTAACATGTGATACCCTGCCACAAGGAGCTAAATACATTTTTAGTCCTGGTTTGTAATACTGTTCTCTCTCTTTTAGCCATCACCACGACTGCTCCTTGCTCTAGAGGGCAGTTTAATTGGCCCACAAGCCGCCCCCAAACCAAGCTGCCTGTTTGGCGAGTCCCCGTGCACTGCGCTAAACTGGTGCAGCATGGAGACTCGCTACCGCGGTGCCAGAAATCATGTTTGCATGTGTCTAGATGCCAGAAATTGTGTCTGCTCCCCCATCCCAGAACCCGGCAAGCCTTAAAAGTAGGAGAGCAAAGACAGACGGCATGTAGCAGCACCCGTAAAAGTGATGAATGAAGAAGTGAAGGAGACGGGTGTGTGTGTGTGTGGAGATTCACTCTGGACAATGCCATTATCCAAGAGGCTGGGTTCTACAGCCTCTCTCTGTAAATACTGAATAAAAAGCAGACGGTAAGAGACATTTCCTTATCTTCGTATGTTCCTGGGCAACCGACTGGGAGTCGCCTGTCATTGTGGGAGCACACGGCTCAAGAGCCAGGGAATTTAGAGACATTTGTCCAATGCTATCTTGCCCTCAATACCCATCTCCCATAGCGGGTACAATACTGCCTTTCATATGCCTTATTTTAAAAAGGGACCAATCCCAGATGATTGCTGTAGCAATCTTAGGGTTGCCATATTTCAAAGTGTGAAAATCCTTTTCGGCCAAAGTTGTTGAACTTTCCTTTTCTCTTTTTACAAAAGACAGTTCTGGAGTTATTTTTAAGGGAATCTGCCTAAATCTACACTTCTGGTATGGGCTGCCATACACCCGGATTTTCCCAGACGTTAAAGCGATTTCCACCCGGACACCATTTCCAACGGCCGAATCCCAGCTATGCCCAGGAAATTCCAGGTGTATGGCAACCCTACTTTTCAAATGTAACCTTGCAACCCAGCACATGGAGGAATTCTAGAAGGAAGTGCAACAGAGACTTCAATACAGAAGACCGCTCTTCTCATTGTTAGGCTTTGAGGACTGTAAAAAAGGACTCTTACATAATCAACAATTTCCTTCAGTAGCCTTGCATCACTCTCTCGAGAGCCAGTGCTTTCTTCTAAGCGGAGGTGTAATGCTGGAGAAATGGATTGCCCCACTACACGTAGACCAGGAATCCTAAAAAAAGAGGTCAACATATCAAAAACGCTGATATGGTCAGCAATCAAATGAAAGAAAAACTGGCAATGTGGATTAGCAGTCGCTTTGTAACAATAGTGAACTGAACGGAATGCATTCTTTGCTTTCCTGTAGGATTGCATGACTGAAACAGCCAACCACATGGTCAAGTCAGGAAGGCTGCCCCATCCAATGGAACTCCTTCCTTCCATCCATCCATTCCTATACCAACCCATGATGGATCACAAGCAGAGAGCAGAAGCAAACATCATGCATTATAGCAGGTTGCCTAAGCCAGTGTTTCCCAACCTTGGGCCTCCAGCTGTTTTTGAACTACAATTCCCATCATTCCTGACCACTGGTCTTGCTAGCTAGGGATGATGGGAGTTGTAGTCCAAAAACAGCTGGAGGCCCAAGGTTGGGAAACACTGGCCTAAGCAGCAGGTGGCCCAGCTGCAGACTACAGGCAAACTTCCCATCTCCCAAACCTTCAATTACTTTTCTTGGCCTCTGGATGTGATAGGACCAGTATCCAAATAAAATAATTTGAGAAATGGAACTACTTTCCTACATGGACAGAATCAAATGTTTAACCACAGCAAGAACAGCTTATCAGCACTGGATCAGCCAATTTCTACAGTATCGTCTAGTTCTGCGTAACCTGGAGTGTGGATGACAAAACATCTGGAAACGGCCATGTCAATTCTACCATTTTCTTTCAGCAACTTCCCATCCCACAGCTACATGGGTACTTGTTTTAGATGCTAAACAGCTAGACTCTAGCGTGCCAAAGAGTGTCTAGGAGGAACAAAGCAGAGACAACACTGACTTGATCAAATCTAGAAACAGAGATGACACATTCGACTTGGGGAGGCAGTTTCAACTCCTGTAAGAGTGCCGGTAGAATCTGCCTAAACTGCACTTCTAAATTAAGAGGTGAGGCACTTCCCTGAACTGTGGAAGAATATATTTTCCTCCAACTAGGTCAGCATAAAAGCCCTGCCAGCCACGAGTTTTTCACTGGGCAAGTGGACAATGCTGTCAATAGGACAAAGATATGCAAAAACAAATTAAGAGTTTTGCTCAATTTAATTTAGAATTTAATGTCTAGAAACATCTCAATTTTCAATTATTCCACATTAAAATTGCTGGAAAGCATCTTGTTAAGAGCCTGAAATCTAATGGAAGGCTATTTACTGGAAGGAAATCAATAACACGAGAGAGAGAAAGAAGCAGTGTTTGGAGATTAATTTCATAAAGCAAGCAATCATCTAGTCACAAGCAAAATCATGAATGCAACATACAGTTTACGAGGCAGATTTTTATGGAACCATGTGAGAGGCTTGCATGCTGAAAACTTACAAAATAACTTTAGATCATTTATGAAGAACTTAAAAAGCTCAGGTCCCAATACCAATGTTTCACGTCAAATTCTAACAGACAGTTTAAGTTATAAAATGGACCATTAGCACGTTTCAGAAATGAAGGCAACTAACTGCTACAAAAGGAAAAGGTGGTTTAATAAGAGAAACCGCCTTTGAATGCCAGCCAATTTAAAGCTTTGACATTTGCAGATTTCTCCCCAACTGCACTTTGTCACAAATGTACTGTACATTTCTAGAGGCTGCTTTAGAAGTCCCAAGTTGATATCCAAGTTCCTTTTGCCACTTACTTAAAATAAACCAACATCTGACTCAAGTACGCATCAAGCTAGAGAAGAACAATAAGCAAAGTGTCAGACAAAGCTCTTCCAGACAAAAGGTCAGTTAATGTTTGTGTTAAGAGAAGAGAGTCTGGCTTTGCTGGTATGGCAACCCTATTCGAAAGGATATTTTACATAGGCAGAGATGGGGAATTTGGCACAATGAAATGTATGGCTAATGAAAACTTGTGCTACAGAAGATGTGGTAAATGTATGAGGTGATAACTTATATGGAAAAGCTAAGGAAAGTATGTAAGATGCACCTGACTACAAAAAAAGAGAATTGCAGCGTCGCCTTCAAAAAAGGGAACAGATATTGTGCAACTGCCTAGGGCCAAGGCTCTTTTGTGATTTGAAAGAGGTGCTGAACACTGATGTGTTGAAGACGTTCAACACATCAGTGAATTCAGAGAGACTCATCTAAACTTGGATATATTAATTCACAACCTCTTGAGCTAACTAAAGTGAAATGCGCAGAAATTAATTTTGCACAAGAGGCTCAAACCTGAAGCATCCAAAATCTTGATGCTAGTCTTTGCAAATATTCCTGCATTAATACTTGGGAGTGAGTGCTCCATAGTGAGCACAGAGCAAAGTCTTGGGAACAGGGTCTCCCACAAGTATCTATTTTCTGCAATGCTTTTGGCCAGCTACATCTTAATTATGACCATATTTACAGACTCGGACTGCATCTTTGGTATCAATCGAAGACTATTCCCTGCTAATAATTCAATGTGCAAGTAAAAGAGCTAGAAGTGCCTAGGAACAAAGGCTATTTTACACATGGCATGTTTATTTACCCCAGCTATAAAATTTCATATAGCACTATTGGAGGGAGTATGATCTTTTAAACGCATGCCTGATATTGAAATGCCACAGAGAAGAATTTTAAACTGAAGATAAATTATGGCTAAACTGCCCATATTGTATTTCAAGAAATTGTTCCCTGCTTTAACTGTAACTGCAGTCAAACGCAGAAGCCGGATTTTCTAAAGTAGCTCAAACTTCAACAGAGCTGGGTGGGGGGGAAACCCCACTAGGAGGGGCAATCTTACACAATCCTCTATATGCCTATTCAGAAGCAAGCCCTATTCCACTCACTAGGGATTACTCCTGGATAATATGGTATAGGACGTTTGGAAAACTATGGCTTTTTAAAGAGGCATTTTCCATTCAACATGGAGTTCAAAGCAAGAAGGCAAAGCATTCACTTACCCTTGTAAAGCCTGGTGTATTCGCTTGCATTTTTGTCGTAAAATCTGAAAAATGCCTAGACAAAACAGTTTTAAGTTGGGGTATCTAATACTGAGCAGGATAAATATAAACAGCTGTTTAAGTCTTGTGCTAGAGTTGCCACTTCTACAAATCTGCCTTTCTACCACTCAAGAGGTTACAAGGAATTATACACAGAAACTAAATGCTTAGTGACACAAACATGGGGCCCCCATGCTACCTTAGACCATGGGGAACAGAGAACAGGCACCGTAGCACAGAAGAAGACCACATGGTCAACAGTGGGGCATTTTTGCCTCTTTTAAGTCAAGCTCATGAATGAATGAACTTCACCTTCTCTCAAAGGCAGAGCTGGAGAACTGAAAGAGAGCAAAAAGGCTTTCTCTTATCTCAACTTCTGGGTAAACAGAAGTGAAGGATGGTGGTAAAATAGTTCAGGCCTCTAAAGGAGAAATTCTCTTTCCTGGAGGGAGAACAACATAAGCCAGCGGAGGAGGCAAGGCTGAGAGGTGCTCTAACCCCTAGCCACTCAATTAATTCTGCTGTCATTTTCCCTACACCTTTTCCAACTGTAATCCAGTACAACTGGAATTGTGCACAATGAAATAGATTTGGCCATTCTGAGATTTACATGATGTCATTATGCTACTAGCTGTTTTCAATTCCCTTCGCAAGGATTTCCAACGCTGAATTTGCCTTTTTCTGGCACATTCAGAGTGACTTCTCGACTAGAGGGAATACTCTTTCCTGGTAGCCATTGCTATTGCCATTTATTTTTCTTTTATATTTATATGTGTATCTCTTTATTCCAAAAAATAAAAACTCATGGCAGCAGCAGAAGAGAAAGAATAAACACCACAATGATGGATCTGAAGGATCTCCCTCATCCCTTGCTTAAAGGTAAAGGGACTCCTGACCATTAGGTCCAGTCACGGACTTGCGGCGCTCATTTCGCTTTATTGGCCGAGGGAGCCGGCGTACAGCTTCCAGGTCATGTGGCCAGCATGACTAAGCCAATTCTGGAGAACCAGAGCAGCGCACAGAAACGCCATTTACCTTCCTGCCAACGCGGTACCTATTTATCTATTTGCACTTTGACATGCTTTCGAACTGCTAGGTTGGCAGGAACAGGGACCGAGCAACAGGAGCTCACCCTGTCGTGGGGATTCGAACCGCCGACCTCCCGATCGGCAAGCCCTAGGCTTAGTGCTTTAGACCACAGCGCCACTCGCCACACTTTTAATAGAACAAATCACTTATATCATTTGTGGCCCATTCAACTAGCCTGGCAAGATTTCTTAGGATTTCACCACTCTCAAAAAACTACAAACTTTCCTATTGCATTATGCACTAGGTGATATAGGACAACTATCCTTCAGATAACCTAGGCATCATTTAAAAAGAAGGGCTGAGTCAACTAACAAGCATATCAAAATGTGAACTGCAATTCCTACAGTGAACCTATGAACAATCTCTCACAAGAATAGGAAGTTAAATCCATCTCACAAGTCTGGCAGTTCAAAACTTTGCTGGCAGTTTATGCTAAACAGTTTTCTGCTCTTTAAAAAAAAGATACCTGGGTTTTCCTCCATGATATTGAGGCCCTCAATGGCGGCAGCAGCTAGGAGGGGAGGCAGAGAGGCTGAAAAGCAGTACCCTTGTCCAGATAATCTCTGGAAAGAAAAAACAGCATGGAGTGACCACACTTTATATAGATAATTCATTGGTAAACAAGTTGGAATTTATCTGGATGCTTAGTCTGCCCTTGTTCCAAAGACCTAATCTGAGATTATTTCCAACAGCTACATGTGGGCAACACAGCACAGTGGACCAACATCCATCTCACCAAGTTATCATTCTTAAGTAACAGTACTACTGTGAGCAGACAGCCTGGATTCTACTGTCACTATCAACATGCAGGACTTCAATTCTGGAAGGTGTTCTTAGCCACCTGCTGCCTTGATGACTCTGCGATCAGAAGCGGAGCAAGTTAACTGGCTCTCAGAATCAGAAGTATCTTTATTTGCATCAACCACTAGCCATAGCAATAAAATAAAATGTACAGAAGATAAGAGGTAAAAACTTAACTATACAAAATACATTTTAGAGGTTTACATCAATAATCAAAGAACAGATCTTAATCTAATTGCTCCCACTAAAAACATTGCAGTTTTTGCTGTCACCTGATCATCTTGATCTGCTAGAAGGAAGGACACAGTAGCAATGGTTGAGTGACCTGGCATGGACAATAATAGAGAGGTAATAACTTCACTCCTCAAATCTTTATATAATGAGTGCAAGACAGAAGCACATGAGCCACTGACTCAATACTGCCCTCTCCACAAGGACATAACCGTTTCCCCAGAGGGATTTTTCAAAATTGACCCTCAAGTACAGCCGAAGGCAGTATATTCAATCTTGCGAAAGTGAAAGCTCGTCTGTATTTTGGAATTGTTAAATTTTGCAAAGAGGGTGCCAAAGTGACTAGGTGGAAAACAATCATACCGTGGACAAAATGTCCTCGTTGTGGCCAAATTATTCTGTCGCTTGATATCATATAGGGAAAGGTAAAGGGACCCCTGACCATTAGGTCCAGTCGCGGACGACTCTGGGGTTGCAACGCTCATCTCACTTTACTGGTCAAGGAAGCTGGCGTACAGCTCCCGGGTCATGTGGCCAGCATGACTAAGCCGCTTCTGGCGAACCAGAGCAGCGCACGGAAACGCAGTTAACCTTCCCACCGGAGCTGTACCTATTTATCTACTTGCACTTTGTGCTTTCAAACTGCTAGGTTGGCAGGAGCAGGGACCGAGCAGCGAGAGCTCACCCCATTGCGGGGATTCGAACCGCCAACCTTCTGGTCGGCAAGCCCTAGGCTCTGTGGTTTAACCCACAGCACCACCTGCGTCCCTTTCGATATCATATAGGTGTTGTCTAATTAAATTATTTGCTTTACTGAAGCCCAGGCTCTCCTTTGCTCTAGGACTTTCATGCCTACTATCAACTACTTCTCCCCAACTCTTCCCCGGTCAGCCACCTTCCTTTATGTATACTGGGCACCAATTCAGCTGCATCCAGTGAAACCTTTGCCCCATTCCGCAGCAATAGCTGCTGATGCTCCTTGTTTGCTGCGGCTCCCTTGGATGGTCATAATAAATAACAAGATGAAAGAGGAAAAAATATTTTAGTAATTCCAGTGGCACCTTAAAGATCAACTAAATATAAGCTTTTAAGGTATGAGCTTTCGGTGTATAATACACACTTTGTCAGATGCTCTGAAGCAGAGGTCGCTTCAGCCTTATAACTGTTCATGACTGTTATGGCAGTTGGTTCCACAGGGAAGGGCAAGGGATTTTTAAAGGGAAAGATGACCAAAATTAGCTTTAGTGTATATAATGGGACATGAATCCAATATCTGTATTCAGACCAAGTCTCTCCATAGTTTTTAGTTTGGTAATGAGTTGTAATTCAGCAACTTCTCTTTCAAGTGTATTTCTAAAATTCTTTTGCAATAAGACAGCTACTTTTAAGATCTTGTACAGAATGTCCTGGGAGATTAAAGTCTTCTCCTATTGGTTTCTCTGTTTCTTTATGTCAGATTTATGCCCATTTATCATTTGGCGTAAAGTTTGTCCTGTTTGTCCAATACAGAGAGCTGAAGGACACTGTTGGCATTTGATAGCATATATAATGTTGGAAGATGAACAAGATGGTGTTATTCTCAACTGACAACATGAAGAGGAGATGCTCCCGCCAGCCTACAAACGTCTGCCAGACTGGCTAAGTGTGACTCCCCTCTGTCCAATACCTGCCTTGGTCACAGTATTCTACTGGAACAACAAAACATACAATATATCATGCATTTCCGGTTTTTACACCTACCTGGTGATCAATAACAAAGGATCGCCCGCAGCAAAACCCTCCAATAGAAGCCAGGGAGTTTTCCATGTTTGCACTTATAAGATCAATGTCATCCATCTGTTGCACAAACAGGGCAATACCAGAGATAGTTAAAAACAGCATGTTTGGTAACCAGCCATATAGCTGTAGAAAGGTTAGATTGGCTTCTGAATTATTTAACCCTCCCAAACGTGCCCATAATTAATAAAGACACAAACTCTTTAAATTCATCTAGAGAATGACCGACAGCAAAATACAAGAGAAATTATTAGAGTGGCACTCAATGCAAATTTCTCGTGTCAGTGGATATCCTACAAAGTACAGTGGTACCTTGGTTCTTGAACTTATTCCGTTTCGGGAGTCCATGGAAGCTGCATTGGATGTTCTGCTTCCGAAAAATGTTCGCAAACTGAAACACTTACTTTTGGGTTTGCGGCATTCGGGAGCCGATTTGTTTGGCAACTAAGCTGTTTGGGAACCAAGGTACCACTGTATCCACAATTTAAGTTTTCCTGTTTTTATCCACTGAGATCTAAAAGAGCAAAGTAGATCTGAAGCAGCTCTCAACTTAACTCTGGAATACATTCAGTTAACACATTTGACCCGAGTGTCAATATTAGTGTAAATTTCTACATGCACTTTCCAGAATGATTACAATGACACAACTCATCTGGAATAAAAATGCTCTAGGAATCAAAAGATGAACAGGGAGCAGGATTTTTTTCCCTTTCCAAGATTAGCTCCTTGCATCTTTCCAAGTTCTACTTTATGAGCTCTTTTCCTCTTTGTGGATAAACAGTTCCTGAACATGTAGAGGACACTACCAAGTAGCACCCTGAATCCTAGCCAGTAATTTGTAAAACGTTCTGAAGGATTTATATAAAGTTATGTGTTAATTTGCCTCATGCGGGTATATTAATGTATACGGCATCTTTGTGTTAAGTATGTTCGTTCATATCAGAAAATTCACCCATTCATTTGTCCGATCCCAAAGCAGATTCTTGACAAATTCAGAAAAAGGCAAAGCAGTAACAAAAACCTGCAAACTGGGTAAGCTGCAGTAGGTTGTTTTAAAAGGAAAATGATTTTGATAACTTGAAGATGCTTTACATATTTGTTGCTAGTAATAATCCCGCCTATATTTAAATTTTCTTTGCAAAGCCAATATTTAAGGGATTATGCAAGAGACAAGATTGCCATGCACAGAATTTGCATATAATGGCTGCTAAGCCACTGCTATAAACATGACAAGTGTATCAAAGGTTGTTTTTTCCTTTTGGCACAAAAAAGCATTGTCATCTAAGAAAGGCATGCACTTACATTTATTCCAAAATGTTCTGTAACTCCTCGTCCATGTTCTCCCAGCACTCCGAAGGAAAGACTTTCTTCCAAAAACAACCTCACTTTGTATTTGTATTTCAATTTCACCTACATATTTATTCAATTGCAAGTGACACAAGAAAGCACAAGATTATCGAGTGCTCAGGACAAGAAACCAGATTCATGCACAAGTTGTCAAGTGTTCAATCAGATTGTTGTTCAGTCAACTTCATTCTAAAAACGCAAACCTCCATGCACTTTAATTCCTTGACATTGTTGTAAGATATGGAACATATTTAGCCTGATTATGCACACGGTAAAATTTTCTGTGCGCTGGAGCCTCACTGAGTAGCTGCACTTTTGGGAGTCCAGAGTGTGTGTGCGGTGAAATATCGAAATATAGAACTAGTACCCTTAAAACTTTGGGAGTAGGAACAGACTTCCTTGAAGGAACAAATAGAAAGCCTTCTTACTGAGAAATTGCCCAAATGCATTGTAATAAAACTTTGCCCAGTTATAGCACCACTAGTAAGAGTTATCAATGCACAACTAGGCAGAACACAGCAGCACCAATATAACACGCCTCATTCCCAGTGTGAGAATATTGTCTCCTGCCTCAAAATTGCTGCATCCCATTCTTCTGACCCCTGCACCAGCCAAGTGTCCTCATATATAAGGGGTGAAGCCCTCAATCCCTATCTAAGGTAAAGGTAAAGGACCCCTGGATGGTTAAGTCCAGTCAAAGGCAACTATGGGGTTGCGGCGCTCATCTCGCTTTCAGGCCGAGAGGTGGCCAGCGTTTGTCCGCAGGCGGCTTTCTGGGTCATGTGGTGCGCATGACTAAACCGCTTCTGGCTCAACTGAACACCGTGACGGAAACCAGAGCGCACGCAAACCCCGTTAACCTTCCCGCCACAGTGGTACCTATTTATCTACTCACACTGGTATGCTTTTGAACTGCTAGATTGGCAGGAGCTGGGACAGAGCAACATGAGCTCACCCCGTTGTGCAGATTCAAACCACCAACCTTCTGATCAGCAAGCCCAAGAGAGGCTCAGTGGTTTAGGTCAAACACACATATCATTAAACAGTCTAGTATTTTTCTGTTCGTTCTTCACATAGCACATAATGACTGGTAAGGAAAATACTTATAGACAAAAACTACCTACTCACCAATTCCGGAAGAGGACAAATATCTCCAGCGTTAACATACAAACCCTCAACCACGATAAAGCGCCGGGTTACACGAGCTTTACGAGGGTTCTGCAGGGGAACAAAAGTTTTGTACGGATGCTTCTTAACAGATGCTTGTTATGAGATAATCTCACTTAGGTTACTATTAAAATGCCATCAAAAGTTGACAGAATGTATGGAAGAAAAGCTTGAGCTTATGCCAGCAGAAATCAATGGCCTTAAACACATTTTTAACAATATAATACTTTGCGGTTAAGCATTCTTTATAGACAGTAAGCTCTGCAGCCAGGATAAAGGCTTAATGCTATTAACTCCGAGCCTTTAACACAAATGTTGATGTATAAAGAAATGTGCATGGCTCTGTTTTGATACTACTTAAATACAAAAATGGTGCTTACAGTGTGGCTGTGAAACAAAATGGAACTCTTGAGTATTTTTTTTACACTGCACTGATATTGCGGTGTGTGTGTTCTGGTTATTTTGAGGGTTTTTTTTTAAAAAAAGAAAAAGTGGGTGAACTGCATATATTACAGTTCCATCTGTAGATTTTTCAAAAGTTAAGTGAAAGTTGCAGACACCAAGGACTGCTATCTGAATAAATGAAACACAGCTGCCAAACCTACTTCAAAAGATACACAACACTTCATTTTCAGAATGGACTAGAAGATAAATAATGAGCAATGAAGGCGTCAAAATATGTTAGCTTAAAAATACACCCTACAACACGTCAATGACTTCAAAAATACCGTACCTTCTGGTCTTCAATCTCCTGCTCTTTGAGTAGATGCTCAAGGTCAGCCATATCATTATGTTTAAAAAACTTAATGTTGCTTCTGGATGCCTGTAAGCCTTTCTGAATAGCAAAGCACGCTGCTTCATCACTGTGAATACACAGAATTGTGTCAGTTCACTCTTAGCATGAGCTGCCTTTTTGAAGTCTGATTTCTCTCCATAACGTACTTTTCATGAACAGCTACACAATATACATTTTTGACCATATGAGCAGCCTCAACCACCTCCAGCTACAGAAGTGAACAGCAAGGCTGAATTCGATTAGCAATATCGTCACATGATGAGGCTCTTGCATTCTTCTCTCTCTGAAATGGCCACAAGGAGATGACATGTTTTTGCTTCTATTTCCAATTTCAGTTTAACTGTTATTTTTATCTGCGGTTTATTGAAACAAGCCAGCTTCATGAACAATGTTTCCCGGTTTGCCTGTTTTAGCAAACCATAGTAAACATTCATGGCAGCTTCCCTAGGTTTCGCTACAACACTAAAATGTGAAGCTTCCAATCTTCTTCATCGGTCACAGAAAGGAAAATGAATGCGCCTGAGGCTCATTCACATAATGATTAAACCATAATTTGTTATGTTTGAATGCAGCCAGTGTATGAGAGCTGCCCAATCAATAGCCAACAATTTTGTTTTCCCTGTGTTCACAAGGAACTGTTACTAACATCATTTTGTTTATTAAAATGTTTCTGTCCCTCTGTATGAATCAAAAAGATCCCCAAGGTGTAAACACACACACACACACACACACACACACACACACACCACTTTTTTCTGGGGGGACGCATACCCCTAAGCATTCTGTGACTCTTTGTACTTTTGTCCATTAACTGTATTTATTTTTTCTGATTTGAACAATAAAATGGTGGTTTTCTTAAGTCAAAATGAGAGTACCCCTAAATATTTTTTGAGAAAAAAAGGACACACACAAAAAATAGCTATAGCAGACATCACACAATAAGCAAACAGCAGAATAAAAGCAAAAAAATAGGTTACAGTAAAAATCAACAGAAAGAGTGTAAGTTTTCTTCTTATGCCCTAATAAAGTATTTTTTGAAAAAGAATACCCTTCACTATCTAAAGCCCAAACAGAAAAGGAGCTGAATGCATCTCTTAAGAGACTGTAAAAAAAAAGCCCCTTTCTTGGATGACCTTCCTCCATATCCCTGACAGCAAGCTGACCCAAAACAAGGTCTCTGAAAGGGCAGATCCTATGTAAAAGAAGGCAGGAGAACTGGATTGATACAGTTTATAGAGGTGAAAACCAACACTCTGAATTGGCTCAGAAGCCGCCTAGAAATCACAGAAGCCACCTTAAAACCAGTATCATACATTTCCTATGGGTCACTCCAGTCAACAAAATGGTGGCTACATGGAATCATATGATCCTTTCAGAGAACTCTTCAAATGAATTTCTATTTAATGTTACTGACTGTCAGGGAACTGCCATCGGGAGGACAGGGGGTGGAAGGGCTCACAGAGGTTAGGAAAGACTTAGAAGCCGAAGAGGGTACCAGCAGGGGGAGAGAAGGAGCTCTGAGGGAAAGTGAGTCGGAGGGATGGCTCAGAGACACTACCAGCGAAAACAGTGGGGAGGTTTCAGGACCTCCTATAGGGACACCCACTCCTCGCCGGAAACTGTCGTGCCGAGAGTCCAGAAGACGCGTTTCCGTTAAGGAGCTTTTATGTTGGAAGAGATTCCGTAGGCGCCCACTGTCGGACTCTGCCAGCGACTGACGGAGCCATGCTTAAGGGGCTCCGTTATAGACAGAGGTTTGCTGACTTGGGCAAACTCTGAGGGACTAGGATTTTACGCACAAGCAGCTCATCATCCCATCACACTGACTTTCAGGCACATGGCCAGTCATACTCCATGGCAAATGAACAACCCAATCAGTGTTAGAAACTCATTGATATATAAGCTAGTTGCCAAATGGCTCCTTAAACCAGGGTTACAGTCGCCAAAACAGGATGCTAGCTTTCATTTCCATCTTTTGATGCAATGGAAGTTCTAAACTGGTGAGTTTTGGAGTAGATTAAGGTGAACAAACTGAAGCTTAATCCAGACAAGGCAGAGGTGCTGCTAGATGGACATTCTGGCAGCCTGGAAGAGGTTTGGGAGAGGCGTTCCTCTTTAAAAAAAGAAATCTGGTTTGCAGCTTGGCAGTGCTCTTAGGTAAAGCCTTGCTTAAGGATGTTCAGATAGCAGAAGTGGTTACGGCTGCCTTTTGCCAGATCTGGCTAGTGGAGCTGCTGTGCCCTTATCTCAGAAACCAGACTCAGACATATCCTAGTCACTTCTAGCCGATCATTGTAACACTATGTTAGGGCTGCCTTTGATGGCAGAGCAAAAACTTCAAATAGACCACAATCCCTCTGGCCCAGCGCTGACAGGAGATAGCAGTTTGCAGCATAAAACTGCAATACTGCATCATCTGAACTGTCTACCTATTTGTTTCTATACTCAACTCAAACTCCAGTCAGTAGGTCTATAGACAACACCTAAAACTGAGCCCAGCGACAAACTGGTACCTAGTGAAGATGGAACATGTATCAGGGTTTTATGGTTTGTTTTTTCAGTCATTTTTATTAGTTTTGGATAGGATTCCATGGTTTTGAACTTTAGAGCCCTATTTAGCCTGGGAACAGAGCACCAACTATCTCCACCCATATGAATCTGCCTAACCCCAGAGATTAGCTCCATGGGTTTGAAACGTGGACAGAAAATTTTCTGAGCTGATGGCAAGATAACCACATCCTTCCAAAAGGCTCAAACTGAGCTTGTCTTCTGAAGAGCAGCTAAGACATTAGGACTGGGGCAGGGGGACCACAGACATCTTTAGGCATTACTCCTTGAATTAGTTATTTGATTACACTGCTCATAATCTCTTAATTGTAATTTTAAACATAAAGGCTATTTTAATGTTCTTTTATTCATTGTTTTAAATTTTTTTAAAAGTTTGCTTGCCACCTTCAATAATTTTTTTTTTAAAAGGAAGCTAGTATATTAATAGGGCGTGGGTGGCGCTGTGGGTAAAAGCCTCAGCGCCTAGGGCTTGCCGATCGCAAGGTCGGCGGTTCGAATCCCCGCGGCGGGGTGCGCTCCCGTTGCTCGGTCTCAGCGCCTGCCAACCTAGCAGTTCGAAAGCACCCCCGGGTGCAAGTAGATAAATAGGGACCGCTTACTAGCGGGAAGGTAAACGGCGTTTCCGTGTGCTGCGCTGGCTCGCCAGATGCAGCTTGTCACGCTGGCCACGTGACCCGGAAGTGTCTTCGGACAGCGCTGGCTCCCGGCCTCTTAAGTGAGATGGGCGCACAACCCTAGAGTCTGTCAAGACTGGCCCGTACGGGCAGGGGTACCTTTACCTTTACCTTTTAGTATATTAATAAGGAGAAAACTGCCAGGGCTAGGTAATTCCTAGCCATTGAACTCACTCAGTTCATAGGTTACGTGGGGGGAAAATGGAAAGGGAAAAAATCTGACTACTTATGCTGCAGAAACATTTATCTGGGAATGTCTCATTGAGTTCAATGAGATTTACACACGCACACACACGATTTCAGTTAGTATCAACTAACACATAACAAGCACAAGCTCCGTAAGAGTGCTCTAGAGGAGATTTTTGTCTGACATTAAGTAAATTCATTCCAACCACTCATCAAGTGCATTTCTTTGCTTGGCTGTAACCTATGGGGGATACTGACGAAACGTTTCAACAGCTGCTAGCAATTTTTAAAGAGTTTATTCTGAAGCAGCAATTGATCGTTAAAACCAAGTAGTCATTTTGAAAGCATTTCATAAGCAATTAAAACTACCCCTTAATAGGCATTTAAAATGGTATCAAGAGACAGCTTTGAAAATGACAAGATCATATAAGCGATCCTACACTGGGGCTGAAAAATTGTGCATAGCCACTTTCCTAACAATCACGTTCAGCCCTTCTTCTAGGAGAAGGCCTATTAAAGCGCTTTTATAACTGTCCCAGTTAATCTCATTTTTAAACAATTGAGATTGATAGCTCATAATGCATGTTCACTAAAACAGACCACAGAACCCACTAAGAGCTGGTAACCAGAAGCAACGGCTTGTAGGTTGTCCCTTTGAGAGAAATATCTATGGTTAACTTGGGTGTACACAGATTGCTGGCAACAAATCCCGGATTGCAACAGCTGGGAAAAGTGTCACTACAACAGGGGAGATTGTCCCTATCAGGTATATGAGATGCCGCCATCTACAGCCCAGCTCATAGGCTTCTTCCTCCAAGCAGTTTTGCATTTGTAAGCCATTGGTAGAGACTGCACGAGGAAGGCACGCAATGCATATATTCACTGGCCACCTTACTGTACTCTAGCCCAGTTTGGAAATCTCTTCCCCAAAGGCTCAACCAAACCTCAAACATGCACAACTGTTATAAGACCACCAAGACAAATTTGTTTGAAAAGGGTTCGAGTTGAAGTGGTTCAAGCACGAAGAATAAGTTCTGTTTTAGTTTAAACCGATTCTCTCTGGTTATCTCCTGCTTGGACTACTACAATGTGCTCTATATGGGGTTACCTTTGAAGGTGACTCGGAAACTACAACTAATCCAGAATGAGGCAGCTAGACTGGTGACTGGGAGTGGCCGCCGAGACCATATAACACTGGTCCTAAAGCATCTTCACTGGCTCCTAATACATTTCTGAGCACAATTCAAAGTGTTGGTACTGACCATTAAAGCCCTAAATGGCCTCAGTCCAGTAGACCTGAAGTAGCGTCTCCACCACCATTGTTCAGCCCAGACACTGAGATCCAGCTCTGAGGGCCTCCTGACGGTTCCCTCATTGCGACAAGTGAGGTTGCAGGGAACAGGCAGAGGGCCTTGTGGCGCCTGCCCTGTGGAATGCCCTCCCATCAGATGTCAAGGAAATAAACAACTATCTGACTTTTAGAAGACATCTGAAGGCAACCCTGAATCAGGAAATTTTTAATGTCTAATATTTTACCATTTTTTATGTGCTGTAGGCCACCCAGAATTGCTGGGAGAACCAAGCCAGATGGGCGGGGTATAAATGATAAAATTAATGTTGTTGTTAAGCCAGATAGGCGGGTTTAAACAATAAAATTATTGTTTTATGATGATGATGATGTAGTAATAGTAGTAGTAGTGGGGTTAACTACCACACACAGGATTCTATGATTCTTGCATTTGAAGGAAGAAAATTAGGTGAATAAGGCAAGTCACAGGATAGAAATAGCCACATCTGCATTGGCACTCCCCCCACCTCCAAGTGCTGCAGTTCCAGGAATTGCTATCAACTGGAATGTTCCTTGCTCACGAACACACAGTCTAGGTTGGTAGGGATTCCTCTTTTGATAGAGAGAGTGTAAACTGGCTCTAAGATTTTTACCCTTTGTGGAATATGGTACCTAGAAACAAGTGGATTTTGCTATGAAGAACCTCAACCTTACAGAGAGGAGAAGAAATACTACAGAGGTTCTGAAGGAGCCTCTTCAGAAAGTCCCACGTACAGTCGTACCTCTACTTACGTATCCCTCTGGATACAGAATCTTTGGGTTACAGCCACGGCAAACCCAGAAGTGTATACTTCCGGGTTTCGCCCCACGCACAAGCGCTCTGCGTGCCTTGCGCATGCGCAGAAGCGCGTCTCTAATTACATAATTTTTGGGGTGCAAACAGACCCCCGGAACAAATTAAGTTTGTATCCGGAGGGTCCACTGTAATATAGAAAAAGTGAAGATTACGTACACAAAAACAATGTCTCCTCGTTTTGAATAGGCAGGAATAGCACTGGCAATTGTAGCAAATCCATAGGAATATATGATTGCTTCCTCGGTCCTCATAAATTTGGCAAGTCGTTCCTCCAGTTCCAGATGTACATCTGTTTGAGAAGGGTAGTTTATATTTTAGAAAAGTCATACAAAGATGCAAAGTCATTAACAGCACGAAAATCTATTCAACTTTGCCCAGGTTATTTTCTCCTTCACACACACACACACAAAGGGAACCAGTACAGGCTGACAATCCTGTCATTCTAACCAGGTGCAAAGTAACTCATCTGAGTGTTTGACTGCATTACCTTAAAAGGGCACTTATGTTTTGTGAGTAAAAGTAAGCAAGCCACACTCAGATACCTGTCAGAAATATTCCAGAAACGAATACCAAAACGTGTCTGTTGTTGGGAAACTAGAAACAGAGGGAATCAACACTGCCAAGTTTCAGAGGCTTGTTTAGAAAGCTAAGGGGTAATTATCTTAGCTCTATATTAACATAGTGCATTCCAAGTGGAATTCCCCAAGCAGTTTTCAGGCTCGATAAACCAACAAAGCAATCAGTGGAGTTAAATCTCTTCTCCTGACACTTATTCCTATCTTGCATTTTTCCAGTTTTTTGTTTGCCTTCTCTCATACCCTACCTTCCTACTCCTCCCCAACTCCTCATTTTCTTAACGTCCCTCATTTCGAATGAAACATTTGCATCTATCACTTACTGAGCACTATTTTACAGATTCATCCATTATCATTTTTAAAATGTTTTTATTGAATATTTCCTGGGGTTACCAAAGTACATACATCACTTCTATTTTCAGATTCTAAAGTTCTTTCTGCAGATCAGTGAGACTTTAATATTGCATATTGCATACAAGGGTGGGGGAGAAGGGAGGTAGTAAACTTTCATTGTTTTACATGGTATATGTGCAAGGTTTGTGTGTCAGCGTCACGTGGGTAGGTTCTCTTTCTATTCCTTTATCAGTTTTCGTTGGCATTGAGAGCGGTTGGGGGCCCAAGGCATGGATGGTCACCTACAGTTGACTGCAGTGTGTGTGGTGTTGTTGGGTCAAGCTAACCATCGATTCATATGCTGCGAGTGGGCTCACCTTTATTACACACACAACCCAGCAAGATCCATCCATTTAAGAAGAATTAACCGTTGTCCCCAAATATAATTTCAACCATGGTGAAAAACGTGAATTAAGATCCATCTCATTTTGGGGGTGGTTGCTGGAGGGGCTCAATCCAGCGTAGCACGAGTGACTATAGTGTGCACAAATGAGTGCCACAGAGCCCAATATTTCTACTTTCTCCCACCCATCTTCCATCAAATATGAAAAAGGATAGCAAGCTCATTGTTTTGTTTACGTATACACCGCTTACATAGGGACATGGGTGGCACTGTGGGTTAAACCACAGAGCCTAGGGCTTGCTGATCAGAAGGTCGGCAGTTCGAATCCCCGTGACGGGGTGAGCTCCCGTTGCTCGGTCCCTGCTCCTGCCAACCTAGCAGTTCAAAAGCATGCAGTAGATAAATAGGTACCGCTCTGGCGGGAAGGTAAATGGCATTTCTATGTGCTGCTCTGGTTCGCCAGAAGCGGCTTAGCCATGCTGGCCACATGACCCGGAAGCTGTACGCCGGCTCTCTTGGCCAATAAAGCAAGATGAGCGCCGCAACCCCAGAGTCGTCCACAACTGGACCTAATGGTCAGGGGTTCCTTTACCTTTATACCGCTTACATGGTAAAATGGCTTCTAAGTGGTTTAAGGCAGCACAAGCAAGCACTGCAAGGAATGGGGTATCTATTTCTCCAAGGACAAGTGGCGGGGAAGAAAGTTTTACTGAGCGTCATGAGAGCCCTCCAGGAGTGGCCACTGTGTCTGTGTCAGGGCAGAGGAGAAATGGTGGAGACCACCTCCCCATCCTGACCCTTCCAGGGAGGAGGAGGAAGAAGACAGTACAGATTTACAACAGGGGTTTGAGGAAGGTCACAGCTCAGAGGCAGATGAGGGGGAAAGTTGGGAAATCATGGGAGAGCCAGAACAACACTCGGCAAACACGTTGTCATTAGAAAGCATTGCAGACCCTCCATCTTCCAGAACCCGGCGAGCCTTAAAAGTGGGAGAGCAAAGAGCTCAAAGACAGAGGGCATGTAGCAGCACTCGCAGAGATGTTGAGAACAACGAATGAAAAAGTGGGAGAGATTTGGGGGGTGAAGATTCACTCAGGACAACACCATTATCCAAGAGGCTGGGGTCTATAGCCTCTCTCTGTAAAGATTGAAATAAAAAAGGAAAGCAATAAACTTTTCCTTGTCTTTATACTTTCCTAGGCAACCAGCCGGGAGCCGGTGCCAGCATCCTGAGAGACTGATAGGATGAAACCTATTAGTTCAGACCATCTCCTTTCAATATAAAGAAAGTTGCCAGGATCAGAGAGACTGGGGAACTGGTAACAGGCCAAATTAAGGAACCTCATCTCCCAACTTTTCCAGCTCAAAATCTCTCATTATCACATCGGGAGGGGGGCAGTTTGGACCCAATTTAGTGACCAACATTCCTAAGAGAATCTGCTGTTAAAATCCAAGGGAAAGGGGCAGGGCGTAAACCTTTCTCTTCTCGTATTCCTATGCACCCTAGGTATTAAGCAGGAGCCTGAGAAGATGACACATACACTGGAAAGAACAGCCAAACCTTCAGAGTAAGAAGTCTTTCACCATACTGAAAACCACATGGCTTTAAAGTTAAGTAGTCAGGATATCTAGATGGGAATCTAGTCAAAACATCATCAGTTATGGTCATGGATAGTGTTTCGCCACAATCTTCCACTAACAAGGAAGGTAAGAGAATTCTAGCACCACCACTGAAATGATTAAAAGGAGGAGCATGGAAGACATTGTTCTCATATGGTAAACTATCAAATCACAGTGCCCAAAATGCCGACGATAAGATGAACAGTTTGCCTTGTGAAACCTGAACAGTCCCAAGTGGCTTCCTGGAAGCCATTCCCAATCCTCTAGGTAAAAACACCAGCAAGTTAAGCAACTCCCACCAGAAAGTCATACAGGGGAGATAAAGGAAAACATTTAGGCTCACTGCATTGCTGTCTCTATAGCGCTCTGCAGAGACAGGAGAGGAATGTGAAACACCCTCACTCTGTGATTAAATGCAGACTAGGAGCTTCACAGCAGGATTTGTATTACAAAAACCCTCCGCTTGAGGTTTGAATCCAAACCTCTTGATTACCACACAGATATAGTATGTTGGCAATATCTACATTACTGTGTTCGCAAGTGCTCAAGATGTTTCGGCCAGAAATCAAACTGCCCCCTCGTGGCCTCTTTGGAAAGCTCAGTATTTAGTCTTTGCTTCAGCTCTGCCAATTATCCCTGTATGACATTTGAATAACAGCGAAAAGAAGCTGTGAATACATGCGGGTGTATCCCAAGAAGCATTCTTGAAACAAGCTGAAGGCATCATCCAGCAATGTATTCTGCTCAAACAAGATAGATTCTGTAACCGATACACACTGGAGAATCTAACGAAGCTTCTGTAAATAATCGGCTGTAATGGTTTCATGACCCTGGAAAAAGCTGCAACTTCTATTGCAAGCAGAGATTGTGTGAAGGCTGCTGCTGTGGAAAAAAAAAATCAGGAACTGATTGGGAAAGTTTAAGGGAAGCACAGGGAAAAGATGGAAGTTAGGATGCTGTTGCAACTGTCCTGCCCAGATGGGTCTGCCTTCAGGTCCAGTTGATGTGGCCAGAGGCAGTCTGAGAATGGTCAGAGGCAAGTCATAGGAATTCTTTTAAAAAATTATGTCAAGGCAATAGCTGAATTCTTTAACGAAAGGCTTCACAGTTCCTATTTCTTGCTACTGGCATTACAGAATATTCAAAGACTAGGATTGCCAGTGGAAATCTGAGCAGCCCCTCAGACCAATGTGGAAGTAGCTCTAGGGTCCTGGATGTCAATCTTTCAAGGAGAATATGTGTCTCATCCATCATAAGTACATTTATGCCCAACTTGCTTTTGTCTGGATCATGTTGCATTGGCATGGTTAAAAAGTTGTGTTTCTGTATCTGTAGGGCAATGAGTGCTCTAGAGCAGTGTTCCCCAACCTTGGGCCTCCAGCTGTTTTTGGACTACAATTCCCATCATCCTTGACCACTGGTCTTGCTAGTGAGGGATGATGGGAGTTGTAGTCCAAAAACAGCTGGAGGCCCAAGGTTGGGGAACTCTGCTCTAGAGCATTAAGAAGCATTTTGCTTTGCTAGTGTTGGAGTGGCATACAAAAGATGAACAAGTTAAATCTGTGATGATAGATTGGGCAAGAGATGTAGGACATAATATAATGTTTGAGGATTGGGAAAGATTGTGGAAGAAAGGGGTCAAGTTCACCGCATGTACTTTGCTAAAGGAAAATATAATGAAAATGATGTATAGATGGTATTTGACTCCTGTAAAATTAGCAAAGATATATCATAATTGTGACAATATATGTTGGAAATGTAAAGAAAAGGAAGGAACCTTTTAGCATATGTGGTGGACCTGTCCCAAGGTGAAAGAGTTTTGGGAAAAGATTTATAATGAATTGAAAAAAATGTTGAAATATACATTTATAAAGAAATCAGAGACCTTTCTTCTTGGAATAACAGGTTTGGAATTGCCCAAGAAAGATGTTAAATTATTTTTGTATGCCACAACTGCTGCTCGTATTTTGTTAGCTAAAAAGTGGAAAACCCAAGAATTACCAACAACAGAAGAATGGCAGATGAAGATGATGGATTTTTCGGAAGAGTCCGCGACCAGAAGGAGGAGGAGTATAAGGAAGAATGGAATAAATTTAATGATTATTTAGTTAAATTTGTAAAGTTAAACTAACTGGAAATAGCTTGCAGATACTTAATGGGCTTAGGATTTTATTTATGTTAAGTGATGAATTAATATGTTTAATTCTATAAGGTGAAGATTTAAGGATGTTAATGTTTAAGTTAAATTTCAAAAAAAACTGGGATTTGGAAAACCGTTAAAAGGACCTGCAATGAAATTCAACCAACGGAAAACGAGGAAGTCACTTAACAAAGTTAATAACTGTAATTTTCAATAAGGCTACAATTTATGTATGTCTTGTTTGTTTGTCTTGTGTGTTTGTCTTGTGTGTTTGTTTGTTTATAATATTGTGAAAACCAATAAAAAAATTTGGGGGGGAAAGAAGCATTTTGCTTAATTTTGAGTGAGAATTCCTCTCGCTTCTTTTAAGCATTACAATCCAACTGGGCTCTAGTTTATCCTAATTGTAATACTTTGTTAAGTATTGTAGCGTCACTTTCACAAGATGCAAAAGTGATCTCTTTTCACTCAAAAAGTACAAAACTGCCCAGAAAAGTACTCTCTGAAAAGACTGAGTATGCAACCATGGATGTACTTCTGGATGCAGACAAAGAGCTGCTTCTGATTTTTTAGCGGGGCCTGCTCAAACTCATGTGGATAATTCCAGTCTTGGAAATATCTTCTAAGCAGCAGCAGCCCCCCCCCCAAAGGAGACAGAAATGTGGACTTTCCAGCAGTTACTCTTTCCCTTCAAATCCCTCCTGTGAACTCACTTTTTCTCTGATGTCTTTGGCAGAACCTCTTAAGCTCTCATTTGCTACTGATGCAATTCTGTACCTAGTTTCCCTTTCTGTACCTAGTAAAGCCCCTCAAACTCCGTGAGCAGACATGTGTATTGTGTTTGTGTGTATCTATAGAAATATCTATATATCTCGTCTTCCAAAGCAACTACTCTATGGAAAGTGTAATGCTGGTGGTCAACAAAAGAGATTTAAAGACTGGCTCAAGGCAAATCTTTAAAAAATGTATTATAAGCACTGACAACTGGGAAACACTGGCCTGCAAGAGCTACAACTGGAGAATAGCCTTGACCAAAGGTGTCATGGGCTTTGAAGACACTCAAACTCAGGACAAAAGGGAGAAACATGCTAAGAGAAAGGCACACTTGGCAAACCCCCACTGTGATCAACTCCTGTCCGGAAACCTATGTCCCCACTGTGGAAGGATGTGTGGATCCAGAATTGGCCTCCACAGTCACTTACGGACTCACTGTTAAGACTGTGTTCATGGAAGACAATCTTACTCACCAAAGAAGAAGGAGGATTGAGTTGTAGTATGTGCAACTGAACTGAATGGAAACTCCTTTTCTGTTTATGCTCAGTTGCAGCTTTCTTTCTGCCACCTCCCCATGCCAAACTCTAGATTGTGTGCTTCTCAGGAAAGGGACCATGTGCTCTTGCTATTACTCCATGTGTGTGCATGTATATGACACTATGCAAAAAAACAAGCTTACATGACAATTCATCTGAATGAGGAATACGTCAGCATTGGTTGACATCTCCCAATTCCTTTATGTGACGTCAACATTCAATTAGCTACCTTTAATGCTCTACTGGAAAAAAAACAGGTTATACATACCAAAGGTTCCATAAAATCCCCTTGGGCCACAGGTGCCAACACCGTATTTTGTCAGAGAATTCTGGGCTGCATTCTTTGAATAAGCATAACAGGAGAAGAGTTGTTAAGTACAGTTAGAAAAGAAATGATTTCTAAAGTATTCATAGAATCACAAAATTGACTAAGAGGACCAGCATTGGATACGGCTATTGTTCCAGTCGCATTTTGCCACTGGCAACCCACCTTTTGCGACTGGACGGAGATGTCTGTGAGCCTCTATTGCGTCAAGGTATCTCCACCCCGGCCTGGCTGCAGCCCGCTGGTCTGCAGGGTGCAGCGGCAGAAAAGACTACCACTCTACCTCGCAAAACACCTGATTCGCCCCTGCAGAGCAGCAGCAAAAGACTGTCTCTCTCCACCCCCCCACCCCTGCCATGCTGCTGGGAGAATCAGGTGTTTTATACCAATTTGTTTAAAAAATTATTAACTGCTGATCTTAGAATGCTAAGTCAGGACACTTGATTAAAAAAACCCAACCAGGTTACATTTTTGTTTTTACTGGATTATTTTTGTTTATTTTAAATCAAAAGATAAAGTTTAAAACACCCACCTTTCTTAATTGACCTGACTTGAACCCCTCCCCAAAATGTTTTCTCAAAGGCTCTATCTGCACCTACTTCTTACAAAATACTTTTGCTTGCTGTATTGGGCACTTTAACATAGACAGCACTGCTTGTGTGATAATATAATGTCCCTTTATAATGTGGCTAGGGATATCAGATTGCCTTCAAAGAGGGCCTGCAAAGGCACCAGGAAGCATCAGTGCTTTTGGGCTTCCTGTTGTATCATCTCCCCCCACCGTACTGTTTCCAAGGAATCACTTGCATCTCCCCTAGCAGGTTCTCTTCCACAAATATTCCTGTAGGGAAATTGGTGGGTAGGCTGCTTATTATTGGAAAGGGCAGTGTCCTCCTTATGGGATTCCCCTCTGTTGCTCTTGCCAGGTAGCTATGACACTTACATAGCTGCATTTAAAAAATCCCTCCTAAGCTATTATTTCTCTCATGTTATTAAACCTGCCTGGATTAAATGTGTGCCAAAATCTGGTTTTTAAAACAGAAAACTTTTAGTATCTTTAAAAAAGAAATCCCTATATAAATAAAAAAGTGGCATCTAGACATTCTGTTTTTGCACGTACAATTCCAGCCCCAGGAGCAATGTGGCTCCTAGCTTTTGTATCCCAGATCCTAACACTGATGAGAACCATCTAGTCCAACTCCCTGCAATGCAGGAATCTTTGGCTCAACAAGGGGCACAAACCCATGACCCTGAAATTAAGAATCTCATGTTACTGAGCAGGGGTCGGCAAAGTTTTTGTGGCTTGGGCCGGATCGCAGTCCCGCAGACTGGGCTGGAGTACGTAAATGCACGTGCTATTTCCGGCGCTCCTTCCAGTGCAGAGGAGGTGTGCACAGCTTCCCATTGGTTGCAGGAGCTTCCTGCAGCCAATGGGAAGCCGGCCAGAGTCGCACAAGGCGGTCCCTGCTCTGCTCCGTGTCCTATTTAGCGAGGTGCACAGAAGCCAGCCGGGCAGGCGGCGGGGGTCCATGGGTTGGTTAAACGACCTCCATGGGCCGCTTGTGGCCCATAGGCCTTAGGTTGCCGACCCCTGCTACTGAGCTACCCCTTGGGACATTCAATAGCTATTCCTTGGGACATTCAACAGTATTAGTATTGGCACTTTCGTGTCCCAGCGAGTACAGATGAATGCAACACAGTTGCCCTACAAACAAGATGCTAGACAAGGGTTTGAAAGCATACTGTATTTATTTACAGGTAGGTAGCCTTGTTGGTCTGCCGTAGTCAAAACAAAATTAAAAAAATCCTTCCAGTAGCATCTTAGAGACCAACTAAGTTAGTTATTGGTATGAGCTTTCGTGTATCTGAAGAAGTGTGCATGCACACGAAACCTCATACCAATAACAAACTTAGTTGGTCTCTAAGGTACTACTGGAAAGAATATATTTATTTAGATCTCTAAATCCAAGCAGGTCTTTTGCCAGGGGTTCGGCACCTAAAAGGGAGATTTTGACTAGGATTCTCATGTAGACTTTTCAAGCACAGTATGAACAGCAGTATTATAAAACTGTGGTATTGAGTTCAAGATTAAACTGCAGTTGCCCCTTTGGGGAACTTTAAACTATGGCTTAAAGTAAACAGCACTAACTGAATCTGGTATGCAAAGTATACAACAGTGACAGGATGCTCCCTCCCTGCTTAATAAACCGTAGATTATTAAGGCAGGATTGTTACACCTGAGCCAATACCTACAGATGAGCAACAGTGCAGACACTTACCTTGACCCTTTCATTATCCAAAAGCCCAAGAAAATTAAATGATGCAAAGTTTATGCATTCCTTGCCATTCACGACAATGTTATGAATTGGAGGCCTGAAAAGAAAAGAAAACCAAACTTTTCTTAGCTTACTAATAATCCTAACTTTGTTTCAGGCACATGGTAAGAGAACAGCACTTTTAAAAATTCTGCACAACACTGTAAGCACAACTAATTTGAAAATACATATTGCAATGGTGGAAACTGTACAGTCTTTGTGGTGTGGGGATTCCTTTTTTAGTATTTATATCATGTTTCAAATAGCTGCATTCCTGTTGATGAAACCATGCCTTTGAAGGTAAGGTAAAGGACTCCTGGATGGTTAAGTCCAGTCAAAGGCGACTATGGGGTTGTGGCACTCATCTCGCACAGAATTTGGCATTTTCAGACTCTAACTACTTTCAAGAACCCATATCTGAAACTCTGGAATATGCAGTGGGGAGGAAAATTTAAGAGGGATCTTGGGAAACACAGAACTACCTTATGACAATCAGAAATTAAGACTGCCCTAGTTAGGGATTGCTTTGCCTTCAACAGAGCTTAATAATAATAATAATAATAATAATAATAATAATAATAATAATTTATTTATACACCGCCCATCTGGCTGAGTTTTCCCAGCCACTCTGGGTGGCTTCCAGTTGAGTGTTAAAAACAATACAGCATTAAATATTAAAACAGGGCTGTTTCAGATGTCTTTTAAAGATGAGATAGCTACTTATTTCCTTCACATCTGAAGGGAGGGCGTTCCACAGGGCGGGCGCCACTACTGAGAAGGCCCTCTGGTTCCCTGTGACCTCACTTCTCACTGCGAGGGAACCGCCAGAAGGCCCTCAGAGCTGGACCTCAGTGTCCGGGCTGAACGATGGGGGTGGAGACACTCCTTCAGGTATACAGGGCCGAGGTTTCTTACCTTTCCTCAATGATCAAATATCTTTTTCTTTTATTTTATTACTGAATACTATTGCAGGACATGCAAGATAGAAAACAAATATTTATGCCTAACTACTAGTTTTAGGATAACCTACTTTGGGGTCAACATTAGCATTCAAGAACATTATAGGCTTTGCTTCTTAACCGGGGTGTATGGGGAGGGGCGGTGAGAGACACGTTAGGCTCCTTCTGGGGCAGTCTGTCCACATTTGGTGCCCAACCTGCACTCAGCTCTCACCAGCGGCTCCTAGGAGCTGTCAGAATGTGGCAGCAGCAACACCCTGGGAATGGCTTTGACTGGCCGGCTAAACCAGGTGAGAGCAGCCAATGTCCTTAGTCAGTTAGGGACCCTTAGTCAGTTAGGGACTTCCTCTGCATGTGAAAACAGGCTCCAGCAAACTGAGTGGACGAGGCCAATAAATAGTGGGTTCAATGGTCAAGAAGGCGGTTTCTGCACATGCTGTAGAGGGAACTGAGGGGCAGATGGGGCTCATCAACTTGGGAAGGAAAACTCTGATCCTAAACCTCTGCTGCCTTGCAGGATATCTTTGGGAGAAGAAAAGGCGAAGGAGTAAACCCGACACAAATCTAGAGTCCCTAAGGTGGTTGGATGGCACCTTGTCCGCCTCCTTCTGGCAACTCCTGCAGCCAAGCTGGTACCAAACATATTGCTTTCCTTTCGTTTGGACCACATCAGTGCGGCCGAGAGTGGGGTCTTGTCGTCTGGGCAGCCCAGGGCCCCCATACACACTGAGCAGGGTTGCATCCCAGAGATATCACTTTGGTATTGCTAACACTGTGGTTTGCTTTCACTCTCAGAGGCGCACAAAAGCCAGCAACCATTTCTTAACCACTGAAATCTCCCCAGCTTGAAAAGTTTAGATCTGACAAGCTTTCACAATAACACTTCTGAAAAGTCAGCGGGCAAGTCTCTAATATCAATTAAGCAGCTGAATGCTAACTAAGTGAACCAGATACCAAGCATCCTCATGAGGTTTTGTTTTTTTTTTTACAAAATTTTGTTGTGAGCTAAAAGTTCAATCCATTCTGTAACCTGGTTATCAAAATCTGCAAGAGAACAAATCACGATTTCCCCTGAAAGTAATCAAAGCTGCAATATTAAGCATACTAACTGTGAAGCAATAGGGACGCGGGTGGCGCTGTGGGTAAAAGCCTCAGTGCCTAGGACTTGCCGATCGAAAGGTCGGCGGTTCGAATCCCCGCGGCGGGGTGCGCTCCCGTTGCTCGGTCCCAGCGCCTGCCAACCTAGCAGTTCGAAAGCACTCCTGGGTGCAAGTAGATAAATAGGGACCGCTTACTGGCGGGAAGGTAAACGGCGTTTCCGTGAGCTGCGCTGGCTCGGCAGATGCAGCTTTGTCATGCTGGCCACATGACCCGGAAGTGTCTCTGGACAGCGCTGGCCCCCGGCCTCTTAAGTGAGATGGGCGCACAACCCTAGAGTCGGACACGACTGGCCCGTATGGGCAGGGGTACCTTTACCTTTACCTTTAAATATGAAGCAAGCACCTTTGAAGTCAGGAGGACTGACTTTCAAGTAAGCATGCAAGGGATTGGGCTGTTTAGTCAAACATGAAATTGATTTATTCTAGGATTACCCTGAAACAACATTGTAGTTGAGAGCTGGATGGTCTTTGGATACAGGAGGAACAAGTGGTTCTGGTTGCCATTCTTCAATCAATTCTTCCTTTTCCTAAAACAGAAAGAAGCCAAAATATTGGTTGTTAATAATTTTATTGAGAAAATCAGGAAGAGATTTTTGATGTAAGGAGATGGATTTTACACGCATGTCTGGTAAGTTAAATGGATACAAAAATGTAATTCATTCATATTAATATGCTTCCCATTTTCTAATCCACATATGTATTTCATGTTCTATGCATGCCAGTTGGCACTGTAACTATTGCCACATATTTGTTTGCGCTGGGAAAACATACGATTATGCTGACAACATGTTTTTCCAAGAGCAATATAGACATTAAAAGGATCATTATGAAATTAATAGACGTCTCTGTACAGATGCACCAAGCAAGTCCACCCACCTGAATATTGGTTTTATTATCACCTTTATTTATTCATTGTCCAGTATACCTGAAGGAGCGTCTCCACCCCCATCGTTCTGCCCGGACACTGAGGTCCAGTGCTGAGGGCCTTCTGGCAGTTCACTTGCTGCGAGAAGCCACGTTACAGGGAACCAGGCAGAGGGCCTTCTCGGTAGTGGCACCCGCCCTGTGGAACACCCTCCCACCAGATGTGAAAGAGAAAAACGACTACCAGACTTTTATAAGACATCTGAAGGCAGCCCTGTTCAGGGAAGCTTTTAATGTTTAATATACTATTGTATTTTAATATTCTGTTGGAAGCTGCCCAGAGTGGCTGGGGAAACCCAGACAGATGGGCGGGGTATAAATAAATTATTATTATTATTATTATTATTATTATTATTATTATTATTATGCCAAAAAGGCCTCAGGGCAACGTACCGCCTGGATACAGTGGTGGGATGGATGAGGGAAAGTAAGCAGAACTTGAATCCTGGCAACACACTGTGGGTGAGTGGTTCTTGTGTCTGAGAAACTGGTCAAGTGCCTGGCCTGGGTGGGTCTGTACTCCCCCCTAAAGGAGCAGGCAGGCTGTTTAGGGGTGCTCCTGACCCAACTCTGACACAGACGGCCCAAGACGTTTCAGTGGCTAGAATTCCTTTTATCAGCTGTGTGACAGCTAAAATCATGCCTGAACTGGGACAGCTTCACTTCAGGCTTTGGTGCTATCAAGACTGGATCACTGCAATGCACTCTATGTGAGGCTTCCTTTGCAGCAGGAAAATGCAGGTGGGGCAGAATACTGCGGCATGGTTGCTGACAGGTAAAAAAGGACCCCTGGATGGTTAAGTCCAGTCAAAATCAACTTTGGCAGGGGTGCCCAAACTTTTTTCAAAGAGGGCCAGATTTGATGAAGTGAACGTGTGTGAGGGCCGACCAAAGCTGTTGAGCTTTTTTTACAATCTTACACCAAAGTAGTTGAGCTTTGTAGGATTGAAGTTGCTGAGCTTCTCTTAGGATTTTATCCCAGGACATATAATGCTTCGGGGGCCAGATTAAATTAACCGGTGGGCCGGATTAGGCCCCCGAAACGGACTTTAGACACGCCTGGACTACAGGGTGCAGCGCTCATCTTGCTTTTCAGGCCGAGGGAGCCGGCGCTTGTCCACAGTCAGCTTTCCGGGTAATGTGGCCAGCATGACTAAACCGCTTCTGGCTCAACAGGACACCATGACGAATGCCAGAGCGCACAGAAACTGTGCTCACCTTCCTGCCGCAGCAGTACCTATTGATCTACTTGCACTGGAGTACTTTCGAACTGCTAGGTTAGCAGAAACTGGGACAGAGCAATGGGAGCTCACCCAGTCGTGGATTCAAACGGCTGACCTTCCAATCAACAAGCCAAAGTGGTTTAGACCACTGCGCCACCATCAACATTTGGCCACAGGTTCCTAACCCACACTGTTTTTGAACTGCTAGGTTGGCAGGAGCTGGGACAGAGCAACAGGAGCTCACCTCATCACACGGATTCAAACAGCCAGCCTTATGATCGGCAAGCCCAAGAGACCCAGTGGTTTAGCTCAGTGTTTCCCAACCTTTGGTCTCCATCTGTTTTCAGACTACAATCCCATCGTCCCTGACCACTGGTCTTGCTAGCTAGGGATGTTGGGAGTTGTAGTCCAAAAATAGCTGGAGACCCAAGGTTGGGAAACACTGGCTTAGACCACAGCACCACCCGCATCCCTGACAGGAGAGACATCTTGCCCACTCAGATTTCTGTACTGGTTGCCCATACACTACCGAGCCAAGTTCAAAGTGTTAGTATATTAAGCCCTTAACAGCTTGGAATCAGTTTACTTACAGGACCATTTTACTCCATATATGTCCAATTGACTGGTTGGGGCTGTGGGCCACTTAATATTTGCTCCACACTTGTAAGAAATCTGTATTTTAGTGGGGGTGTCTTTGTTATACTTTTTCCAACACCTGCTGAAAACATTTTTGTTTAGGCAAGCCTCTCCTGGCATGTAGAACTTATGTGTGTTTTGTATTTTTATCTACTGCTGATTTTAATAACCTTTTGAATGTTTTTAAATACCTATTTTAAACTGTTTATTGAGAATTGTAATGTTTTAGTTTACATTTTTGCAAACTGCTTCAAAGTTTTCTTATAACCAAGCAATACTCTCAAACCTTGGTTGTCAAACATAATCTGTTCCAGATCTATTTGGATATATATTGCACAAACAACTTAATTAAAGAAGAGCACACAACCAGGGTTTGGATGTGATTTAATAAACGCAACTAGTTATGAAAGCGGAAATGATTCATTTTGTTGTTGCTATAACGTGAACACAAGTTGTGCTTAGAATGCCCCATCTCACTTGTGAGCAAGTAGTCATTACTATTCATTACACTAAAGGAAAAGCAGAGATGGAAGCTTCCCAGGGGCTAAGAAACATCATTGGATCTCTGAGGTACTTTTAGTTCCTTCCATTTCAATGCTAACTCCTGCTTTCAAATGAGTAAGATAGATAAATATAGCATTTACAGTACCCTAGATCTCACTAACCACAAAGCAGTCATAAATGCCCTACCTTTTCCAACCTATTTAATACCACAAATTGTAATAACCACTAAATTAGATGGTTTTTTAAAAAAACCTGCATCGTGAACAATTATTTCACAATGGATGCTTAACATTAGAGGCAGGCTACCCCTGAGCATTCTATACTGAAGTCAACTTCGTATCATGCTTGTGAGCTTTCCAGAGATATCTGGCTGGCTACTGTTGGAAGCAGATGAAAGACTAGATGGACCTTTGGCAAGGGATCTTTATGCAGTTAAAGGAGAGAAAAAGCATACTGCCTCGCAAATCTCCCCGTCAAACGAAAACCAAATCACAGCCCAATGTGTGTAAGAAGACTATGGACCCAACCATAGTAGCATCTACTACTAGAGGGATGGGGCCCTCTAGATGTTGCTGAACTACAACTCCCATCATCCTTTGCCATGCTAACAGGGGGCTGTTTTGAGCTGGAGTCCAAAAACATCTAGAGTAGACATGTACAACCGGGCGACAGCAAACAACAAGTAGATCTCCAGGCTATCGTGGTGAATTGCGGGATCGTATTCGATCACCAAATATGAAACAAAGGGGAATGGAATATTCCCCTGCCTGCCCCCCTCGCTGTATTCCTCTGTCGTGTCCTATGTGCAGTCCCCTGGTGCTGTGTCCAGTTGCCGCTGCAGCTGCGAAAGCTATCATGTCATGCATTGACTGAGTGTTGTAGGTAGCTATTGCTGCGGACTTAAGTAATAGTGAATTAAAACATTCTCAACAACCCTGGTAGTCTCTCCTTCCCAAAAAAATGACAGTGGGTAGATCACTCCCAGTGTTGTTTTACTGGGAGTAGATCACAGTCTCTAGAGTTGGATGTGCCTGATCTAGAGGTTAAATGTAAAGAGACCCCGACCATTAGGTCCAGTCGTGGCCAACTCTGGGGTTGCGGCGCTCATCTTGCTTTATTGGCCGAGGGAGCCGGCGTACAGCTTCCGGGTCATGTGGCCCCCATGACTAAGCCCCTTCTGGCGAACTAGAGCAGTGCACGGAAATACCGTTTACCTTCCCGCTGGAGCGGTACCTATTTATCTACTTGCACTTCGTGCTTACGAACTGCTAGGTTGGCAGGAGCAGGGACCGAGCAACATTGTGGGGATTTGAACTGCTGACCTTCTGATCGGCAAGTCCTAGGCTCTGTGGTTTAACCCACAGCACCACCCGCGTCCCAATCTAGAGGTTTGCCACTCTTTAAAAGCCATCATAGACTGGCCCTCCAAGACTACCTCATTCCCTATGAGACCCTGTCCACAAGTCAGGCTCTGCTCCAAATATATTTGCTTTACCAACTAATAATCCACTGAAGGGAGCTGGATATAGTGAAACGATTGCTTTCTGTAGTGGTTATGATCTGCTTCGGAAGGCTGATACTTTTTGCTGTTGCTAGCTGCCTTGACCCTTGGAAAGGTGAACTAAGCGTATTTTAAAATAAAAAGCAAGTTACATCTCCACTTCATTATGAGTGACAGCTGTGAAGAAACTAGTCGTCTGGATCAGTAAAGAAAAGGTAGAGCATTTTCCAGCCATATTGCAATCATATCTGTTCTCCTGTGGAAAACTGCTGTACGACACACAGGGTTATTAAACTGGGCAATCAGCTTTCAGAATAACTTTGGAATCAGGTGGGGAACTGGATCCAGCCAGCCTTGTCATTATAGCCCCTCCCCTTCTGCAACCCAACATGGCTCAGCCATGACTATCACCTTGCATCACAATGACATAATGGCTTGAAATCAACCTGTGTACTCCTAATGCTGATCAGCTGATTGTTAGATTTTGGGAAGTAATGTGCACTGGGCCTCGCAAGTGCCACCAATCAACAGACTTTTAGATCTTCCAAAGCCCTGGGTACAGAAGTGCTGCCAATCAGCTGATCAATAGAACTTGCCAAGGTAAGCACATAGCACCACTTTCAAAGAGTTATCGTCATAGGAACTTTTTTTTTTTGCTACACAGAAACCAACATCACTCTTCAAAACAGCATCCCTAAATACCACAACTTATTAAACAGGCTTGGAGCCAGAGAAAAACATGGGCTGTGGGTGTCCTAAACAGCACCCCACACAGTGTGTCTGTCAGCCACAAACTCCCTGCTTATGCAATCATACTTCTCTAGAGCCAAGTCATTAGTAATACGAATTAACTTAACACAGTCCATAATCGAGCAGGGCTGTGTGTGTTTTTGGGAGACTTTAAGAAAAACAATCACACTTGTATATACAACTATGATTAGACAGTCCCCTCTTCTCCCCCCCCCCCCCTTCTCTCTTCCTACGTCTCTTCTCCCCCAATCTTATATTGTATACATTAAAGTTTCACGTCGAATATAACTGATATGTAAAAGGGACTTTATGATCTGAAAATAGAGGTGATGTATGTACTTTTGTAACCCAAGAAAATCTTTAATAAAAACATGTTTTTTTTAAAAAAAAAAGGATGATTAGACTGAAGTGCTTATTTCCAGCATTACAGCAATTAATCATATTGACTTTTAGTTTTTTGTCAGAGCATATTGAGGCTATTTTGGAACATCAAACCTTAGGTGTGAGGTCCGATCGCTCCTGAAGCTTGTACGTCTTGGAGAAAAGAAGTCTGATTATCCATAGGATTAGAATACCTTCCAAAATAAGATGGTAAGTTGGAGCCTGGAAAGTAAACAAAAATACCAGCTGCACATTAATCATTTCTCTAAGTTTGCCATCTCTTTAAAAGTGTACAAGTTAAATTCACCACTTTTTGCTGTTTTAACCAAACCTGACTGAAATGCCTAGGAAGCCCAGCACTGCCCAATTGGAAGGTTTCAAAAGAGAAAATGGACAAAGGCTGGATTTATTCTCTTGGATCCAATAACACAGCCTTGTAAACAAGCCTGCAAAGGTTCGGAAGTCCCCTCCACTGCACTGAACATGGAAATTCAGGGCACTAGCAAAAGAGAATACCTTCTCCCAAGAAGGTTGCTGTTGGAGACAGTGGTCCATTCTTTCTCCACTCGTTGATGTTATGGAACTGCTGGCTGCCAAACAAGTTCTTACATTTCCTAATAGGCAACTTTATGCAACTGGTATAGCTCAGAACAAGTGTTCTATACACTTAGCTATGTCTCCATACACAGAGTATCTTTCTTACTTAAGATCTCTACTCTCCCATTAGAGCGGTGTTATGTGGACATGTTGTAGACACACAGGATCTTCAAAGAGTTCAACAGTCTCTTCTCTGGGAAGATTGCTTCAACAAGCATCAGGTCAATGGGTTTGAACAGAATAGGTACACACCACTCCCTTAGAAGCATAGGCCAAAAGGTTAATCTGCTCCCTCAAAGTGTCACATCCATGCCATTTCCACCCCCAGCATTACTTAGAACTATAAATCATGTGGTTAGATTTCTGAACTTACCACTCGCCTACAGAAGTATAACTATGCCAGGCCAACCAAACTGCTCTGCCAATCCGAATTAAAAGATGCAGTCTCTGAATACAGACAGCGCTAGAAACATGGTACAGTCATACCTCGGGTTACAGACGCTTCGGTTTACGCGTTTTCAGGTTACGGACATGCCAAAACCCGGAAGTACCAGAACGGGTTACTTCTGGGTTTTGGCGCATGCGCATAAGCACTAAATCGCGATCCGCACATGCACAGATGCGGCACTGCAGGTTGCAAACATGCCTCCCGCATGGATCGTGCTCGCAACCCGAGCGTCCACTGTATTATGGGTAAGCCAACCAATGGCAATGGGATTTTGTACTAGGTATTAAGACTACCCAATGCAGCACTGTCTGTTCTGAGTGAAAGCCAGAAGGCTTGGGAGATGGGGTACGAGCTCTGTCACCAACCCACGCTATAAACAAACAGAAGCCTATTCATTTAAAACATAATGTCCTTCATCAAAACTAATTTCAGAGTGGCTTATTAGGTTAAAAAATACAAATAATAAAAAAGTAAGCCAGGAAATAAAAATTAAGAATACTTAAGTGTATGTAAAATACTTTAAGACACCTGAATAAGAAGGTGTGTGTTTGCCTAAAGCAAAAAATAAGTCCATGTTGGAGAACTGGGAATTAATTCAGCAGAGCGTTCTAGACAGACACCCACTGAAAGATAACCAAGATTATGCACATTTACCCCACATTTATAAGCGAAACTTATAAACAGAACCTATACGTTTGCTCAGAATTCAATGGTGCTCATGCCTAAATAACCCTTATAACTGCAATATTTAATGACACCTGATATCTTGATGGGAGCTATGGGGTGGGAACCCAAAGCCATCTAAATCAAGTTTGCCCCACAGCAGGAAACAGTAATAAGAATAAGAATAATGTGGCACACACACACCATTTAAATGGGAATTCCCCTGAACTTTGGGGGCCCAGCTCCAACAATAATAATAATAATAATAATAATAACAACAACAATAATAATGATGATGATGATGATGTTGCACAGACACACCGTTTGAATGGGAGCTCCCCTGAACTTGGGGGGCCCAGCTCCCTCAATAATAATACTCATGTTGCACAGACACACACCATTTGAATGGGAATTCCCCTCAACTTTGGACGCCCGGCCCCCTCAAGTTTTTATTTTTATTTTCTTGGGAGGGGGGCTGCGAAGGGAACTCTGCCCCTTGTTGTTGTTAGCTCCTATGCGTCTTCCTGACGGCCAGGCGCGGCGGCCCCTTTCCCCTCCCCGCCCACGGGCCTCTCCCCCGGGCAGCCACCCTCCAACCGGCGCCCCACCCCGGCCTCAGCCTCCCTCTTCGGCCGGGGTGGCGGGCGAGAGGAGACCCCCGGCGGCCCCTGCTCCTTCCCCGACCCCTCGGGAAGCCTCCAGCCTCTCCTCGCTCCGTTCCGCGGAGCCCTGCGGCGACCCACCCGGCCCCCCACCGCCTCCCGGCCCGCTCACCTCATAGAAGGCCTGGACCATCTCCACCAGCACCCACTGCTGCCCCGCGCCCTCCGCCGCCATCGCCGAGAGATGCTTCCGGGTCCCGGCGCGCGCCGCGACGTCACGCCGCGTGTGGGGGCGGGGCTGGGAGCCCGAGGCGGACCCGCCCGTCGCCACGCCCCCTTTTAACCCCTTCCACTCCCCGGAGGAGCCTGCCTGATAGAGACGAGGAGTGGGGAGCGCAGGTGGAGGCGGCGGGTCTTCTCACTCGCTGACACCCCCCCCCCCCGGGAGGTGGGTGGGTGGGAATCCAGTTTATGGCCCTGTGGCTAATCCTATGCGTGTTTACCAACCACCGGTGGTGGAGGACACATCTTGCGGAAATAAAGTATTGGAAGGGTTGCAAAGATGCCCCACCCCATAGGATCGGTCGCAAGATGCAGAATATTGGAAGGGTTGCAAGGATGTCCCACCCCATAGGATTGGTCGCAAGATGCAGCAGTGCACGCACGCCATTGGAATGGCAATGCCATTTCTTAATTTACAAAAATAGGTGCATTATCTCTTTTTTTCAAGTTGTGCTTTTACAGATCAGTTTCAATTGTTGTGAGACATGTGTGTTGCATTAGATTCAGCAGGGCTTACTCTCAGGTAAGTGCAGCTGCAGCCTTTGTGACCCAAGTCCTGGGTCCTTTTTAGGTTCAGGATGTCAATGCTTTACACTCACCCCCACCCCTCACAGTACTGTATTTGAAAACGTACACTTTGTACTTAAACACAAATTGGCCGGGAAATTCATTCTCGGTGTCTTTTATCAGTTTATTTAAAGAACAACAAACTGGTGATTGCTTTAACTTTTGGATATGTGGTGATTTGAATCATGAGGATGAATTAGAAGATCTGCTGAGTCTTGAATGAGTCTTGCTTTGGAACTGAGGACTTCATTAGATTTTCTTCTGCCTTTTATTTTGTTCTAAAATGTGTAAGCGTGGTCAGCTTCCTAAAAAAAAGTCAGCAACTCTGGGGAACCTTTCCTAAAAAAAGGTCAACAACTTTGGGGTCCCCCCCTTTAAAAAGATGGACAACTTTGGGGGGCACTGGAGGGATCTTTGAACCACGGCGCCGGATATGTTTAAGACGGCCTTCCGGCTGCTCTCCAGTAGTTCTCTTAAACCTCCGTCGCAAAGCTATCGCTGCCCCCTTATTATTTTAAGAGGATGGTTCCAACTTGTGTTCTCACATTTTTTCAATGGGCCCTAGGTGGTCCTGTCCTATTGGTTCAAAACGCCAGTGGTGTAGGACACAAAGCTTGCTGTGAAAGAACGAGAACAAGAGCATCATAATTCACAAGAATTACTTGCGAGTTGCAGTTCAGCACCATCTGGAGGGTCAAAGGTTCCCCACACGGCCTCACCTGATTCTAAATGGTCTCTGTTTACTCTTTTATACAGCAACTTGAATTCACAGCACTCTGTGTAGAAACATAAAGGGGTTCACGAGTCTTTGCCGCATGACGCTTCCGGGAGATCATTTAGCAGGAAGTTTTGGATTGAGGGTGGCGCTGTGGGTAAAACCTCAGCGCCTAGGGCTTGCCAATTGCATGGTTGGCGGTTCGAATCCCCGCGGCGGGGTGAGCTCCCGTCTTCGGTCCCAGTTCCTGCCCACCTAGCAGTTCGAAAGCACCCCTAAAGTGCAAGTAGATAAATAGGTACCGCTTTCTAGTGGGAAGGTAAACGGCGTTTCCGTGTGCTGAGCTGGCTCGCCAGAGCAGCTTCGTCACGCTGGCCACGTGACCCGGAAGTGTCTCCGGACAGCGCTGGCCCTCGGCCTCTTAAGTGAGATGGGCACACAACCCTAGAGTCGGACACGACTGTCCCGTACGGGCAGGGGTACCTTTACCTTTTACCTTTGGATTGAGCCAGGGGAGGTCACAGGATCGCCTAAATCAGGGTTTCCCAAACATGCGTCTACAGCTGTTTTTGGACTACAACTCCTGTCATCACTAGCTAGCAAGACCAGTGGTAGCCCCAAAACAGCTGGAGACCCAAGTTTTGAAAACCCAGGCCCAAATTGTGGACCAAAGCAGATGTGACATCAGATACTTCTTCCAAAATGACATCAGCGTATATAGGTATAAGCTGTCTCTCCCCAGCTGCAATCCCAACCATCTCCACCACCCACTGACATGGCTATGAGTTAGGGTGCCAATGGGAGCCCTCTGCCCTCTGGATTTGATGCGGTTTCTAAGTACGCATTTAGCACCATGCTCTAGCTTGGACCCTGAGTTATTAACATTTATTATTATTATTATTTATTGAATTTATATACCACCCTATACCTGGAGGTCTCAGGGCGGTTCACAAAACAAGATCAACATATAAAACCAAAATATATATAATCAAAATAAAAACAGGTTACCTCTATAATTATTACAGTGGTACCTCGGGTTACAGACTCGAGCTTCAGGTTACAGACTCAGCTAACCCAGAAATAGTACCTTGGGTTAAGAACTTTGCTTCAGGATGAGAACAGAAATTGCGCAGTAGCAACGGGAGGCCCCATTAGCTAAAGTGGTGCTTCAGGTTAAGAACAGACCTCCAGAACGAATTAAGTTCTTAACCTGAGGTACCACCGTATTATTATTATTATTATTATTATTATTATTATTATTACTACTACTACTATTATTATTAGGGACGTGGGTGGCGCTGTGGGTAAAAGCCTCAGCGCCTAGGGCTTGCCGATCAAAAGGTTGGCGGTTCAAATCCCCGCGGCGGCGTGCGCTCTCGTCGTTCGGTCCCAGCGCCTGCCAACCTAGCAGTTCGAAAGCACCCCCGGGTGCAAGTAGATAAATAGGGACCGCTTACTAGCGGGAAGGTAAACGGCGTTCCGTGTGCGGCTCTGGCTCGCCAGAGCAGCGATGTCACGCTGGCCACGTGACCCGGAAGTGTCTCCGGACAGCGCTGGCCCCCAGCCTCTTGAGTGAGATGGGCGCACAACCCTAGAGTCTGGCAAGACTGGCCCGTACGGGCAGGGGTACCTTTACCTTTACTATTATTATTATTATTACTATGCCACCCATCTGACATCATCATCATCATCATCATCATTATTATTTTGCCACCCACTCTGGGCAGTTTCCAACAAGGTAAAACACAATTCAAGCAGACAAAGTCTACGCATGGATGTGTGGGAGTCACATGCCAACAATAAGGGAAGAAAGGAGGAGAACCAGCTTCAGTTCTGCACTTCTTGTTCTTCCTGCTACAATCTAGAGAAGGTATTTTGCTCATCTCATTGACACTTCCTCTGTTGGCTCGCATGGCAGGCTTAGCCCAGAACTGTGGCATGAGGAATCAGTGAGTCAACACCTAACCAAACTGATTCAATATTCTCTCCTCCTATTTCTCTTCCGGAAAATGGCGAGAAACAAATATTACAAAACGTTCAAGTTGCAATCGTTCGTACGGTCACGTTTGCAACACTGACATTGAGCATATTTCCTAGGAAGTAGGTGCCTATGAGCCCAGGGGGACTTTACTTCTGTGTAAATCTGCCATCCTAATCCCGTTTACCTGCAACTGGGAGTAAATGTCTCAGAATTCAATATGACTTAATTCATGGCTGTGGTAGCAAAGCAACCCATAAATGCAAAGTTACTTATACATTGAGGGCAAGTGAGAAATTGTATGAATTAATTCTGAGTAGATATGGTTAGGACTGACTAAGAGATGACTGTGTTAGCATTTTAATTAGGAATAATTTAAAGCAAAGCAAAGGAACTTGTTTATTCAGATGACTTTGGGCACACCCAGAAGGGATTGCTGATTTTGCCTGGTCCCTTATAACACCTTGAAGAGAGGCACATCCTTAAATTGGGAAAAAGGAGGATGGGCCGTGGAAGCATAATAATGCAAATCTACAGCTGCTGCGCCACCTGAGTCTTGAAGGAGTGGACTGTCCCACGCCTTCCGTCCACCTGTGCAGTATTTCCTAAGAGAAGGGAAAAAGTGGAACCAATGCTACCATCACGGTTGTGATAAATTCACTCTGTACGCAACTCCCAGCACTTTATGAAACACTATTTGCCACAACACCAGATGGGAAGCAAATTGTACGGTGGGGGTGGGGGGGGGAAGAGTGAAGTAATAATGCTTTTCAGCTGGTGGCCACGGGCGAAGCAAGTAGAAAAACAGGACTTCAGTTTTGTACTTTCAGCCACACCCTTCTTTAGCACGTCCTGGATTGCATTTTCGGTAAACACCAACCAGAATAAATAATGCACGCTCCAATTTACATAATCCTACGGGTCTTGGGGTGTGAGTGTGTCGTCGTCTCCCAGTTTTATTTTGTCATAACTTGCAAAGAGCAGCGTGAAAAAGGAGTAGCAGTGAAACAATAGCGGAGAAAGGTTTTGAGAATACAGAAAAGTAGTTCACTGAAAAGGGGAAGAAAGGGGCTGTAACAGGTTTAGGGAAAACAGGTAATAATAATGATGATGGTGATGATGATGATGTTTTATTTATACCCCGCCCTCCCCAGCCAAGACCGGGCTCAGGGCGGCTAACCAGGTACAGTGGTACCTCAGGTTAAGTACTTAATTCGTTCCGGAGGTCCGTTCTTAACCTGAAACTGTTCTTAACCTGAAGCACCACTTTAGCTAATGGGGCCTCCTGCTGCCACTGTGCCGCCGGAGCACGATTTCTGTTCTCATCCTGAAGCCAAGTTCTTAACCCGAGGTAATATTTCTGGGTTAGCGGAGTCTGTAACCTGAAGCGTATGTAACCCAAGGTACCACTGTATAAAACAAGATTAGAATAGAACATTAAAATCTAGCCTCATTTCAGTAGAAACTCAAATCAAAAACTTTTGGGGGATGAAAATGTCAAATCTTCACCAAGGCAAACTATCCAGACTGGTCCTACGTGGGCCAGAAAAAAGCCAGGGAAGTCCCCAAATAGGAGATCAGAGGAGGAAATTCGGAGAGAGCGTTCCACTCTGACCATTGCAGAGTTGGCATAAAGAAGGAAATCAAAGGAGCTTCGTTACCATGTGGCCTTGAAATTCTGGATACCCCCCCAAAAAACTGATGCCAAAGTTTTGTGCTGCGAACCCCACTTTTCGTGTTGCCCCCTGCCACCAGGTAATTGGCTCAGCAAATCGGGGTCACAGGTTAATTCCCCCAAATCTAACCTTGTCCGATGGACTCCAAACAAGTGTCACAGTTTTCTGCCAGTTTTGTGCCACAACCCCCACGTTGATGAAGCTGATCAAAGGAGTTGGCCAAAAAGAGAAAGCTCAAGGCTGGGGATAGATAGAAGGATAATGAGCACTAGGATTGAAATCCCGCAAGACTACCGTATTTTTTTGCTCTATAAGACTCACTTTTCCCCTCCTAAAAAGTAAGGGGAAATGTGTGTGCGTCTTATGGAGTGAATGCAGGCTGTGCAACTATCCCCGAAGCCAGAACAGCAAGAGGGATTGCTGCTTTCAATAAGGCATGAACCAGACTACCATGAATCTTTCACAACAAACATTTTTTGGTACAGTCATACCTCATGTTATGTTCGCTTCATGTTACGTTCTTTCAGGTTACGTCCCGTGGCGACCTGGAAGTACCGGAAAGGGTTACTTCCGGGTTTCGCCGCTCACGCATGCGCAGATGCGCAAATGCGCAAAATGACATCACACGCATGCACAGAAGCATTGAATCGCAACCCACACATGCGCAAATGCGCTGCTGCAAGTTGCATTCTTTTCATGTTGCGAACGGGCCTCTGGAACAGATCCCGTTCGCAACCAGAGGTACCACTGTATTCATATTTTATTGAAAAGGTTTCCATTATAAAGAAATAAAGCGATACAAAGAAAATAAAAGCAAAAATACAAACATAAGGATAACCCACAAGCATTGTATAAAGAAGCTGTAAGGTTGTTCTTTTCCGGGAGAGAACTGTGATGTTCAGTGCCACCAATCGTACAGAATAAAAGGTCCTAGGAGTTAACAGTACAGTATATATGTCCACAGTGCTGGAATGCCAGCGCACAGTCTCAGGTTTTTCCCATGGTGCCAAAATACTCTGTGATTTTCAATGCTGTATAGTTGCTTAAAACCTGAGGTCTGCAGAGCTGATGCTGAAACCACCAGACCAGCCTTGATATCCTTAAAACCCATTTGTCAACTAGAAAAATGTTAAGCAGTCGATCCCGCCGTCTTGCTGAAGTTCATAAGGGCATTGCTGTGTTTACAGATCATGTAATCCAGACCAGAAGGCAAACAGGAATTCCTTCTACTTATGGGTAAAACATGCGTGAAGGTGATGGCAGAACACTTCGAGCCTGACAGGCATAGCCACAACAATTTAGGATGCTGAGAAAATCAGAGATTTTCACTGTCTCTGGTCTTGGGAAATACAGGAGTCATCCTTAGTAAGGTCTGAGCAATGAGTTATGGATTTGATGCCAGAAGTACGCACTGCCCAATAAATTACAAAGATCTGGTGTGTTGCCATAGATCTGCATCACTCCATTGCAACAATACCTTGAACTCTTTGTAATTGAGGGACTATTTGTAATTAATTTGGGTAGGGTGAGTTTGCTTGCTCAATTTGCAGTCTACTGTATACTAAATATGCATATGTGGAAATGATTCACAGGCAAGTCGTATCCCTCTACTGTGTCAGGAAAGGGAAACAACAATTGTTTCAACGATAAGCAAATCTTGGGTCCAAATAAGTATTTGCAGCCTTTTCTGCCTCTAAAAAGCCTCTCTGAAGGTCTATGGGCCTCCCCAGAATAGCTTGTAATGTAGCATGGAAAGTTCCTACATAGAAATTGTCTTCAGAAAAGGTACATTACAGAATTAGTTGCAAGAAAGAAAAATATCTGACCCTATAAACCCTGTCCCTATTTATTATTGTTGTGGTATATTTAATTGTTCTCTATTCCTCTTAGTATTTCCCCAATTTAAATAACTCAGTTTCCTCTTTGTTGTTATGCAGTACCTAATTTGTGGCTTGCCGTAGTTTGAAATGTTTAAATTGCAAAACTACCCCATGACAAATGCATACATACATGAGCTTATGAGCCAGCTATTGAATTTAGGCTTGTAAAGATAGTGCTCAGTACCTTTTGTGCAGATATTTTTCTGTCAATAAAAGAAAAAAAGAGGATACTTAGGGAAGCTGTAAACAAAACAGGGCATTGTGGCTTGGGCGGTATACAAATGATGTAAAATAAGCAAATAAATACAATTTTCATATGCAGTAAAAACTTGAGGTAAGAGAATTTCCACATGTTCTTTTAAAATTTGAGATTCCAGGATGTTCGTAAGATTTATTTTGTTTGAAGTTTGAATGCTAACGCAATAGATCACTTTTGGTGAAAGAAAGAAAGAAAGAAAGAAAGAAAGAGGGAAGGAGGGAGAAAGGAAGGAAGGAAGGAAGGAAGGAAGGAAGGAAGGAAGGAAGGAGGGAGGGATGGAGGGAAGGAAGGAAGGAAGGAAGGAAGGAAGGAAGGAAGGAAGGAAGGAAGGAAGGAAGGGGGGGACTCATAATATCGCCAGATACATTAGTCTAGGATTGGAGAACCTATGATCCTCCAGATGTTGATGGATTCCAAATCCTGTCAGCCCCAGCCAGCTTGATTGACAGTCAGGGAAAAGGAGAGTTGTATTTCAGCAACATCTGGGGAGGTCACAGGTTCCCCATCCCTACCTTCTTCAATGGTTCTCTGACCTACCACCGGGTTTTGCCCATACAAGTTTTAGGCTACAGCCTTATACACACTTTTCTGGGAACAAGTCCCATTGAACACCGTGGCTTCACTTCTGTGGAAAAACGAATAGGATCTCCATCTTCATTAGCATGAAGTTGACCCGCAACAAGATTAAAGCAGGACCTTTCCAAGGAGTAGACTAAATATGTGCAAACTTGTTTCATGAATCATACATCCCAGGGCACTGGTAATAATAAAAAAGGTCTTTACTGAGCGCAGAAGGAAATACATTGAACGTGATTCATTGGGTTTATTGCCTTCTCCATATTCAATGAGGCAAAGCAGGTAAGGCAATTACTTTTATTGGACCAGCCCCTGATGGCGAGAGTTCATAAACTTCCAAAGCTCACAGTTCTGTTCTTCTGGCATGGACTGAGTAGTATGCTATTGAGGCAGTAAAATTAATGGCAATGTGGAGAGCATATCTACCCATGGGACAGACGGGATATTTATTCTGCATATTGGCCCTTCAGGAGGTACTAGCTACCTTTGGGATCCAGGAGAAAGAAAGAGAAGCATGGATGTTACTAAGCAAACACAGTCCTGGGTTTCCCTGAGTGAGGGAGCCTGACCCAGCAAAATGGCTGAACTGGGGACAGAGGCGTCAGGCTGCCCCCAAGATTGAGGGGGGGGGGGCTGTCGCACGCTGCATGCGTGTGATGTCATGTGGACAACGTCACATTGTCTGCAGAGGTCATATTAACAACAACAACAACAACAATCTATTATTTATACCCCACCCATCTGGCTGGGTTTCCCCAGCCGCTCTGGGCGGCTTCCAACAAAATATTAAAATACTGTAGTCCAAACATTAAAAGCTCCCCTAATCAGGGCTGCCTTCAGATGTCTTCTAAAAGTCTGGTAGTTATTGTTCTTTTTGACATCTGGTGGGAGGGCATTCCACAGGGCGGGTGCCACTACCGAGAAGGCCCTCTGCCTGTTTCGCTGTAACTTGGCTTCTCGCAGTGAGGGAACCACCAGAAGGCCCTTGGCGCTGGACCTCAGTGTCCAGGTAGAACGATGAGGTGGAGACACTCCTGAAGGTATACTGGACCAAGGCCGTTTAGGGCTTTAAAGGTCAGCACCAACACTTTGAATTGTGCTCGGAAACGAACTGGGAGCCAATGTAGGTCTTTCAAGACCGGCGTTATGTGGTCCCAGTGGCCACTCCCAGTCACCAGTCTAGCTGCCGCATTCTGGATTAGTTGTAGTTTCCGGGTCACCTTCAAAGGTAGCCCCACATAGAGCTCATTGCAGTAGTCCAAGCGGGAGATAACCAGAGGAGCTGACCACTGAAACGGTAATGTGTGTGATGCGCATTGCGCATGACATGCAGGCACCACACTCCCCAGGCCCCCTCAACATTGAGTCATGGTGGGTAAAGTAATCTAGTAAACGTTAATCTCAACTGGATTTTAGAAGAACAAATCACAGAAATTCCATTTCCTCCCCAAATTTGCAGAAGCCCAGCATCATATTACTTATCGTGAATAAATAAATCCAGCTACAGATTGTTTGACATTCTGATGGCAACATGCTTAACCGACTTAAATATCTTATGTCACAGCTAGGCATAGAAATAATCTGCAGTGGTATATCTTTTCCACTAGGGAGCAGTTATGTACTAGCTACAACAATGCTTGCAAATTGGAAAGCTTCCAAAATCTGAAAGGCCACCAGTATTGTTCAAAGTGGCAACATATGTAAGTTTCCTGTTTGTTATCTCTGAACTGGTTTGACCTGAGATATTATTACTACCACTACTGTAGGTTATTTACATTTGAGAGAGGATAGCTCCAAAATCAGATATTTTAAGGACACTTAGGCAATCCAGAGATATGAGGAAAACCTATTACATTAGTAAACATAATTTCTTTCTCAGGTGCCAGATCTGATAAAGATAAATTTTAATTAAGATTAATGAGATCTTGTCAGCTTGTACACTGTATATCTATTATTTATATTTATTGAATTTATATACCGCCCTATACCCGGAGGTCACAGGGAGGTTCACAGAACAAAATATAAAACCGCAAAATATATAATCAAAATAAAAACAAATAACGCCCCCCAAAAACACATTTAAAAAGGGCATATCTACGATTCATCGAACAATCGTGTATCTATGATTCATTGAACAATACGGCTGATGCTTTCAATGGTTTATTTTTAAACACACCCATAATAATGCTAGTATTGCAGGTATTTATGTGGCATATGCAATGGTCGATTCCCCTTGGCACTACATAGCTTTAAATTCAAATTGCATATGCAGCCAGCTTGGGATGTGATTGTGCTAAGACTATGAAGAGAATTATTAGTTAATGGTAATTAAGAGTAATAGAGAAATTAAGAAATGCAGAAGAAGTGATAAAGAATGGAAAATCATCAGAGGTTGTTGACGGAAGTCCAAAACATTGTGTAAGATAAGAATTTATGTTAAATGATTGTTGGAAATGATATGTTAAAAAAACCCCAATAATAAATACACACACACACACACACACACACACACACACACACACAGTGTCTCTGTCTTATCTGGATTGAGCTTCAGTTTGGTGGCTCTCATCCAGTCCAAGCACTGGTCCAGCACTTCCACTGCCTCACCTGCAGATATAAAGGAGAAATCGAGCTGAGTGTCTTTAGTGTACTGCTGACAACATACTCCGAACCGCCCGATAACCCTACCCAGCGGTTTCACGTAGACGTCAAACAACATGGGGGATAGGATTGAGCCTTGCGGAACCCCACATTGAAGGTTCCATGGGGAATTGACCGAGATCCTTGCAACATAGAACCACTTTTGCCCTGATTTCAGATGTGGCTTTGTGATGCGGGTTCTGCACTCCACCGAGTCCCTCACTCAGACAGGTGCTGTTTTCCTCTTTAGGGCTCGCGCATAGGCAATTGCTATTCCTCCCAGGTGAACAGGTAATTGGCAGACCGTAATACATGAAACTCGTAATCCGGCTGAGCAATAAAATATTATTGAAAAATAATGAGAAATTTAAAGGGGTCAGAGTAATGAAACCCTGACCAAAAAAACCCACACCCTATTAATATGAAGATTGACTTAAAGGGAGAGCACCTGTTCCTTTTACAGTCACCTGGAGAAATATTTGGGCTGTAACATCTTCCAGTCCTGCTTTGCCACGTGACGGGGCGGACGGCGGACTGCAGCCGTCAAATCTCACCGTCAACCAAATGTTAAAGGTAAAAGAGTATTCCTAAAAGCAAAGGATTTAGCATCGATATTGGCTTTTGGGATTAACTAAATTATGAGTGTGCAGAGTCTCTGGCTGTGCCATTGCCGCTCTTGCTTTTGTTGGAAGGAAGACAGGAATGAGAACAGCTTGAGGCAGCCCAACCATCTTTCTCTGGGAAGGAGAAGATGCACAGCTCACCTGGCTATCTTCCAGTATAAACCCTGCTTACATTTCACATTCTTCAGTGTCCTATCCTTTTTTTAAACAGGGAGGCTGAGATCAGGGTAAATAATGGGAAGAGAACGATGACGTTCCTGCCCAACAAGAAACAAAAGAAGAAAGTTGCGCTCAGACACATCAGTCATATCAAATGGAGGTATGAGGGCTAGACCTGACCTTTTGGTCTCAAGGCGAGGAAGTATTGGAGAGATAAGGACAGGAGACTCCTGTGATGTGCTGTCCCTCAAAATTTACAGTCTCACATTTTTGTGGCTTGTTAAGCTGCTGTTTTCTTTTGTTAAAAGCAGCTGTGAAAGGGGAGGCTTTGGATGAAGGCTGCAGTGCCTGGAGAAATATATCCACAATATGGATATCCCCTCCGTCGCATCTAGCTTCACCATTAAGCAGGAACGTATTGTGGCTACAATCCTTGCACAAATTAGAAAACACTTTCATTTTAAATTTGTTTGCTTGGTTTTCAGATCAAAGTTTTACAATCACATATCCAATATAAAACATAAAAAACAAGATTCCAAGGAATCTTCTGGACTTCTCCCCTCTCCTTTGTGGGTCCTATTGTTAATCATTTTCTCCTGCATCTTTTATAATAATCCAAATCTTTTACATCTCCATTACGTCCACCATTAAACTACAAGTTTATTCCAGTCCTGCTAACTGTTTTAACTGTTTGCAATGGTTTTTAAGATAAATTATAAATTTTCCCATTCCTTATTGAAATTTTGGTCTTCCTGATTTCTGATTCTTCCAGTCATAGAATCATAGAATCATAGAATCATAGAGTTGGAAGAGACCACAAGGGCCATCGAGTCCAACCCCCTGCCAAGCAAATTTTGGCATTTTTGCCAAAATTAGAAAACACATTCAGACACCCAGGGCTGGTGCTGGACTTCACGGAGCCCGTGGTTTGGTGCTGCTGATGTCCCCCCACTCAACATCAGGCTCTGCTCTTCTTGTGGCAACCTTGGCCATCACAAGCTTTCTCTGATGTCACATCCATCAACCTCCACCAGCCTCCCAGACATGCTTCAGTGGTAGATGGGAAACAGAACTTTCAATGAGAGCTAAGGTCAGCTCTCATCTGTGGTAGCAACCAACATCTTAATTCACCCAGAATGCAATGCCCTGGCCTATAAAATGTCTAGATGTAGCCCTACCTGGACTATACTCTATGGAATCAATGAATTTAATAGATCTAGGTATCAGGGCATTGAATTTTAGGTAATTTAAAATGGTGTTTGGTCCATGTGGATGGGACCACCTGAGCTTGGCTTCTGTTCTAAACTGGCACTGCCACCTACCACTGAAAACCATCTTGGGTCCAGGCAGGGAAAGCAATGGCTGGCAGTGCATCTAATTTGAACTGGTGAGGGGCCCTGCCAAGCCCTGAAGGCCTCAGCTTCCAACTTCCAAACACTCTCTTCTTGCCAATGTAGCTCAGTTTCATGCCACAAAGATGTACACATTCACTGTGCATACGTTACTAACTTTTGATTTTGAAATGACTTAATCTCCCTTCCAGGACTTGGTCAGGCATGTAGAAGCAGCTGGTGACTCAGCAGAAGAGGCTGAGGAAACCCGAAGGATCAAAGGAGCGCTAGGAGCAAAAATTGACGTATTGGGTCAGGGTGAGATCTGAAACGATGTGGATTTTTACAGCTTCTTCAGACCTTAGTAGTAGTTCATAAAATACTCCTTGGATGGCAAGACAAGCTATAAAACCACAACTCTACCAGTCTTGTAAGGGCTTTCAGCAGCAGATGCAAGCAGATGTAGGCATAATGCTATGTTTAGGTACTCTCAAGTTGCTTCTTTTTAACATCAGTAATAAGTGGCACATAGCTCAAATGTCTGTTGTCTTTGTCCATGGAGTTTTCTTGGCAGGGATACTGGAGTAGCTTGCCGGTTCCTGCTCCAGGTGGATCACGTTTGGTCAAAACTCTCCACTATGACCATCTTGGGTGGCCCTGCATGGCATAGCTCATAGCTTCTCTGAGTTATTCAAGCCCCTTCGCCATGGCAAGGAGAGTCCCATGGACTGCAAGAAGATCAAACTATCCATTCTTAAGGAAATTAGCCCTGAGTGCTCACTGGAAGGACAGATCGTGAAGCTGAGGCTCCAATACTTTGGCCACCTCATGAGAAGACTCCCTGGAAAAGACCCTGATGTTGAGAAAGATGGAGGGCACAAGGAGAAGGGGACAACAGAGGACAAGATGGACAGTGTTCTCGAAGCTACCAGCATGAGTTTGACCAAATTGCGGGAGACAGTGGAAGACAGGAGTGCCCTGGTCCATGGGGTCACGAAGAGTCGGACACGACTAAACGACTAAACAACAACAACAACAAGCTCAAATGCAATATGTTTCACACTGTTTTCTTTTTGTGTACAGGAGAACCTTGAACCCAACTGTGGGCAGCCAGGTCCAGAGTGTGGCCAGAATCAGCCAAATTCAAAGAGAGGGTAATAAGAAGCTGCCGTTGCAATGAAGATATCTGCCAACACAGCCCAACTAAACAGATCAGGATGAGTGGAGGGTTGCAGAGCTCTGTTGGCACTGCTGGAGGAACAGAGACACTATACCCTGGCCTATATCCTTATGAGATGGAGCTCCTCATCAGGTAAGGCAGCCTATGTCATCCTTCTGAAGCCTTGACCAATCTATAGGCCAAGGAGGACCATTCTGGAGGTGAGTCAGGAGCCGGAAAGACAGAAGAGAATCCTGGGTGAAATTTAAAGCACTCTTAGGATGAAGCCTGCAGGGTGGACAGACAAGGCACAGCCTCAACCCCCATGTGGGTAGGGACCAGAAGCAGACGTGGCATCATAATTTATCTTCAATTTTAAACATCTGCGTTGATTGCTTCAGAGGACGAGCAGGCAAATAATCATGTAAAAGCAGCCCTTGAATTCTGGGCACCACAGTTCAAGAAGGACACTGACAAACTGGAACGTGTCCAGAGGAGGGCAACCAAAATGGTCAAAGGCCTGGAAACGATGCCTTATGAGGAACGGCTAAGGGAGCTGGGCATGTTTAGCCTGGAGAAGAGGAGGTTAAGGGGTGATATGATAGCCATGTTCAAATATATAAAAGGATGTCATATAGAGGAGGGAGAAAGGTTGTTTTCTGCTGCCCCAGAGAAGCGGACATGGAGCAATGGATCCAAACTACAAGAAAGAAGATTCCACCTAAACATTAGGAAGAACTTCCAGACAGTAAGAGCTGTTCGACAGTGGAATTTGCTGCCAAGGAGTGTGGTGGAGTCTCCTTCTTTGGAGGTCTTTAAGCAGAGGCTTGACAACCATATGTCAGGAGTGCTCTGATGGTGTTTCCTGCTTGGCAGGGGGTTGGACTCGATGGCCCTTGTGGTCTATTCCAACTCTATGATTCTATGATTCTATTCTATGATTCTTGAATCACCATGCCAAATATATTTTGACTGAGCAGTTAGTGTCACCGCAAAGCTAGAGAAATAACTGAAGGGTGATCAAAACCTCAAAGTAATTATTCCATGAGGAATTGATGTAAGGAGAAGCCCTGATGCAACATTCCAGCATATATTAGTAAGCTTGGCCACTTGAATAAGCAGATGGTGCAAGATGCTCTAGAACAGGAATGGTGACCAGTACACAGAGCGGCACTTTGTTCTCCAGACCTTTGCCAGGGTGAGGCTCAATTTGAAAAGTTTTTGCTATCAAGCCTAAATGGTTTGTGTGCTCACTCGGGTATAGAACAATATACAAACACACACATTTATATATCACATACACTATTCAAATGAGAGATGGAACACTAAAATTATTTATTAAATAAATAAATAAATAAATAAATAAATAAATAAATAAATAAATAAATAAATATGTGCTGTGATCTAAACCACTGAGCCTCTTGGGCTCGCTGATCAGAAGGTCGGTGGTTTGAATCCCCACAACAGGGTGAGATCGCGTTCCCTGTCCCAGCTCCTGCCAAGCTAGCAGTTCAGAAGCACGCCAGTGGGTTTGAGCCCCACTATTGGCAAAAGATTCCTGCATTGTAAGGGGTTGGGCTAGATGACCCTCATGGTCCCTCCCAAACTCGATTCCCTGATTCTCTGATTCCATGAAACCAATATCCCCCCTCCCCTGGGTTCCATCTATTCATGAATATCTACCTTTCACACATCACATTCGTGAACATGCAAACACCATTCTGCCTCAAACACATTTGAAACCTCCCATGTACCCACACAAACATATACTAGCCGACATCCAAAAACATGACATCCACTCACATTCATGCCCTGGCTTCAGTCCACAAATATCCACTGGCTTCTGTTGACTGTCTTCCAAAGGTGAACTTCCATCAACCGACATCCACAAACATCAGTCTGCTTTAGCCTTGCAGTGTCCACCAACTTCTGAATCCAAAAGCCACTGGCTTCCATCCACCAACATCTGCCAGCTTCTCTTAGGTCCATCATGAGACACCAGCCAGCTTCCAACCACAGATACCGGCAGCCTTCAAGCAAGCAAACTTGCCTTATTATCACTCCTTAGCATCTCACTGCCAGAGGGTTGCCTCCTTCCATTCGTCAGTTTGCCTCCTCCAAGTGGAAGAAACCTGGGCAGCGCTGAATGTCACATCCATTGCCAGGTGTGTCCTGCTGGAAACAGAGAAGGGCTTTCCCCTTGGCCTGCCTTTATATCCACTCAGTTGCCAAGTGCTTTTGTGACATCACAAGAAACCCACAGCCAATGGCAACAGCTGGGGAGGCATCATCTTCATTGCTTTGAGCCTCACAATGGCAGGTGGACCTATCAGTGTTTGTGTGCTTGTTTATTCTGGAAGCGGGTGGCGCTGTGGTCTAAACCACTAAGCCTCTTAGGCTTGCCAATCAGAAGGTCAGCAGTTCCATTCGCCTTGATGGGGTGAGCTCCTGTTGCTCTGTCCCAGGGCAGTTTACAATATAATAACACAAAAATACATACCATAAGGGTAAAGGTAAAAGGTAAAGGGACCCCTGGACGGTTTAGTCCAGTCAAAGGCGACTATGGGGTGCTGCTGCGAGGAACGAAAAGGGGCGAGCACGGGCTGCCTCAACCTTAAGTGCCCCCTGGTAAGCCCTCCTCCACCGCCAGCCGATTGGCTGGCGGAGCGGTCAATGAATAATAATGTGATCTCGGGAATCCTGAGTCTCGCGGGGCTGCAGCCAGCCCCGCGAGGATGTAGATGGGGGCGTGAGCCCGCAACCCCCCCTCCTTATGTCGGGAGTGGCTTTGCAGCGCTCATCTCACTTTCAGGCCGAGCAGCCTTCAGATGAACTTGATAATCTTTTAGGTATATTTTAGATACCAAAACATCTGCCTCAATCGAGGCATTAAAAAATCCCAACAGTCATTAACTTTCAGTAGTGTGGGATTAGTTTTTTCGAAATGTCCAAGAGATTAGATTCTTTATTATATCCTCTGCCTTTTTCCTATGTAAGAAGTTACAAAAATGCCTTTATGTGCTAGTATTAGAGTAACTGAGTGGGCCTCTATACTTCTTAGGCTAAGGTGAGCACTAGCCAAATAAATGTGTTTGGTTTGGCACATTTCGAGTCTGCATCGCTGCTAAAGGCTGAATCTGGATCTTGTCTCATTGCAGTTATTAGTGAGGTCATGTCCTGAGTTTTCAATTACAGCTTCATCAAATGGGTCGAAGTGTGCCCTGGCCTTGCACAAATCATCATCTGTTCGATAGAGTCCTACTAAATTGTCAATATACTTCTTGTCTTTCCTTCAGCAAACCTTATTTTTAAACCATTTTTTATCTTTCTGAAGTGTTGTCTTGTGAACCAAACACTATGAAGCTACCAGAAGAGAACATCACACCCTCAGTCTACACCCATTAGTCAGACTCAGAGACTTCTCCTACGCAGTAGGATTGTTATCGAAGCTGCATATGTTTCTCACCACTAAAGGCATTTAGGCATCCACACGGATGTATCATTCACAAGTTTTTGTGAGGTTTTGGCTAAGATCCACGTGAACAATGAGATCACAAAAGCAGTCAGTTCTCTGAATTGAAGTTTGGTCTGTGCCATAGACACTGAAAAAGCAGAGATCGCCAGTGTCAAAGCAATGATTCTTCAACATCAACTTCGTTGGTCTGGTCATGTTGTTCGGATGCCTGATTATCATCTTCCAAAGCAACTACAGTGGTACCTCAGGTTAAGTACTTATTTCGTTCTGGATATCTGTTCTTAACCTGAAACTGTTCTTAACCTGAAGCACCACTTTAGCTAATGGGGCCTCCTGCTGCCGCCACTCCGCCGGAGCACGATTTCTGTTCTCATCCTGAAGCAAAGTTCTTAACCTGAGGTACTATTTCTGGATTAGCGGAGTCTGTAACCTGAAGTGTATGTATCCTGAAGCGTATGTAACCCGAGGTACCACTGTACTCTATTCAAAACTTAAAAATGGAAAGCTGGAGGTCAACAAAAGAGGTTTAAAGATTCTTGCAGGGCAAATCTAAAAAAATGTAGTATAAACACTGACAACTGGGAAACACTGGTCTGCAAGTGCTCCAATTAGAGAACAGTCTTTACCAAAGGTGTCATGGGCTTTGAAGACACTCAAACTCAGGAAGAAAGGAGAAACATGCTAAGAGGAAGGCACACTTGGCAAACCCTCACCGTGATCAACTCCCACCCGGAAACCTATGTCCCTACTGTGGAAGGATGTGTGGATCCAGAATTAGCCTCCACAATCACTTACAGAATCACTGTTCAAACCGTGTTTATGGAAGACAATCTTACTTGGCTACAAGGGATTGCCGAAGAAGATGTGAAACTGCTGTTTTCTGGCTTCTCCACGGCACTGTCATGAATTATCACCACGCCAAAGAGTGACAGATCCTGTCACGATCCCTGTTGAGACATCCAGGAGGGGCTGGTTGGATCAGGACATGGAGTGAGAGGAGCTCAAAGCGTTGGAGACCAATGATCCCACGGAGAGACCCTTCTCCAAGATAGGAGGACAAAAACAGCATGCAGTGGGTTGGTAACAATGGCGTCAGGAGACTCTAAAAATGAAGTCAGCTGAAGATGCAGTGAGGAACCTAAGCTGAGGTGACAATTTTGTGCATGCTTACCTGAAAGAAAGGTTAGCTGAAGATTGCAGGACTTCTTTCTGAGTAAACATGAATGGGATTGGCTGTTAGAAATACAAAAAGAAAGAGAGATTTGAAAAATCCAAATACTGAGTGATGCCTTGCTTTGTTTTAAAATGGTGTCTGGGGACATACTGGTAACTTTCAGCTATTTCAACAGAAAATTCTGTAGTGCTGACTTTTCCCTGGTGTCCTCTGCCAGCCCCCCATGCCTAGAAATAAACTTGGCAATACTTTTGTCTTTTCCCATACATGCTGAATTCACTACTCTCTCTCGTGCAAAAACTTTGATACAAGTCTAATGAGGCCGAGAAGTGTGAAGACTATGAAAGAATGTTGTTTTAGAAAAGGTATAAAACAGCTGGAAAAATAAATTGCCAGACATTTTACAGCTGAACAAAAATGTAACTTTAAAAATGGATTGCAGTGTTGCTGGCTTGAAATGTGCCAGAAAACCATGAAACCAAACACAAGCCCCTTCTGATAGTCTTTGTGCCAAGATAGTGCTCCGAATCACGGGTCTTCCTATCTATCAATAAAAGAATGCTGCAAATATCGACACATTCGAGAAGGAAATGTCTTTATCTTTTCATTTCTAATTGACCTTCCTAGGTTAGTATACCTGAAGGAGTGTATCCACCCCCATCCTTCAGCCCGGACACTGAGGTCCAGCGCCGAGGGCCGTCTGGCGGTTCCCTCACTGTGAGAAGTGAGGTTACAGGAAACCAGCAGAGGGCCTTCTCGGTAGTGGTGCCAGCCCTGTAGAATGTCCACCCATCAGATGTCAAGGAAATAAACAACTATCTGACTTTTAGAAGACATCTGAAGGCAGCCCTGTTTAGGGAAGTTTTTAATGTTTGATGTTTTATCGCGTTTTTAATATTCTGTTGGAAGCCACCCAGGGTGGCTGGGGAAACCCAGCCAAATGGGTGGGGTATAAATAATAAATCATTTTTATTATAGTTGCACTCTTCTTTATTTTCCCATCAATAGCCTGTATGCAACAATTTTAGCCAATATCTTCATTTCAACAGACATTCGTACATGAAAGCATGGTGCAATTTCCCTCCACCACCGCCTAGCGAGGAAGGGAAAGGACTATCAGCCATCATTGATAGCAGTGCACAAACTGAGTTGTCCAGTTTGTGCACTGCTATCAATGATGGCTGATAGTTACTGGGAATCCCAAGTGGAGAATCTGCTTCTCTGCTCAGTTCCTACTTTTGAGCTTCCCGTAGGCATCGCTGGTGGAACAAGATGCTAGATCCTTCACTAGAGGTATTTAGAAAGAGGTTGGATGGCCATCTGTTAGGAGCTTTTAAGCTAAAATTCCTGCATTGGTGCGGATTGGACTACAGTATATGATTCTTGGGTTACCGTCCAAGTCTAGAATTCTGTGATTCTGAGGTCAAGTATTCTTTAGTCTGAGCCAACAAAGTTCTTCTTACATTCTGGAGACCTGAGATTGTATAAAGGCTTATAGATGGCCCTGTCAGCATGAACCTATTCTACCCAGCAAGAGGATGGATGATGTTCTCTCTCTTCTTCTTTTTTTGAAATATTTTTTATTTGATTTTACAAGTATAAATTTAGAAAAATAACATAACACATATCCACAATTAAGAGATTCCTCCGAATCTCTGGACTTCCCACCTTCCCCTCCATGGGTTCTATTATTAAATCTTTTCTACTGCATCTTTTTCAGTACTCCATATATATATATATATATATATATATATATATATATATATATATATGCAGGTTTTGGTGTCCTCGGGTGTCTTCCCGTGTAAAAGTTGGGGTGTCTAGGCGACGTTTCGACGAGGTCTCACTCGTCATCTTCAGGCTGGTGCTTTCGGCTTCTTGTTACTGGAACAGAGCAGGATCTCAGTGTTTGAGTTCCTATAAATACTGTTGAGGAGGTGTGGTGTATAGCCTCCAATGTTCTGGGCAGAGAGGAAGTTCCCAGGCTAGTGTGCCTTTTCTTCTTTTGTTCCTTAATTGCTTGAGGGATATCTTGAGTGATTTCTTGAGTGATATCCTGAGTACCACTTAGGTGGGTCATTAGGTGTGGATTAGTTGCTAAAGCCTTTGTGTCTTGACCTCTTGAACTTTGTGAAGAGTTTTTCTGAGAAGATGGCTGTACTGCACTTAGTTGTGCTCTGGCTTGGCTTCGTGTATAGGGGCGAGCTGTGGTTTTGTGGCCTGTGCCAGCCAGATCTGTGTAGGGATTGCAGGGGGGTGCAGCATCCGGAGGTGCCACCATGGTTTGGCTACTGGATGGTGTCTGTAATTTATCTGTGGAGAGGGTCTGGGTTTGGGTCTGGTGTGGTTGATTGGTGATGGCGTTCTGTGTGCCTCTGGATCTGGTGTCAGTTTTTGTGGGGAGGGCTAATTTCCAGATGTCTGGCAAGCGGGATGTGTCGTCACGCTTGTTCATGTTGTGAGGGTGTTTCTCTATCTCGATGGCTTCCATGATTATTCTCTTGTGGTGATGTTCCATGTTAGAGAGCAATTTGGAATCTGCAAAATTAATTTCGTGTCCTGTTTCTTTCATGTGTTGGAAAAGAGAGGAAGTTTTTTCTTCTTTTTTGACGGCATTCTTGTGTTCTGCGATACGTGCATTTATTCGTCTGTTTGTTTGTCCAATGTACGTGGCTGGGCAGACTTTGCAGGGTATTTCATAGACCCCTTGGTTTTCCAACTGGATTTTATCCTTGGGGTTTCTGAGGATATTGGCTATTTTTTGGTTGGCGCAAAAGGCTGTTTTGATATTGTGTTTATGGAGGATTTTGCTAATTTTATCTGTAGTGCCCTTGATATAAGGAAAAACTGGACAGCTTCCTCACACATCTCAACAGCCTACACCCCAAAATACAATTCACTATGGAAATAGAAGCCAACAACCAACTTCCCTTCCTTGACGTCCTAATCTACAAAAAACCTGATGGCTCCCTAGGACACACTATCTACCGGAAAAAAACACACACCAACCGCTACTTACATGCACAATCACACCACCACCCTGCACAAATAAACTCCGTAGCCAAGACTCTCATCTCCAGAACCAAACGCCTGGCTGACAAAGACCACTTGACAACTGAGTTACAGAATCTCTCAAATGTGTTAATTGCCAATGGATACCAGCAAAACAGGGTTAAGAAGCTAATCCAAAAAGAAACACCCCCCAAAAACCAAGACACAGAAGAAAACAATGGCATGGCCCTCCTTCCTTATATCAAGGGCACTACAGATAAAATTAGCAAAATCCTCCATAAACACAATATCAAAACAGCCTTTTGCGCCAACCAAAAAATAGCCAATATCCTCAGAAACCCCAAGGATAAAATCCAGTTGGAAAACCAAGGGGTCTATGAAATACCCTGCAAAGTCTGCCCAGCCACGTACATTGGACAAACAAACAGACGAATAAATGCACGTATCGCAGAACACAAGAATGCCGTCAAAAAAGAAGAAAAAACTTCCTCTCTTTTCCAACACATGAAAGAAACAGGACACGAAATTAATTTTGCAGATTCCAAATTGCTCTCTAACATGGAACATCACCACAAGAGAATAATCATGGAAGCCATCGAGATAGAGAAACACCCTCACAACATGAACAAGCGTGACGACACATCCCGCTTGCCAGACATCTGGAAATTAGCCCTCCCCACAAAAACTGACACCAGATCCAGAGGCACACAGAACGCCATCACCAATCAACCACACCAGACCCAAACCCAGACCCTCTCCACAGATAAATTACAGACACCATCCAGTAGCCAAACCATGGTGGCACCTCCGGATGCTGCACCCCCCTGCAATCCCTACACAGATCTGGCTGGCACAGGCCACAAAACCACAGCTCGCCCCTATACACGAAGCCAAGCCAGAGCACAACTAAGTGCAGTACAGCCATCTTCTCAGAAAAACTCTTCACAAAGTTCAAGAGGTCAAGACACAAAGGCTTTAGCAACTAATCCACACCTAATGACCCACCTAAGTGGTACTCAGGATATCACTCAAGAAATCACTCAAGATATCCCTCAAGCAATTAAGGAACAAAAGAAGAAAAGGCACACTAGCCTGGGAACTTCCTCTCTGCCCAGAACATTGGAGGCTATACACCACACCTCCTCAACAGTATTTATAGGAACTCAAACACTGAGATCCTGCTCTGTTCCAGTAACAAGAAGCCGAAAGCACCAGCCTGAAGATGACGAGTGAGACCTCGTCGAAACGTCGCCTAGACACCCCAACTTTTACACGGGAAGACACCCGAGGACACCAAAACCTGCATTCCTGTACCCGTGAAAATCTACGAAAGCATATATATATATATATATATATATATATATATATATATATATATATATATATATATTCCTTCATTCTCTTCACAATACCCATTATATTACAAGTGTTATTGCAATCCTGCTAATGTTTTCATCTGTTTACAGTGGTCCCCAAGATAAATTATAATTTCCCCCCATTCCTTATTAAAGTTTTGGTCTTCTTGGTTCCTGAACTTTCCAGTCAATTTTGCCATTTTGGCATAGTCCAACAGTTTAATTTGCCATTCTTCTCTGGTAGGGACTTTATTTCCTTCCCGTCTCTGGGCTAATAGCATCCATGCTGCTGTCATCACGTACATAAAAAGTCGTTTCTGCTCAGGACGGATTATGTTCTCAGTCCGTGTGAGCAAAGGCAGAGGAAAAAGCATTTATCCTTTAGCACTGGCTGCTGTGAAAACTTCACACGAAGTCTTCCTCTTCCTTGTTGACTTGCCTCCAGCTAGGGGGTGAAATGTGATGCTCAGCTTGTTTTGGCTTGGGATTCAAAAATTAAGATAGGAGATGGGATTGAGTTACTCCTGGCATGCTAAAAAAAGGTTTCTTTGTCAGCCTGAATGCAAAGCTGTCCCTCCCCGCTCTTGTTAAATGTCACCACACTCTTCCTTGTTAAAAATAACGGATGTGTTTCATGCAGATAGTGCCCTTAAGTTGAAATATGTGGTAACCTTGAGGGGATCATTTGTGTGTGTGTGTGTGTCTTGAAAAGAATTCCCCCACCCCCTCCGATTTGAGGTATGCATCTATCATCAATACTGCATCAATATTGACTAATAAATGAGGAGGATGTCTGAAGCTTATTTTTCAATGCAGGCAAGCTGATATAACTTCAGGTGGTCCTTCAAGTACTCTGGTCCCAAAGCTGTTATGGCTTTATAGGCTAACACCAGCATCTTGAACCTGCAAGTGTACTAGCAGACTGTCTCGCCAGAGTGGTGCATGCTCTAGTTATCTCCCGCTTGGACTACTCTTCGTGGGGCTACCTTTGAAGGTGACCTGGAAACTACAACTAATCCAGAATGCAGCAGCTAGACTGGTGACTGGGAGCAGCCACTGGGATCATATAACACCGGTCCTGAGAGATCTGCATTGGCTCCCAGTACGTTTCCGAGCACAATTCAAAGTGTTGGTGCTGATCTTTAAAGCCCTAAACAGCCTCTGTCCTGTAGACCTGAAGGAGCGTCTCCACCCTCATCATTCAGCCCGGACACTGAGATCCAGCGGCGAGGGCCTTTTGGCGGTTCCCTCATTGTGAGAAGTGAGGTTACAGAGGGAACCAGACAGAGGGCCTTCTCGGTGGTGGCGCCCGCCCTGTGGAACACCCTCCCATCAGATGTCAAAGAAATAAGCAGCTACCCTATTTTTAAAAGACATCTGAAGGCAGTCCTGTTTAGGAAGTTTTTAATATTTAATGCTGTATTGTTTTTAATACTCAACTGGGAGCCGCCCAGAGTGGCTGGGGAAACTCAACCACATGGGCAGGGTATAAATAAATAATAATAATAATAATAATAATAATAATAATAATAATAGCCACACCTCTACAAACATGCGAACAGCCTCATTTTGCACAGTAAAATTTGGCACCACAGCTAGTGTTGAGGCATCTGAATATAGACTGCATTTTTAATCAAGGCTTATATTGGCTTATATTTTGATCAGATACCTGTATTCTTAAAATGAGCTTAAAATATATTTTAAAATATCTGTATCTCTCATGCCAGGCAGCATTTCTCGTGCCAGGCAGTGAGTGCATCGGCAGATGTGCTCATCTTAAAGAGGGCCCCTTTGGTTTATTGGTTTATTGCGGTCATAAAAAGGCTGAGAAGCAAGGTCACTGAACTTACAAATTACAGAATAATCAAGTTGCAAAAACACAATTAAGCTGGTAAATAGTAAGAGTATTGTGCCACAAATAGGACAAACGGCAAGAGCTAATGGAAACAGCAACTGGCTAGGGAAAGGGGGGCTTCTCTCTGAAGAAAGTGTTTTTAAGTTTTTTCTTACTGTGAACGTCTTTGCTTATAAAAAAAACTATATATGTTATGTATTAAATATATTGGCTTAAATGTAATTATGCAAAGGATTTAGAAATTTAGATTCTTATGTTAGATTCTTATTTCATAGAATCATGGAATCATAGAGTTGGAAGAGACTACAGACCCTGCCAGGCAGGAAACACCATCAGAGCGCTCCTGACGTGTGGTGGCCGAGCCTCTGTTTAAAATGAGATTAAAAACCATCTGGTTTGTAGGGAATAGGGAAAGAGGGGCCAAAGGTTATCTGGTAATTAAGGTGCCTTGTAGAGGTTAATGGCTACTTGTTTGCCATTTATAAATAGAAGAAAATATAGCTCTCTGTCTCCCATAAAAGGTAATAGGAAATGGGTGTATCTTTTGTGATTGGATATAGCAGGCAGCCAATAGGAATTTCAACCAGGCTGATTGGACAGATGCAGCCACAGGAGGAGCAAAGGGGGCTGGATTAAGGGAATATAAGTGCTGGCCATAATGGCAGGAGGCCAGGCCAGAGCTTGGTAACCATATACCACTGTGCCTCTCATTTATTTGTCTGACAAATAAATTATTATTTTAATTTCTCTATTGCTGCGTTGAATATTTCATTCCAGCTAAGCGTTAACCACAAGCAGGGTGCTACATTTTATGGTGCGCCTGTGACTCGGATAAGTGGTCTGCTGGAACGCAGCCCCTTCGCCCTATTGGACAGGGTACAAGAGAGAAGACAACTGATTGCCTACCCAGCGCGCATGGGAAAATTTTTTCCAGGGGAACGCAGCAGTCTCGTCTGTCTGATACCCTGCTCACTGGCGGCGACGGACCGGGGGGAAACGGAACCAACCAAGGGTAAGTGCACAAAGGGATTTTTGGCCCTCCAATTAATTGGGAGGAAGAGAAGTCTTGATCAAACTTCTGCGTCTCAGTAAGTGGGAACTGAGTACGCTAGGTGGTTGGGTATATCAGATGGTGGTCTGGTGGGGGAAAAGGGAAGAATGGGAGGTAGAGTGTGGTGAAGTATCTTGCGCATTGTATGTGTGAGAAAGTACAGAGCAATCTGTAGCTGACCTGAGTGTGGAGTGGGTAGTACTTCGGTTCCCAGTGAGGCGACTCCATCTGGGCAAGAAACCCCACGAAGCGTGTGTGTGAGTGACTGAGTGGATACTTCACAGGGCCATACAATGGGAGTTGGGGGTTCAAAGGGGGGAAATACACCTCTTGAATGTATGTTAAATAATTTTAAGAAAGCCTTCTCAGGGGCATATGGAGTCAAAATGACGCCAGAGCGCTTGAGAACGTTATGTGAATTAGAGTGGCCGAAACAAAATACTGGATGGCCATCTCAGGGAACTTTTGATATAAATTTAGTAAGCAAACTTTGGTCTAACATCACCAAAGAAACTGGAGGGTGCCCAGAACAATTTTCATATATAGATTCCTGGCTGAGCACATTAAATAAAAATCCTCCATGGATAAGGGAATGCAAAGTCCAACGATGCAAATTATTGGCTGTAAAAGCCGAAGCTAGGAAAGGAATCTTGCCAAATAAACTCAAACCCATTTTTGAGGGACCAGAGGAAGAGGTGCTTCCACCTCCACCCTATGCTCCACATCGAAGGGAGCCTAATCCAAACCCTCCACCAGTTGTAACCCCAAGGCAAGAAAGTGGAACGAATAATGGGGGTGGAGTCACAGAACTTGATTCCTTGATAGATTATGATAAATATCTTCAGGAGGCATTGGAGTCCTATAATGAAGCCCAAGCAGAAGTGGTTATTCCACCTGTGAGTCCCAGTAGAACTCCATCTACAGTCTCTTTTAATGGAACAACTGATTGCCTACCCCAAACCCCTGTACATCCAAGTCCTAGAGAATTATTACAGAAGTTACAGGGAGACCTTAATCGGTCAGCAAGCAATACAGCCAGGCGTATTAAGCTGCTAAAAGAACGCCTTGGGACAAATACCATCCCCTATGATTTGAGGCCCCTAGAGCAAAGTGAAGAAAAAGGTCATGTAGTAGCCCCTCTCAGAAGAGTATTTGATGCACTTGAGGAGCCTGTGCTGGTTAATGGGCAACCTGGACCACGGCCACCTCGAACTTCGACCCTGCAATGTATTCCATTCACAACTACAGATCTGATGAATTGGAAAACACCCCATCTTTCGCAGAAAAACCTCAGGCTATGATGGACTTGGTGACCTCAATAGTAAATACTCATAGTCCTACTTGGACAGATTGTCGCCAGCTCCTGAATACTCTCTTCACCACTGAGGAAAGAAGAGACATAATTGAAAAGGCACAGATATATTTGCGTGAGCAGGCCAGAGTGGGAAATATTTTTAATATTGACCGTCATCTCCAAGACAACTTTCCCTTGGAAGATCCTAATTGGGATCCAAACAATGCAATTCACCTGGCCAGGCTTACCACCTACTGCCAGACGCTTGTGCAAGGTATCTGCAGGGCATGCCAGAAGCCCACTAATATGTCTAAAGTCTCAGGAGGGTAGATGTGTTACCCATAACACTGTTTCGTGTTCGGTGCGCACCCACAAAAAGACTTAAGTTGTCACCTTTTGAGCTCCTGTATGGGAGGCCGCCCTCCTTTGTTCAGGATATTCCAGCTGACCTCAAACAAATAGGAGACCATGTGACACAGGGACAAGTGCAATCTCTCTCCCGTGTTTTTGTCTCTCTCCCGTGTTTGTTTGTTTGTTTTTTATCTTAACAGGTGGGCCCTCAAGCACACGCCGTGCAGCATTGCCGTGCCGATTCATCAGTTCCAGGCTGGCGATAGCGTATGGGTGAAAGAGTGGAAACGTGATCCACTTGCACCTAAGTGGCGTGGACCTTACACCGTCTTGCTCTCTACTCCAACAGCGGTGAAGGTAGCTGAGGTGACCCCCTGGATTCATCACTCCCGTTTGAAGAAGTCCGAAGGCAGTTGGACGTGCAAAGGTGACCCCTCTAATCCTTTAAAACTGACTCTCTCCAAAAACCCCTGTATCTAGCCCTACCGGGAACGGGCTAGGTCACGGGCAACATTAGACGACCGGCCTGCTGCAGCCACAACCTGGAAGCTGGCTGACCTGCGCACGCCTGAAGCTTGAGGAGCATCTGAACCAGTGATTGTGAAAGGGAAGATTCTCTTATACAATTGATTGACTGCCCCCCCTTGTGGAACAATTATCAGAGATATTACTCATTGGGGATCCTCGGGATATATGTTTTGGTCTTGGTGGTTCCCCATTTCTGTCACTGGGGGAATTATATTGGGACTAATATTTATTTGCTATCACAATAAGGTAATCTTTTGTGGAAGGAATGCATATGCTAGACATCAACATGATTTTATTATTAATCCTGATCCCTTGGGAAGGGGAAGGGTCCTTGAATCTGACCAAATTTGCTAAATATGGATTCAGCCATGACCACAATATGTGGGTAGGTTTAGCTGAAATGGTAGCCAATGTTGCAAATAGGACCAATTGCCTTGTTTGCTCTCTTGGGCCAGATGATTCAGAGGGAGGTATGCCCTTATTACCGATACCATTAGATGCCATTGGTATGGTAAGCGAAATGCCACACCAAACAGAAATACAGAATTTCCCCGGATGGAACTCAACTAAACCATTACGAGTTATACCTGTACAAGGGGAATTCTGTGTACATAAATCATCAGATGCAGCTGATTCTACCATGATAGGCTCTTCTCATTGTCACTATACTTGGGATTATATTAAGAATAGTCATACCTGGGCACACGGTACTACCTATCGAACTCGGAATACCTTGCCCTGTGCACCTCCTTTTATTCATGCATGGAAAGCGGTATGGAACATAACTGTGACAGAAAAAGGCAATCTAACATACTGCACTGTGAACTCTCTACCTCTTTTGATATTTCGCCTTCTGTACTCCACGTACCAAAAACCTCAGACCCGATGGTTGTGGTGGATATGTGGAGAATGGGCATACAAGAAACTCCCTTCCAAATGGAGTGGGACTTGTTTCCTGGGATGGGTATTACCACCAATGTGGATTATGCCCACTAGTTCGGCCAAGCGAACACGAAGGAATGCTGATATTTCTCGTATAGCAGGAGGAAGTACCCAAAGTTGGAGCGGTACTGATGATTGGCCGCCAGAGCGCATTATAGCCTATTATGATCCTGCCTCCTGGAATCCTGGTGAGCTCATACAAGGGGCACGGGATCCTATTTATAATCTAAACAGAATAATTCGATTGCAAGCAGTAGTGGAACTTGTAACCAATGCAACGGCCCAGAGTTTGAGACTTATTGCACAACAGTTGGATGAAAGTAGAGCCGCCATTTTGCAGCTGAAAATGGGAATGGATTATGTACTTGCCAGGCAGGGAGGCCTATGTGGAGTCTTGAACTTGACAGGGAATGCCTGTTGCTTTAACATTTCTGATAATGGTGAGGCAATCCGTGTGTTGGCTACAAAGATGGAGAATATAGCACATGTACCAGTACAAACATGGGAAGGATGGGATATGGGATGGCTCACCAATTGGTTACCTAATGTCACAGGACTCAAAGGGATACTATTGTCTTGCTTGTTTTTCTTGACAGTAGTGGTAATGGTTTTATGTATGATGCCATGTATCATTTCATGTTTTAGAAGTACAATTAGCAAGATGGTTTCAAATGAAACTCTACCTCATATCATGGCCCTATACAGAGCTTTACCTCAGGAATATGATGAAGGTCAAGCTATCAAGGACACTTGGTATGAAGGTCCTTGAGCTTGAAAGGGGGGAATGAGGCATCTGAATATAGACTGCATTTTTAATCAAGGCTTATATTGGCTTATATTTTGATCAGATACCTGTATTCTTAAAATGAGCTTAAAATATATTTTAAAATATCTGTATCTCTCATGCCAGGCAGCATTTCTCGTGCCAGGCAGTGAGTGCATCGGCAGATGTGCTCATCTTAAAGAGGGCCCCTTTGGTTTATTGGTTTATTGCGGTCATAAAAAGGCTGAGAAGCAAGGTCACTGAACTTACAAATTACAGAATAATCAAGTTGCAAAAACACAATTAAGCTGGTAAATAGTAAGAGTATTGTGCCACAAATAGGACAAACGGCAAGAGCTAATGGAAACAGCAACTGGCTAGGGAAAGGGGGGCTTCTCTCTGAAGAAAGTGTTTTTAAGTTTTTTCTTACTGTGAACGTCTTTGCTTATAAAAAAAACTATATATGTTATGTATTAAATATATTGGCTTAAATGTAATTATGCAAAGGATTTAGAAATTTAGATTCTTATGTTAGATTCTTATTTCATAGAATCATGGAATCATAGAGTTGGAAGAGACTACAGACCCTGCCAGGCAGGAAACACCATCAGAGCGCTCCTGACGTGTGGTGGCCGAGCCTCTGTTTAAAATGAGATTAAAAACCATCTGGTTTGTAGGGAATAGGGAAAGAGGGGCCAAAGGTTATCTGGTAATTAAGGTGCCTTGTAGAGGTTAATGGCTACTTGTTTGCCATTTATAAATAGAAGAAAATATAGCTCTCTGTCTCCCATAAAAGGTAATAGGAAATGGGTGTATCTTTTGTGATTGGATATAGCAGGCAGCCAATAGGAATTTCAACCAGGCTGATTGGACAGATGCAGCCACAGGAGGAGCAAAGGGGGCTGGATTAAGGGAATATAAGTGCTGGCCATAATGGCAGGAGGCCAGGCCAGAGCTTGGTAACCATATACCACTGTGCCTCTCATTTATTTGTCTGACAAATAAATTATTATTTTAATTTCTCTATTGCTGCGTTGAATATTTCATTCCAGCTAAGCGTTAACCACAAGCAGGGTGCTACAGTGTAATCAGGAAAGGATATTTGTGTTAGGGAATTGTGACACCTTCTTTTCCCTATTGTCTCCTCCAACCTGCCAAATCGTCTCCCAAGAGTCCCACCTGGTACGTGGGAGCTGCTGAAAGAGGGAGAGGAATCTGGTAGAGATACCCTCCCTGAGAAGAGCAGATGTAATCTGGAAATACTGAAATATATTTATGGTTTTATATCGCTATTATATCCATCACCAGTTTATGTAACACAATTTGTCAATTGCTCATCCCCCCGCCCTCCCCCAAGAAGGAAGTACAGTGGTACTTCGGGTTACATACGCTTCAGGTTACAGACTCCAAAAACCCAGAAATATTACTTTGGCTTAAGAACTTTGCTTCAGGATGACAACAGAAATTGTGCGGTGGTGGCGCGGCAGCAGCGGGAGGCCCCATTAGCTAAAGTGGTGCTTCAGGTTAAGAACAGTTTCAGGTTAATTCTGGAATGAATTAAGTACGTAACCAGAGGTACCACTGTATCGGCCTTCAAATATCTTACAGAGATTGATAAGTTGCACACACACAATATAAGTTAACGGTGGTAAACCCAGGCTCAGGGTTGGTTTAATTTTTTTTCATGCAGAAAGACTAACCATGACCCAAAGGATCTTAGGAAATCTATGAGACCGTGACCCTTCCTATAACATGGATTCTGCTACTCAAGGTCCATAGACTTTTCGGGATGTGATGATTCATGTAGGCATGTTTCTGCTTGCCCTGGACCTCTTAACCACAGGTGGCTGTTTCGTATACCTGTGGGTTTTAAAAACACCTCCTAGCAAGTAAAAAAAGCCCACCTTAATAACACATCAGGCAGAGGATGTGCTAGATTTATACTGTTATATTGATATGTCCGTGACATATTGACAAAACGGAACTCTCAGCATCCCTGTTTGTGTCGAGATTTCTGCAGGTATTTCATGGCCCTGCCTAGGTATGCTGCTGGTTTCTCTAACGCAGAGCTCAGCAAACTTTTTCAGCCATGGGCCAGTCCACTGTCCCTCAGACCATGTGGTGGGGTGGACTATTTTTCTTTGGGGGGGAATGAATGGATTCCTATGCCCCGCAAATAACCCAGAGATGCATTTTAAAGAAAAGGACACATTCAACTCATGTAAAAACACGCAGATTCCCAGACTGTTTGTGGGCCAGATTGATAAGGCGATTGGGCCGCATCCGGCCCCCGGGGCCTTAGGTTGCTATCCCCTGCTCTAACGCATTGCCATGTTTCAGAATGTTAACGTTTCAAGCCACTTCAATCTCTTAAGAGCTTGTTTCTCTTTATAAAAGGAGACAGAATTTGCTGGGAGAAAGGCCCCTGCAGATGGCATGATATAGAACGGTCTCCTTAACACCAGCATGCAACTCAGCGTTCGATTTAAGCGCTACAAATCTTCAGACACATGTTTTGCATTAGGCCCAAGTGATTGCCGTAGCTGCCAAATGTCATAAAAATCCACTCTATATTATTTTAGCCAATGGATTCCACCCCACCCCCCCCAAATTATGATGTCAGTGAGAAATCCTGATAGACCTTGAGCTAGATTCAATGTAAAACTGCATGCATAAGGATTTTAATGGATTTTAAAATTATTATTAAAACTAATTAAGTGTTAAGTGTAGAGATTGGGACCAATCACAATTCAGAACTCATGGTTCTGTTTTTGTTCTTTAAAAGTTCCTCTGTTTATTAGGTACCGTCCCTGGATTCAGCAATTAGTTGCACGCCAAGCAGTTCAGAAATTTGTGCTATGAGGCTGTGAATCCATTAGCAGGGAAATGGCCTTTTCCTTCTATCTTTCCCAAATACAAGGTGGGAGAAACTCTCTTCGGTCATCTTCACAGATCAGATTTGTTTGCTCAAGTTGAAAAGGGGAAGCTTAGAAAAATGGTCTGTTTCAAAAGCGATGAAGGGAGGTTGAATTTCAAATTCTATATGCATGTTTGGACGTTGAAGTTTCAGCTCCCCCTAGAGGTATATTTAAGCAAGGTCTCAGTTTGGAAGCAGAGTGTCAAAATAATATCCATTCTAAGCCCTTTGTTATTAACTTCTGTAGTAGCTGTGATGATGCCGATGATAAATATGGGCACAAATCATTTCATGCGCTAAAGATGCCCACATGATATGCAATAATTAATGTTTTTTACACCGAGGCCGGCGCTGCCATTAGGTAGAATGCGGCTGACACCTCAAATCTTGGGTGTCATGAATGGGCTATAGTATAAATCATTAGTCATTGAATCAATTGCTATTTTACTTTTCGTGGCAGGCAGTGAGAGAGGTGCTTGTAGGATGTTCTGCCTCAGGTGCCAAAATAGCCTGACTTTGCACCTTGACATCTGAGAGGAGGAAATGCCATTTGGTGTAAAAAACATTTTGTATTGCATACGGTGTGAGCATCTTTAGGGCGTGAAATGATTTGTGCCATTTGCTGCCAACTCAGGCAGCAAAATGTCTTGGACCAACCCTGGTTTACATAGCAGACAAGAGAAATTTATCACAGCTGGAGTTAGATGGCAGAATTCTCTCGTATAGAAGCTGCCGGCCTGCAAGAATATCAAGTTTTGTTTTTGTAAAAACAAAATGTTTTGTTGGTCCTGTTTCTTTTACAATTTAGTAATATGCGAAAGCCAAAGTAAATTGGAGAGACCAGGGAAGCTGTGCAGGAAACAGTTGCAAAACTGCACATACCTGGATCTATAACAATAGGTAAAAAAAAATGGGTAAAGGACCCCTGGATGGTTAAGTCCAGTCAAAGGTGTCTATGGGGTTGCAGAGCTCATGTCACTTTCAGGCCAAGGGAGCCAGCGTTTGTCCACAGACAGCTTTCTGGCTTATGCGGCTAGCACGACTGAACCACTTCAGATGGAAGCCAGAGAGCACAGAAACACCATTTACCTTTCTGCTGCAGCGGTACCTATTTATCTACTTGCACTGGTGTGCTTTCAAACTGCAAGAAAACTGGGACAGAGCAACAGGAGCTCACTGCTTCGCAGGGATTCGAACCACCAACCTTCCGATCGGCAAGCCCAAGAGGCTCAGTGGTTTAGACCAGTGTTTCCCAACCTTGTGCCTCCAGATGTTTTTGGCCTACAACTCCCATCATCCCTGACTAGCAAGACCAGTGGCAAGGGATGATGGGAATTGTAGGCCAAAAACAGCTGGAGGCACAAGGTTGGGAAACACTGGTTTAGACCACAGTGCCACCCGCATCCCAAATAAACAAGCACACAATCACTGATAGGTGCACCTGCCATTGTGAGGCTCAAAGCAATGAAGATGATGCCTCCCCAGCTGTTGCCATTGGCTGTGGGTTTCTTGTGATGTCACAAAAGCACTTGGCAACTGAGTGGATATACAGGCAGGCCAAGGGGAAAGCCATTTTCTGTTTCCAGCAGGACACACCTGGAAATGGATGTGACATTCAGTACTGCCCAGGTTTCTTCCGCTTGGAGGAAGCAAACTGGTGAATGGCAGGAGGCAATCATCTGGCAGTGGGATGCTAAGGAGCAATAATAAGGCAGGTTTGCTTGCTTGAAGGCTGCTGGTATCCGTGGTTGGAAGTTGGCGGACGTCTCATGATGGACCTAACAGTAGCTTCTGGCACAATGGGACACCGTGATGGACACCAGAGCGTACGGAAACACAGTTTCCCTTCCTGCCACAGTGGTACCTATGTATCTACTCGCACTGACGTGCTTTTGAACTACAGTGGTACCTCGCAAGACGAATGCCTCGCAAGACAAAAAACTAGCAAGACGAAAGGGTTTTTGGTTTTTTGAGTTGCTTCGCAAGACGAATTTCCCTATGGGCTTGCTTTGCAAGACGAAAACGTCTTGCAAGTTTGTTTCCTTTTTCTTAAAACCGTTAATACCCAGGGTGCATTGCTTGAAGAGGTGCAGTTGCACGCGGTGTGGTAGCCTTTTTTGAGGTTTTTGAAGACTTCGGTGACTTTTGAAGCTTTTCCAAAACTTCTTTTGAAACCGTGCTTCGCAAGACGAAAAATTCGCAAGACGAAAAAACTCGCAGAACGAATTAATTTTGTCTTGCGAGGCACCACTGTACTAGGCTGGCAGGAACTGGGCAGAGCAACATGAGCTCACTGCTTCGCAGGGATTCAAACCACCAACCTTCCGATTGGCAAGCCCTGGCTTTCATCATGGTGTCCCATTGCACCAGAAGCGGTTTAGTCCTGCTGGCCACGTGACCCGGAAAACTGTCTGTGGACAGATACTGGCTCCCTCGGCCTGAAAGCGAGATGAACGCCGCAACCCCATAGTTGAATTCAACTAGACTTAACCATCCAAGGATCCTTTACCTTTACCATACCTAGTCTTTTAAAGTGTTTTGGGATATTTAGAGTAGGCTCCGCGACTGTGGAATGCTCTCCTCAGAGAGATCCGCCTGGTGCCTTCATTATACAGTGGAACCTTGCTTGTCAAATGCTTCAGAAGCTGAACAATTCAGAACCCAAACTCTTGAAAGGCTTCCAAGGCACGTTTCACCATCTTTTAAAAATTTGCCAACCGGCAATTGCGCCTCGGTTGTCGAACATTTCAGAAGCTGAACAGTCTTCCAGAACAGGTTATGTTCAACAACCGATGTTCCATTGTACACCTTTAGGAACCAGGGGAGAAAGTTCCCAATCAGGCTTTCGGTTGCTTGGATTGACATCCTATGTCCCTTTAAAATGTGGGGATTTTGGGGGGGGTGTTATTGGGTTGTTGTTTTTATTTTGATTATGTATTTTGTGGTTTTATATTTTGATTTTATTCTGTGAACTTCCCTGAGACCTCCGGGTATCGGACAGTACAGTGGTGCCTCGCAAGACGAAATTAATCCGTTCCGCGAGTCTCTTCGTCTTGCGGTTTTTTCGTCTTGCAAAGCATGGCTATTAGCGGCTTAGTGGCTATTAGCGGCTTAGCGGCTTAGCGGCTATTAACGGCTTAGCGGCTTAGCAGCTTAGCAGCTATTAATGGCTTAGCGGCTTTAAGAAAAAGGAAACAAACTCGCAAGAACTCGCAAGACGTTTCGTCTTGCGAAGCAAGCCCATAGGGAAATTCGTCTTGCGGAACGACTCAAAAAACGGAAAACCCTTTCGTTTAGCGAGTTTTTCGTCTTGCGGGGCACCACTGTATATAAAATCTATTATTATTATTAGGCACTTGCTATTGGTGTTAGACACTGCTTGTGCTTCAGTACTGAGTAGTGTGGAAAATGCAGCTAAAGCAAATATTTCAGATTGGGTCATCATGACTTGAACAGCCCTCTGATAATGGAGAAAAGGCTTTTGCCGGGAAATTACAGTGAGGAAGGCTGTGGACACTGGAGATCGGAGATGGAAAATCGTCATGGAAGAATAGCTATATAATTCTGAAATAGGAATGTGTGTTGTCTACCCATCCTTTGGACACAGAGCATAATCTTTGGAAATGAAACTAAATTCAATGTTTTCCTTCTGTCTGAGAGCAGATTATCTCTTTATGTTTAGAAATACTACACGAAGGAAAGTTCTGGTTTTCTCAGAGGAAAGCTGGCTAATTTTGTAAAGAAGAACCCCATATATCTGCTGAGAAGTCCCTTCGCAGTCATCTGTGCACATCTGTTATCCAGACTTTATTGGAAATAAACGGGAGGTGGCCGGTGGATGGGGGAAATGTATTTGTGAATAAATTCTTTGCCAGTCTTCCTCTTCCAGTTCACAGATAATTCATCCGAGTTTCCATCAGCAGTACAAATCTCCTAGATTAGACAGAGACAGACCAAGAGCTAGAACAGAGGCAAGGGAACGAATGGGAGACAGACTGTCTGATATGAGTGGCAAATGGATGTTTTTTCGTTTGTATTTATGTCAAAAGCCACAGATTATTATTATTTTTGGTATGCACTCTTTTTGGCAATATGCTCACATTTGTGTTATATATATATATATATATTTCGGGGAGTGTTACCTTTAACATTCCACAGATGGGGAAGTTTGTGTTTGTTCTGAACAGCACACATAAAAAACTTCTATTGTGGTGCGCACATTAAATACTTAATTTAAAGATCACAAAAGAAATGTAGGAAACTTCCATTGGGCCCCGTTCACACCATAGATTTAAAGCACCAGCTTATCACTTTAAACAGTCATGGCATCCCCTATGAATTCTGGAAGCTGTGGTTATTAAGGGTGCTGTGAGTTGTTGTCGACTCAGTTTTATTTTCAACACATGATGCAATAAAAACCAAACAAAGCTAATATCTGAAGAGAGCAATGTAATAAAAAGGAAAAGAAAAGAATGAGGAGAAACAAAGAAGAAGAAAAGAAACACAGCCACTCAAAATTTTATATTCTATCAACCTTCTATCTTAATCGTCAGTTCACAAACAGAGGTCCATGTCTTCCCAATGGGTGCTAAACCCCTTCATTTCCAGAGTGCTTTCTTTCTTTCTTTCTTTCTTTCTTTCTTTCTTTCTTTCTTTCTTTCTTTCTTTCTTTCTTTCTTTCTTTCTTTCCTTCCTTCCTTCCTTCCTTCCTTCCTTCCTTCCTTCCTTCCTTCCTTTCCTTTCTCAGGTTTATACATTTCAATAATTTTACAGCCATTTAACATTTCAAAACTTGACTTACTTCCAGTGGCGTAGCGTGGGGGGTGCAGGTGGTGCCGGCCGCACCGGGCGCAACATCTGGGGTTAGGGCAAATCCACAGGTTAGGGGGCGCAAATCCATGGGTTAGGGGGCGCAAATCCATGGGTTAGGGGGCGCAAATTACTTGCCTTGCCCCGGGTGCTGACAACCCACGCTACGCCACTGCTTACTTCTCCCTCTTTCTGCAGTTCCTTAAATTTATTTTTTAATATTTTCTGCACATGCAAATTAACTTAAATTGTTCATTTATTCATCTACTTTAAATATACAGTGGTACCTCTGGTTACGTACTTAATTCATTCCGGAGGTCTGTTCTTAACCTGAAACTGTTCTTAACCTGAAGCACTACTTTAGCTAATGGGGCCTCCTGCTGCCGCCGTGCCGCCGGAGCCCGATTTCTGTTCTCATCCTGAAGCAAAGTTCTTAACCCAAGGTAGTATTTCTGGGTTAGCGGAGTCTGTAACCTGAAGCGTATGTAACCCGAGGTACCACTGTATACTCTTATGGATTTCCAGAGTGGTTTCACCATCAGTCCCTCTAACCCAGTGAATTCTGGTACGTCAGATGTGGCTGGACTACAACTCCCAGCACCGCCAGCCAGGGTGGCTCAAAGCCAGGGATGATGGGAATTGTAGTTCAGCAACGTTTGGCGGACCAAAGGTTCCCCACACCAGCCTAATCCTTTGTGGCAGGGATGTTACTGGGGCCGGATACGATGGCATGTAGTACACATCATAGTTCAGCCCAGTAGAAGCAGCTTGCAATGGGCCAAATGGACTGAAGATTACAGCAGCTGGTGCCCTTGTCAGAATCTCAAATAAGAGTTGTACTGGGTGCTGAAAAGTGCTGCACCTTATAGATCAAGGAATAATGGGAATCGAATTCTGGTAGCATTTAAGCCCTGTTCAGGGTGCTGGTACAGCGCTTTGAGAAACAGGTTACTGTATTGTGGGGGAAACCACAGTTGAATATATCCTGCAAGAAGAAGAAAAAGAAAAAGACTAGTACTGTAAAATCAAACAAATTACCTCTCGTTAGCATTAATCCTAATATAGGCCGAACCTGCTGAATCTGCAGAATGAACACAGTCTTGTACTTTGGCTTGTCTGGTTTAGAATGAGAGAGGATAAATTAAAATTAATTTCGGAGACCTTCGAGTGTTTAACAAATGAGAAAACGAAGTTTAAAATGCTCGGTCTCCCCCCGTTTTCTCTCCTCATATCATAAGGCTACCTTAGCAAATAAATTTCAAGACGCTTGCTTTCATCTGCATATTTGTACAATGCAACACATTTTTAAAAATTGTATCCTATATATATAATTTAAAATTATATCCTATAACTACCAACAGTTAGATCTAGAAGTACTGTATCCTACCCACGTTTTCTCATATATTATTTTATAGGATTATTTTATATTATTTACTGGTTCGAAGATGCATACGGTTGACACGTTGATATGTTTTATGTCTTTTTCCATACCTTCTGCATATTCGTTTCACAGGTGTGCATGCAAATAAAATGCGTGTAGAAAACTTGTGCAAATGTACATGGGTAAACTTCTTCAGCATGTGGTAGATTTATATCCCATTTTTCAACCAGCAAATCTGCTTCAGAGGTAAGGAACATTTTTTCGGTCTGAGGAACACAGCAAATACAATTTTGTCCCTGGGAGGGGGGCAGTTTAAGGGGGTTGTGAGGGCCTCTCACCATATGAACCGTCCTGGACTCTACATTCATCATTGGAGGCCCTTTTTAATAATAATTTTTATCAATCTATACTACAATCATTAATACCCAAATTATATAATTTAGATAAAGTGGGCCCCCACGTACTAAATTTGATGAATGGATTATTTGCTTTATTTCTGCGTTCCAAAATCTTACTAATTTCCAGTCATCATAATAATCGCTTATACAACAACTGCAATATTAGTAACTTCTATGCATGTTGACACATTAAATGATTTATAAATCTACAAGTGAGGAACTCAAAACTATATGCTTGTGGCAACTAAAAACCATATCCTTGTGGCAACACGAGAGCGGGGCCTTCTCTGCAGTGGCTCCTCATTTATGGAATACTCTCCCTAAGGAGGTTCGCTGGGTGCCTTCATTATACATTTTTAGGCTCAAGGCGAAAATGTTCCTCGTTATCCACGCCTTGGGCTGATTAATCTTCTACAGCCTTTAAAATGTCTGGGTTATTGTTTTGCTGATTTGATTTGCTTATTTACTTGTTTTTATCCTGTCTTTTATTCTGTGAACTGTCCTGAGATCTTATTATGAAGGACGGTATATCATCATCATCATCATCATCAGGGTTGCATTTGTCCTCTGGGCCTAAGGTTTTCCACTCCTGGCATACTACAACAGAACAAGCAGTGAATTATCCTATTTAAAATCTACTGCTTCTTTTAGGGCCCAATCAGCTTCTTGACTATTGTTGTTGTTGTTGTTTATATACTGCCCTATACCCGGAGGTCTCAGGGCAGTTCACAGAACAAAATAAAATCCAGTGGTGCCTCTCATTGTGGATGGGATCCGTTCTGGAGCTCCTATTGGATCCCAAGGTTTTCGCAACCGGAGGGACCGCTTCTGTGCATGCGCGCATGGTGAAACCTGGAAAAATACTTCTGAGTTTGCCGCGTACGAATCTCAAAGGATACGTAACCGGATGTGAATGTAAGTAGAGGTATCACTGTACAGGGAAGAAGGGTTTGTTTATTTAAATGTACACATGAATACCAAAACCGACAGAGTACATATGCTAATGTTAGTTTCTCTTACAGTACGTATTTCCAGAAGGGTAGCCATGTTTGTTGCAGCAGGGCAGGGCAGGCAATGACTCCTTTGGTCTCATGATGGGAGTTCCAAAGGGGAAATGACATTTCCTTAAACTGCTGCATGAGCTGGCAATGTTGACAAGGCGCCACCCATTCTGGTCCTCCTCATCTTTTTTTGCCAGCAGGAAAGGTTGTTCCCTTGGCACAAAAGCACCTTGGGGAAGTGATGCCCACTGGCGGAGGAACGGGAGTGCAGAGGGAGCGGACTGCCCCCAGCACCACTATTCTGGTAGGGTCCCATCACGGCGCCCCCCAACACATGCCACCCCCCTCCGCATACTGGGCACCACGCCCACACAGGTGGCACACCATGCCCCCAGAATGCGCACCACGACCTTGTGGGTGGCACGCCAAGCCCTCATGGGTCGTGTACCACGCCCCTGGGATGCACGCCATGCCCCTACTGGCGGCGTGCCATGCCCCCCAGGGCACCAGCCACGGCCACGCCTGTTCGCCGCCGCCAGGAGCGAAGCATTTAGCTTCGCCACTGGTGATAATAATAATTTATATAATAATAAATTTTTATTTATACCCTGCCCACCTGGCTGGGCTTCCCCTCCCGTGCCATTTAGAAAAGCCGGGGCCTGAAGTGAACTTTGTCCGGGGAGTTTCCGCATAGAGGCCGGGGCAAAGGTGAGGGAAGAGAGCTGGTCTTGCTTCGGATTCCTTGGCTACACCCAGGAAAGCATGTTCTACTACACCCGTTAATATTTAGCTTCAAAAGTCCTTTGAGATTTCAAACCAACATGCCCTCTTGCTGGGTGGAGAATCAGAGGCCTGATTTACATACGTCAGCTTCTGATAGCATGAATTAATCACAGGTGATCACAACCCTTTCAGGAGGAGGCAAGGCTGCCATATTTCAAAAAGGGAAAAGCAGGACACCCCGAAAGTTGTTCAGCTTTTTAAAGGAAAGGTCTTGAGCTTTTCTGACTTGTCTAAGATCCAGAGCAAAGTGCCGCCTTTCGAAAATTCCCCCCAGACGTCAATTCCGCCTTGGAAATCCCAGTAATGTCCAGGAAAATCTGGACATATGGCACCCCTAGATATAAGCAAAGATATAAGATAGATATAAGGCAGCTAGACTGGTGACTGGGAGCGGCCGCCGAGACCACATAACACCAGTCTTGAAAGACCTACACTGTCTCCCAGTACGTTTCCGAGCACAATTCAAAGTGTTGGTGCTGACCTTTAAAGCCCTAAACAGCCTCGGTCCAGTATACCTGAAGGAGTGTCTCCTCCCCCATCGTTCAGCCCGGACCCTGAGGTCCAGCTCTGAGGGCCTTCTGGCAGTTCCCTCACTGTGAGAAGTTAAGCTACAGGGAACCAGGCAGAGGGCCTTCTTGGTAGTGACACGACCCCCTGTGGAACGCCCTCCCACCAGATGTCAAAGAGAAAAATAACTACCAAACTTTTAGAAGACATCTGAAGGCAGCCCTGTTTAGGGAAGCTTTTAATGTTTAATAGGATATTGTATTTTAGTGTTCTGTTGGAAGCCGCCTAGAGTGGCTGGGGAAACCCAGCGAGATGTGCAGGGTATAAATAATAAATTATTATTATAAGGAAGATGTTGCATCACAAGAAGATTAAAGCTTTTCCTTTACGCAGAGTCATAGCTGAGGGGGGTGGGGGGCTAGTCCTATTTTTTGCCCCAGGTGACGCCTCCACCTAAAATGCACATGGGTGGCTATGTGCCAAACCGAGTCTGACCCGTGTGAAATAAATCCTAGTTTCACTCCTGCTTTACGGGTCAAAACTGCACAGACAGAAAGGAATACACACTGTTTAGATTGTGTACATGTGGCTCAAAACCCAAATCTATGCACTTAATAATAATATAAAAATAATAACTTACACACAGGATAAAAGCAGGCACGTACTGGGTACATAGAGATGCTACATTCAGTTCTTCCACCAGAGAGGTTAACATTGAGAACACTGACAGCCATCTGCTCACTGATGTGTGGGTGGCGTTTGAATCCAGCAATTGGGTCGGTGCACCGTCTGTGTGCCAAACGCAGAGATCTGTCAGTGGGCACTATGTGCATAACGTCTACTCCAGAAAGGAATCTTCCTATGAAATACCATATGTTGTTGTTTAGTCATTTAGTCATGTCCGACTCTTCATGACCCTATGGACCAGAGCACGCCAGGCACCCCTGTCTTCCACTGCCTCCCGCAGTTTGGTCAAACTCATGCTGGTAGCTTTGAGAACACTGTCCAACCATCTCATCCTCTGTCGTCCCCTTCTCTTTGTGCCCTCCACCTTTCCCAACATCAGGGTCTTTTCCAGGGAGTCTTCTCTTCTCATGAGGCGGCCAAAGTATTGGAGCCTCAGCTTCAGGGTCTGTCCTTCCAGTGAGCACTCAGGGTTGATTCCTTCAGAATGGATAGGTTTGATCTTCTTGCAGTCCATGGGACTCTCAAGAGTCTCCTCCAGCACCATAATTCAAAAGCATCAATTCTTCGGTGATCAGCCTTCACATCCATACATCACTACTGAGAAAACCATAACTTTAACTATACGGACCTTACAATACCATATACAGTGGTACCTCAGGTTAAGAACTTAATTCGTTCTGAAGGTCTGTTCTTAACCTGAAACTGTTCTTAACCTGAGGTACCACTTTAGCTAATGGGACCTCCCACTGCTGCTGCGTGATTTCTGTTCTCATCCTGAAGCAAAGTTCTTAACCTGAGGTATTATTGCTGGGTTAGCAGAGTCTGTAACCTGAAGCGTCTGTAACCTGAGGTACTACTGTATATTTTGTTAAATAAATAAATAAATGCATAAGCACGATTCCTTCATCAGTGCAGCCTCAGCACTTTCAATTTTGGGCTAAAGCTCCCATAATCCCTGATCATCAGCCTCAATGGCTGATAAGCTTCAAAAATAAACATCTAGACAACACCAGGTTTGGGAAGGTTGCAGGATTGGACCATTAGATCAGGCCAGGGCATGTGCATTAATGAGTCCACACAGCAGTATTCGTGTAGGACTTCTGTGCTGCCAGAAGAGGGAGATCTAAAGACATAAGGAAGCCGAGCAATGGAGAGAGAGAGAGATTTGGAAATCACAGACTGCAAGGCAAACTTTGATGAGTGGCAATCAAAGTTGGTAAAGAGATATTGCATTTAATTATATAACTGCAGAGAAAAATCAGCGAACAGAAGCCGAACAGTGGAAGGGCACCGGCGGCGGGAGGCCTCATTAGGGAAAGCGTGCCTCTGTTTAAGAACGGATTCAGTTTAAGAACGGACTTCCGGAACGGATTAAGTTCGTAAACCGAGATACCACTGTACATCCCTTGCCAAGGCGGCACACATCTTGCTCAAGTATCTTGTCTCGTTTTCAAATACGAGTCAGCCCAAATCCCCTTTTCACCTCCACTCCCAACTCTGCTTCCCTGCGACGCTGCGAGTTTGCCGAAAAGGACATAAAGCTCTCCGTGTCATGCTGCATTGGCGGGGGGGGGGGGGGCGCTGGTTTAACACAGTGAGCCCTATTTTCCCTCAGAGTCCTGACCTGTACACCAGCCGATGCTTGAAATTCGCACATCTGGAAAGCTTGGCAGCAACCCAGCATGAGGGCATTCGGTTTAGGAAAGCTTGGGTATGCCAAGAAGAGCTTCAGAAAGGCTGCATTGTTAATGTGGGGGGAAATATCAGATTGTGTTTCCTAGGCTGTTGTTTATTTAGCCACGCAGCCACCAGCCTGGCAAGGGTAGGCTCCTAGCAGGAAAGACATTGAGTAACATTTCTACAAGTTGCTAGATAGTGCTTAAAATCCTGCAAATTAAGATCAAGACCAGGAGCAACAAATACCGTATTTTTCTGTGTATAACACGCCCCCATGCATAAGACGCCCCCTATTTTGGGGGACTCAAAATTAAGATATTGTGCGTCCCCAAAGCTGCAGATCACACGCTCCATTGCCACAGCAGCAGCCAATCAACCCCAGCCCTTGCCATAGCAACCAATAACACGCCCAATAGCTGCTGACAATCTCTGAATCACAGCAGCAACCAATCCCACATCCCACCTTATGTGTTATCTGTGTATAAGACGACCCCAATTTTGGCTCCTAACCTTTAAAGAAAGAAACCTCGTCTTATACAGTGGTACCTTGCAAGACGAATGCCTCGCAAGACAAAAAAACTCGCTAGACGAAAGGGTTTTTTGTTTTTTGAGCTGCTTCGCAAGACGGTTTTCCCTATGGGCTTGCTTCGCAAGACGGAAACGTCTTGCAAGTTTGTTTCCTTTTTCTTAACACCGTTAATACAGTTGCGACTTGACTTCGAGGAGCAACTCATAGAACGCGGTGTGGTAGCCTTTTTTGAGGTTTTTAAAGACTTCGGTGATTTTTGAAGCTTTTTCAAAACTTTCCCGACACCGTGCTTCGCAAGACGAAAAAAATTGCAAGACGACAAAACTCGCGGAACGAATTAATTTCGTCTTGCGAGGCACCACTGTACACAGAAAAGTACGGTACCTTGCATGTAAGAAAACAGTTTAATCCAATTTCCCCTTTTTAAAATATGGATGTGATCAGTTGTCTTATCTTAGATCTCATGCAGAGATGTACAAGGCCTCATTCTGATGAATGGTGCATTTAATTTAAATCTTTTGCAGAATCCTACCCTAAGAGCAGACTCTTCAAGTGTCCAGGGACACGCCTGGATTTACAGAAGCCATCCTGGTTTCTGATTTGATCCCGGAATGTCCCACTTTCCCTTAGGATGCCCCTATTTTCATGGGAGAAATGTTGGAGGGTATGGAATAGGACATCCCCAGGCCTTTTTTCCAGCCGGAACTCACCAGAACTCAGTTCTGGCACCTCTTAGGTGGGCACCATTGCCATTCTAAGAGAACAAGGGAGGTGTTCATGGTGAGTTCCGGCAGCAACTTTTCTACAAAAATAGCACTGGGCATCCCTATTGTCATCGGAGAGATGTTGGAAGGTATGTGAGCAGTTCCTGATGGAACTGACCCACCCACGTGTACTGGGACTAACTGCCGGAGGAATTACCACCTGACTATTTCCAGGTTGGATTTGAAATTTCGATTGTCAGCTTGGAAGTGGTGTGTGTGTGTGTGTGTGTGTGTGTGTGTGTGTGTGTCTGTGTCTGTGTCTGTGTGTGTAAGTAGGGATTTATTGGTATTATTATTATTTTGCACCAGAGTTAAAAAGGTAAAGGTAAAGGTACCCCTGCCCGTACGGGCCAGTCTTGCCAGACTCTAGGGTTGTGCGCCCATCTCACTCAAGAGGCCGGGGGCCAGCGCTGTCCGGAGACACTTCCGGGTCACGTGGCCAGCGTGACAAGCTGCATCTGGCGAGCCAGAGCCGCACACGGAACGCCGTTTACCTTCCCGCTAGTAAGCGGTCCCTATTTATCTACTTGCACCCGGGGGTGCTTTCGAACTGCTAGGTTGGCAGGCGCTGGGACCGAACAACAGGAGCGCACCCCGCTGCGGGGATTCAAACCGCCGACCTTTCGATCGGCAAGCCCTAGGCGCTGAGGCTTTTACCCACAGCGCCACCCGCGTCCCTACAGCGCCACCCGCGTCAAATGCTTTTAATCCAATTTAATTGTGCAAGCCCATTTTTGGGACATGCGACTGAATCTGTCCTGTAGGTTGGGGTGGCTAGCACAGAATGACTCAAGTTATATGGATCTTATTAGCCCAGAGATGGAAAGAAGATCAAGTCCCTACCAGAGAAGAATGGCAGATTAAGTTGATAGATTATGCCGGAAATGGCAAAAATGACCGGAAGAATCAGAAATCAGGAAGACCAAGATTTTTATAAGGAATGGGGAAAATTTCTAATTTATCTTAAAAAACCATTGTAAACAGCTAAAATCGTTAGTGGGATTGGAATAACACTGGTAGTTTAATGCTGAATTTTGGACATAATGGAGATGTAAAAGATTTGGATTATTATAAAATGTAAAATATTTGATTATAAAACATGCAGGAGGAGATAGGACCCACAAAAGGGAGGAGGGAGGTCCGGGACATTCTTTGGAATCTTGTTTTTATGTTGTATGTTGAATAGGTGATTGTAAAACTTTAATCCAAAAAACCAACCGACAAACAATTTTTTCTGCGTGGGACTAAGGATGAAATAACAGGTGGAGGGGATTTGGTTTGCTGGTTTTAGATAACTGATCAATAAAACACAAATACTACTATTTGTGAGAATAATAAAGATGTGTATGTGTTTTGTGCAAATGGCAGGAGCCCAGATTCTCCAGACAATCAGGTGTGACATATTGGCAGTACTCAGACTGGATGTTTATAAATGCACCCCCCCCCCCTTCCAGACTAAATGCTAACCTGCAGGGCACATACAATTTCTCTTCTCGTTGAGGATTTAGGAGGCAGGTTAAGACTAAAGACAGGCTTGGTGTAGCCTGAGGAACAGAAGCCAGAGTGTGGAATTTTGTGCAGGAAGTGGAAAAACCAGTGACCCCTTCTCTTAATGCTTTGTTTATTTTGTGATGCCTGAAGCTTTGTGTCTGAATCAGATCAGACAGCACCACTCTAGCCGGGAACAATGTCAAAAGACCACATCTTATGATACAAAAATAAAGCTACTGAAACCAAGACTTTATGTAATGTAGTGTTGCAAATGCCTGGTTACACTGCGGTAAGGCTGTGCTACTTACACAATACCAAGCATTTGAATGAGCAGTTCAGCTCTGGAATACTTTGCATTCTGCAGTGAAACCTCATAATTTGTGGGCAATGGGCACATAAGCCTGCAAGCTGGCAGAGTAGTCAGTATTAAACCACCCTCAGATCTTATCTGCTAGCACTGTCAGTCTTAAGACTGTGATATCCAGTTGCGTGTCGAAGTCCCCAAGCCACCCCAATAAAACACAATTCACACAGAATTTTTGTTTAAGGTTTTTGGCATAATTTTGGCCACATAAAATACAAAAAATGTGAGTGGTTGCTTAGGCATTGGTTGTGACTATCTGTCCCTGCCCAGGGACAGACTGACATTCACACGCCCACAAAAGTCAGAAAGGGAAAACATTTTGGGGAGAAAGATGGAGCTGGGAACCATGCCCTCACCTCTCCCCAAATGCTCCCAGGGGCTCTTGCGTGGCCCTAGCCCCTTGACAGGGCTTCGGACAAAAGCATGGCAAGCCCCTGGATTCCTTTAACGGAATTCCCTTGCAGCAGCAGCATTGGAGGGGCAGGCACAGCCAATCCATGCCCCTCCACCAACCAGTTCATAAAACCAATGCCTAACTGCAAACCTTACAAGTTGTGACGATTTGCTACGCAGTAGGCAAAAACCAAATGGCACCAGCCAATCAGCCAAATGGACAAACTTCCTACCAGGCCCCTGTCCCCAAAGCAGACAACCCCATGACAGGCATAGCAAGGTCAAAGCGAACAACCCTAAATATAGGGAGGGTGGGCGGGTAATCCGACGCACTCAGCGAAAAGAGGAAGCTCAATGCTGCACGCAGGGAATATAAAACTTCTTGGCCATCAATCAAAAAATGGCAGCATCAAATTCTCCCCAACGACAAGAGGAGCCCAATCGCAATTGTGGCCAAGTACCCTTACCCACCCAGCAACAGTGGGATGTCTTGTAAGACCCCACCGCAACACTTGCTCTCCATGAAGGAGAACACACTTTATGGCTTTTGTTGTGTATGTATCCCCATCACCGACCCTCCAAGTGTCCCTGTTTTCCAGGGACGTCCCTTGTTTCCACCAAGGGCAGTTCAGTAATGGAAGAAGTTGGCAGCCACCATGCCAAGAAGCTCCCTCCTACCAGAAGGTAGGTAGGTAGCAAAAACATGGAAGTAATTGCTTCCATTTTCTAACGTGCCTCGGAAGTTGAATGGCTTCCATTGCATGTTATTCTCAATGGATTTTGCCAACTGCCCATCGCTGCTCGGTTTTCAAACGCTTCAGAAGTCGAATGGTCTTCCGGAATGGATTACGTTCAAAAACCGAGGTTCCACTGTACAAAGAATTGAAAACGATGTTCAGAATAACTTTTATATATAAAAAAACAACAACCAGAAGCTTTTCTTTTGGGAATTATAGGGACACAACTACAGTGGTGCCTCGCAAGACGAAATTAATTCGTTCCACAAGTTTTGTCGTCTTGCGATTTTTCCGTCTTGCGAAGCACGGTTTCCCATAGGAATGCATTGAAAATCAATTAATGCGTTCCTATGGAAACCGACTTCAGACCAGGTCCGGGGACAGTCTGTCCCCCGACCTCTTCTGAAGGCTGGGGGGGGGACCAAGGGCTTTTCTTCCCACCCCCAGCATTTTAAAAAACCCCGGGACAGCGGGGGACTTCTCCACTGTCCGGGGCGATCTTAAAATGCTGGCGGGCGGGAGCGAAGCCTCCGCTGTCGCCCGCCAGCATTTTAAAAAGCCCCGGGACAGCGGGGGACTTCTCCGCTGTCCGGGGCGATCTTAAAATGCTGGCGGGCGGGAGCGAAGCCTCTGCTGCCGCCCGCCAGCATTTAAAAAAGCCCCGGGACAGCGGGGGACTTCTCTGCTGTCCCGGGGCGATTTAAAAGCCCCCGGGAAGGCAGGCAGGGGGGACAAAGACTTTTGCCCCCCGCCGGCCTTCAGAAGAGGTCCAGGACCTCTTCTGAAGGCGGGCGGGGGGCGAAAGTCTATGCTCCCCCCCGCCTGCCTTCAAAAGCCCTCCGGGACAGCAGAGAAAGGCGCTGCGTTTCTCCGCTCTCCCGGGAAGGCAGGCAGGGGGGAGCAAAGACTTTTGCCCCCCGCCAGCCTTCAGAAGAGGTCCAGGACCTCTTCTGAAGGCGGGTGGGGGGCGAAAGTCTATGCTCCCCCCCGCCTGCCTTCAAAAGCCCTCCGGGACAGCGGAGAAAGGTGCTGCGTTTCTCCGCTCTCCCGGGAAGGCCGGCGGGGGGGCGAAAGTCTTTGCTCCCCCCCTGCCTTCAAAAGCCATCTGGGATAGCGGAGAAACGAAGGCTGGCGGCGGGAGGAGGTCTCTCCGCCCGCCGCCAGCCTTCGGAGGAGGTCCGAGGACAGTGGGGAAGACGCGCTGCGCTTCCCCGCTGTCCCGGAGATTTCCCTATGGGCTTTCGTCTTGCGAAGGAAGCCCATAGGGAAATTCGTTTTGCGAAGCGCCTCCAAAACGGAAAACCCTTTCGTCTAGCGGGTTTTCCGTCTTGCGAGGCGTTCGTCTTGCGGGGCACCACTGTACCTAAATAGTATAGAGATTTATTTCTGTATGCTACTACAGCAGCAAGAATGCTACTTGCCCCAAAATGGAAAGGAGCAGAAGTCCCAGTAAAGGAAGAATGGATACAAAAACGTATGGAATATGCAGAGATGGCGAAACTTGCCGGAAGAATAAGAAATCAAGATAACAAACTTTTTATAAAAGAACGGAAATGGTTTATGGAATATTTACAGCTAAATTGTATACAGATAAGAACATTAGCAGGATTATTGTAATAACCTGCAGTTTCATAAGAGTATATATTTACAGTAGATAATTAAATGGGCAAGTTAAATGAAATTGGATATGCAGAAGGTAATAATAATAATAATAATAATAATAATAATAATAATAATAATGGAACCCCAGAAAGAGGGGGAGGGAAGTCAATTTTTGAAATGTTAAATTGATTGTAAAAGTAATGACATGTATAAACTTGAATAGTATAAATATAAACTTAAAAAAGGACTAGATGATCTTCAGGGTCCCTTCCAGTTCTATGTTTCTATAAAGATCAAAGTCATGGACAATAAGAGACGAAGGGCATTGCCAAAGACTTGCATTCTTACATGTTTAAAATGAGATAGATAGTCTCCATCTCCTGGGATTCTGGCTTTTGAACAGTACCTGGGTGATAATAAATCTCACAATGCCAAACACTTCCAGTGCTCTGTCAACAGAAGAATTGAAACAATTCAGGCATGTTTCTACAAGTCCTTTGACTTTTTGACCTCTGCATATTTCTTGCAAAGCTGAGACAGCAAAGTGGGATGATCCAGCCAGTCACAAACTGGAGGTTCACCTGCGGCCGAGCCTTTGCAGATCCACTGTGTACAGTGTGGATCAGATAACGAAGCCTTTGTCTCAGTTAGCTTGATAGTTATCTTCGGAAGCCATTTGGAGGTGTCAGTGATAACTCACCTTCCACTCAGTACACAGATAAATAAAAAGCCAAGCCTGCTGCTTCCATGTCTAAAATAGCTGGTGATTTATTTAGGATTTCCACTCTTGTTTCCCTCCTCTTTAAAAATGCACACCACAGATTTGCAACTACAGTCGTACCTCGGAAGTTGAATGGAATCCGTACCGGAAGACTGTACGACTTCCAAAATGTTTGGAAACCAAGGCGCGGCTTCCGATTGGCTGCAGGAAACTCCTGCAGCCAATCAGAAGCAGCGTCAGACGTTTGGGTTCCAAAGAACGTTCACAAACCGGAACACTCACCTCCGGGTTTGCGGCATTCGGGAGCCAAAATATTTGACTCGAAAGGCATTCGGGATCCAAGGGACGACTATAGAGGTGGTCAGAATCGGTAGCAACAGGGACTTTTTCAAAAAAATCTTTTTCCGCCGGTTAAGTTGTTGAGGGCTGATTTCTTGTCCTGTGATAAAAAGCATTCTGTTTCGACCACCAAACCCTCCCAGGGAGCATTTGCAACCGTTTGGCACCATTTTTGAGTGAATTGCCGAAAGTCAGATTTTTGATGAAATTGTGACCACGGGCTTAGGGATTTTTTCAAAAAAATCTTTTTCTGCTGGTTAAGTTGTCGAGGGCTAATTTCTTTTCCTACGATAAAAAGACTACTGTTTTGACTGCCAAACCTCTCAGGGGAGCATTTGCAACCGTAGAACGTCAGACTTTTGATGAAATTGTGACCCCGGGGCTTAGGGATTTTTTCAAAAAAATCTTTATCTGCCAGTTAAGTTGTCGAGGGTTTCCAGGCACACAGAGACCATTGCCTTTCACGTAGCCACGCTGGCGGGACCCCCAATCATATTAGGAATGAGCTGGCTGGCGCTACATGATCCCGTAGTGGCATGGCATCAGCGGACAGTCACCTTTGGTTCAGCTCACTGCTTGGAACACTGTCTAGGGGGGAAAACCCCGAGAATGGCCGTGGCCAGGGTGGCTGGGATGGCTGTGGAGCAAAAAGGGGAGGTACCACCACAATACGCTGACCTGCAGGAGGTCTTCAGAGACAAGGAAGCGGATAGACTACCCCTCATAGGCCCTTTGACTGCCAAATCAACTTGATCCCAGGGGCTCAGCTGCCAATGGGTAAGCTGTACGCCATGTCGGACCGGGAAATGCAGGAGTTACGGAAATTTATTGACAAGAACCTGAAAAGGGGTTTCATAAGAGAATCAAGGGCGGTGGGGGGCAGCCCGGTGTTCTCTGTGGACAAGAAAGATACTAATCAGCCCAGGCTCATTGTGGACTACAGGGCCGTCAATTTGGTGTCAGAACCAGTGACCTTCCCAATGCCCAGGATTGATGACATTTTAACACGAGTAAGGCAGGGAATTTTTTTTACTAAGCTGGACCTTCGGGGAGCGTACAATTTGATTAGGATGAGGGAGGGGGATGAATGGAAGACCACCATGTTCACCCCTTTGGGGGCCTTTGAGTACTTAGTTATGCCATTTGGATTACAGTCGGGCTCCGCCTGTTTTCAAGCTTTCATGCACCACGTGTTGGGGCCCCTACTGTACAAAAATTGCGTAGCCTTTTTGGACGATGTCTTAATCTACTCGGACGACGAGGAGCAACATGTCAGAGACGTCAGGGAAGTGCTAAAGAGACTACAGAAGCACCAGTTGTGGGTCAAGCTGGAGAAGTGCCAATTCCACGCCCGAGAGGTCGAGTTCCTGGGGTACAGGTTGTCGGACAAGGGCCTAGCTATGGACCCCAGCAAGGTGCAGGCGGTGCTGGAATGGAAAACCCCCAAAACCCAGAAGGACGTGCAGAGGTTCCTAGGGTTCAGCAACTTCTACCGGAAGTTCATCAAGAACTTTGCCCACTTAACCGCGCCCATCACAGATTGTCTCAGTAGCAAAAGAAAGTTCGTCTGGACAGAAGGTGCCCAGCAATCCTTTGAAAGGCTGAAGAAGGCGTTCGCTTCGGAAGAGCAACTCTTGCACGTGGATCTGCAGAAGCCAATGAGGCTGGAGACAGACGCATGAGACCGGGCCATCGGAGCGGTACTGCTACAGCCGGGAGACCAGTCGAGCTGGAGACCGTGCGCCTTTTTCTCAAGGAAGCTGAGCAAGTCGGAGCAAAACTACACGGTGTATGACCGTGAACTGCTTGCAATTTATGCAGCATTTCGACGCTGGACGCATTTGCTAATAGGGGCGCAGCACAAGATCCAGGTGTGTACAGATCATAAGAACCTGGAATACTGGAGGACTGCGCGGGTGCTCAACCAGAGACAGGTTCGATGGGCACAGGAGTTCTCCAAGTTTTTCTTCGAGATTCGGTACGTGCCGGGAGAGGAAAACATTAGAGCAGATGCTCTCTCCCGGTAGCCGGAGTACATGGAAGGAGAGGGACCACCCATCCCCGAGAACCGATGGGTGTGTGGGGGAGTGTTGGTCGGGAGACAAGAACTAGCCGGGCTTACGAGAGACGACGAGTTCGCTCAAACCAAAACCAGGGAACTTAGAGACGAAGGGGAAAACCATGGGGGTTTTGAGGAGAAGGACGGGGTACTGTATTACAAGGGAGCACTGTACGTACCGGGGGAGAACTTGAGGGGAAGGGTATTCAAACAACTCCACGACAACCCAACGGCGGGGCATTTTGGTCAACACAAAACCATGTTGCTGGTCACCAGGCAGTTCTGGTGGCCAAGAGTGAGGGAAGATGTACGGGAATATGTACGGGGGTGCGACCGCTGCCAGCGGGCCAAGGGGGAGAGGGCTGCACCCGCAGGGTTACTGGAACCCTTACCCATGCCAGAAAGACCATGGGAGGTGGTATCCATAGATTTTATGACCAATTTGCCCAAGTCGAGGGGGGAAACGGCAGTCATGGTAGTAGTCGATCTGCTAACAAAAATGTGCCATTTCATCGCTTGCTCGCATGCGGTGACGGCAGAGGAAACAGCCAGATTGTTCGTGGATCACATCTTCAGGCTGCATGGGGCTCCCTCTAGGGTTATCTCGGATCGCGGGAAACAATTTACTTCCCGGTTCTAGAGGAAGCTCATGAGCTTGTTGCAGGTCGAGGTGAGCTTCTTGACGGCGAGACACCCGGAGACCAACGGGCAAACGGAAAGAGCGAACAGTATATTCCAACAATACCTATGCTGCTACATCAGCGAGAGGCAGAACGATTGGGTGGAGAAACTAGCGCTGGCCGAATTTGCATACAATAACACTGAACATGTGTCCACGGGAATGAGCCCGTTCATGGCTAATTATGGGTGTCACCCCAGGGCCTTCCCAGGGAGAGGGGAGGAGGGGTGGAGCGTACCGGCGGCAGAGCAGTTTGTGGAAGAAATGGAGGCCTTACACCAGCAACTTAAGATGAACTTGGAACGGGCCAAGGAAATTTACAAGAGGCAGGCAGACAAGCACCGTAGGGAAGGGGAAACCATACGGGTTGGGGACCGGGTGTGGTTGTCAACCCAAGGGTTACCTTTTAAGGGAGGGTGCAAGAAGTTGCGACCAAGGCGACTAGGACCTTTTGAGGTGACACAGCAGGTGAACGCCGTGGCATTTAAGCTCAAGTTGCCTAACACCATGAAATTACACCCGGTGTTCCATAGGTCTCTACTCTCACCATACAGGGAGGGGCGAGAATTTCCGGGGGGAGAGGGAGAAGTCCCCACACACCCACAGGTGGAGGAGAGGGAACTTCGCAATCAAGCCACGGAAATACTCAATTCAAGATGGCGGGGGCGCCAGGTGGAGTATTTGGTGGCTTGGGAGGGCGAACCCGAGTCAGAAAACACGTGGGTTCCCGCGGAGGCTATCAAGGATGGGTATCTGAGGGAGGAGTTTCACAGCAGGTTCCCAAGGAAACCCAAACCACTAGGGAGATTCTGGGAGGAGCAATTTGGGATCACAGAAGATGAGGAGGATTTTGTGGGGTTTTCGGCCTCCGAAGAGGAGGGAGGAGAGGTGTCAGAGGGAGAGGAATCGGACTGGGAGGGCTACCCCGCAGGAAGAGAAAGGAGACATGGGAAGCGGAGTTGGAATCCTCAGAGGATGGGGACAGCTCCTTCCAGGGATTCCCCGCATCGTCGGCCAAGGAAAGGGACGAAGTTGGGTCAAAGGAGTGGGCCGGAGGTGGAGGGGGTCCTGGGGGGGAGGTGGATGTCAGGGAACTGCCATCGGAGCCAGGAGTGGAGGCAAGGCTCCCAAGCGATGCCGGAGAAGGGCCCAGCAGGGAGAGAGGGGACTCATTGGCTGGGGAAGGAAATCAGTGTGACAACAGGGAGAAAGGGGGGCAGAGGGGGGCTTCGGAGAGATGGCTCCAGGACTCTTCGCCTGAGACCAGCGGAGAGAGCACGGGTCCTCCGCTGCCCACACCCACCCTGCGCACAAGACTTCCGCGCAGGGAGAGTAGGAGGAGACTTGGCGTCAAGGAACTTTTATGCTGGAAGAAGTTCAGGAAACGCCCACTGACAGATTCTGCTAGCGACTGAGACAGCCACGGGTTGAAGGCTGTCCAGCCAGGGAAAGGTTTAACCAGGCAACCTTGCCAGGAGTGGCGGCAACTTACGCACGAGCAACCCCATACACCCATTACAAGTTTGGCACCATTTTTGAGTGAATTGCCGAAAGTCAGATTTTTTCTGAAATTGTGACCCAGGGCTTAGGGACTTTTTCAAAAAGTTAAGTTGTTGAGGGCTGATTTCTTGTCCTCTGATAAAAAGCCTTCTGTTTCGACCGCCAAACCTTTCAGGGGAGCATTTGCAACCGTGCGGAACAATTTTTGAATGATTTGGAGAATGTCAGATTTTTGCTGAAATTGTGACCCCGGGGCTTGGGGATTTTTTCAAAAAAATCTTTTTCCGCCGGTAAACTATTTGAGGGCTGATTTCTTGTCGTGTGATAAAAAGCCTTCTCTTTCGACTGCCAAACGTTTCAGGGGAGCATTTGCAAGCGTTTGGCACCATTTTTGAGTCAATTGCCAAAAGTCAGAATTTTGCTGAAATTGTGACCCCGGGGCTTAGGGATTTTTTCAAAAAAATACTTTCCGCCGGTTAAGTTGTTGAGGGCTGATTTCTTGTCCTGTGATAAAAAGCCTTCTGTTTCGACTGCCAAACCTTTTCAGGGGAGCATTTGCAAGTGTTTGGCACGATTTTTGAGTGAATTGCCAAAAGTCAGATTTTTGCTGAAATTGTGACCCCCGGGGCTTAGGAATTTTTTCAAAAAAAGATTTTGCGCCGGTTAAGTTGCTGAGGGCTGATTTTTTTCTCCTGTGATAAAAAGCCTTCTGATTCGACTGCCAAACCTTTCAGGGGAGCATTTGCAAGCGTTTGTCACCATTTTTGAGTGAATAGCCAAAAGTCAGATTTTGGCTGAAATTGTGACCCAGGGGCTTGGGGATTTTTTCAAAAAAAAATCCTTTTCCGCCGGTTCAGTTGTTGAGGGCTGATTTCTTGTCCTGTGATAAAAAGCCTTCTGTTTCGAATGTCAAACCTTTCAGGGGAGCAATTTCAAGTGTTTGGCACCATTTTTGAGTGAATTGCCAAAAGTCAGATTTTTGCTGAAATTGTGACCCCGGGGCTTAGGGATTTTTTCAAAAAAATCTTTTCCCGCCAGTTAAGTTGCTGAGGGCTGATTTCTTCTCCTGCGATAAAAATCTTCTGTTTCGACTGCAAAACCTGTCAGGGGAGCATTTGCAAGTGTTTGGCAGCATTTTTGAGTGAATTGCCAAAAGTCATATTTTTGCTGAAATTGTGACCCCGGGGCTTAGGAATTTTTACAAAAAAATATTTTGCGCCGGTTAAGTTGCTGAGGGCTGATTTCTTGTCCTGTGATAAAAAGCCTTATGTTTCGACTGCCAAGTCTTTCAGGGGAGCATTTATAAGTGTTTGTCACCATTTTTGTGTGAATAGCCAAAAGCCAGATTTTTACTGAAATTGTGACCCCGGGGCTTAGCTTTTTTTTCAAAAAAATCTTTTCCACCGGTTCAGTAGTTGAGGGCTGATTTCTTGTCCTGTGATAAAAAGCCTTCTGTTTCGATTGTCAAACCTTTCAGGGGAGCATTTGCAAGCGTTTGGCAGCATTTTTGAGTGAATCGCCAAAAGTCAGATTTTTGCTGAAATTGTGACCCCGGGGCTTAGGGATTTTTTCCAGAAATTCTTTTTCCGCCGGTAAAGTATTTGAGGGCTGATTTCTTGTCCTGTGATAAAAAACCTTTTCTTTCGATTGCCAAACCTTTCAGGGGAGCATTTGCAAGTGTTTGGCACCATTTTTGAGTGAATTGCCAAAAGTCAGATTTTTGCTGAAATTGTGACCCCGGGGCTTAGGGATTTTTTCAAAAAAATACTTTCCGCCGGTTAAGTTGTTGAGGGCTTATTTCTTGTCTTGTGATAAAAAGCCTTCTGTTTCGACTGCCAAACCTTTCAGGGGAGCATTTGCAAGCGTTTGGCACCATTTTTGAGTGAATTGCCGAAAGTCAGATTTTTGCTGAAATTGTGCCCCCGGGGCTTAGGTAGGGATTTTTGCAAAAAAATATTTTGTGCCGCTTAAGTTTCTAAGGGCTGATTTCTTGTCCTGTGATAAAAAGCCTTCAATTTCGACTGTCAAACCTTTTAGGGGAGCATTTGCAAGTGTTTGTCACCATTTTTGAGTGAATAGCCAAAAGTCATATTTTTGCTGAAATTGTGACCCCGGGGCTTAGGTTTTTTTCCAAAAAAATCTTTTCTGCCGGTTCAGTAGTTGAGGGCTTATTTCTTGTCCTGTGATAAAAAGCCTTCTGTTTCGACTGTCAAACCTTTCAGGGGAGCATTTGCACCCGGTTGGCACCATTTTTGAGTGAATTGCCAAAAATCAGATTTTTGCTGAAATTGTGACCCCGGGGCTTAGGGATTTTTTCAAAAAAATACTTTCCGCCGGTTAAGTTGTTGAGGGCTTATTTCTTGTCCTGTGATAAAAAGCCTTCTGTTTCGACTGCCAAACCTTTCAGGGGAGCATTTGCAAGCGTTTGGCACCATTTTTGAGTGAATTGCCAAAAGTCATATTTTTGCTGAAATTGTGACCCCGGGGTTTAGGGATTTTTTTGAAAAAATCTTTCTCCGCCAGTTAAGTTGTTGAGGGCTGATTTCTTGTCCTGTGATAAAAAGCCTTCTGTTTCCACTGTCAAACCTTTCAGGGGAGCATTTGCAAGCGTTTGGCACAATTTTTGAGTGAATTGCCAAAAGTCAGATTTTTGCTGAAATTACGACCTCGGGGTTTAGGTTCTTTTCAAAAATATTTTTTTCCTCCAGTTAAGTTGTTGAGGGCTGATTTCTTGTCTTGCGATAAAAAGCCTTCTGTTTCGACTGTCAAACCTTTCAGGGGAGCATTTGCAAGTGTTTGGCACCATTTTTGAGTGAATAGCCAAAAGTCAGATTTTTGCTGAAATTGTGACCCCGGGGTTTAGGGTTTTTTTTGAAAAAATCTTTCTCCGCCGGTTAAGTTGTTGAGGGCTGATTTCTTGTCCTGTGATAAAAAGCCTTCTGTTTCGACTGCTCAACCTTTCAGGGGAGAATTTGCAAGCGTTTTGCACCATTTTTGAGTGAATAGCCAAAAGTCAGATTTTTGCTGAAATTGTGTCCCCGGGGCTTAGGAATTTTTTTTTAAAAAAAATTTGCGCCGCTTAAGTTGCTAAGGGCTGATTTCTTGTCCTGCGATAAAAAGCCTTCTGTTTCGACTGCCAAACCTTTCAGGGGAGCATTTGCAAACGTTTGGCACAATTTTTGAGTGAATTGCCAAAAGTCATATTTTTGCTGAAATTGTGACCCCGGGGTTTCGGGATTTTTTTGAAAAAATCTTTCTCCGCCGGTTAAGTTGTTGAGGGCTGATTTCTTGTCCTGTGATAAAAAGCCTTCTGTTTCGACTGTCAAACTTTTCAGGGGAGCATTTGCAACCGGTTGGCAAACCGGAGACATAGAGGCATACCAAAAAACGAACGTGTTTGCATTAGGAGATGTTCTGAAGTAGAGGACCTTATGCATTATATCTTGCACTGTCTGTTATATAATGATGCAAGAAAAAGATTTTTGGTACCTATAATGACAGGGTCCCCTGGCCAGAACCCCCTTGATATGATGTTATATCTCCTTGCAGACACAGATAAGTATGTGACCTGGCGGGTAGCACTTTTTGCAACTGCTGCCAGGAAAATTAGAGCAAATTATATAGCCAAGGTAGCCATTAACTGTAAAGGAGATGAATTTATTTGATCCTATCTATCTACCTCAGGCTATGCTCTATCTTTTTCACCAAACTCTGAGTATAAATTGCACACTGTATTAATTGATATTGTTTTTAACATTAGTGACCATGTGATGATTTTAGCTTATGAATTTTATTGTTTAATGTTTTTATTTGTACATTGGGGTACTTTTACAGCTTTGTTTAGAGTATGTAATGTTTTAATAATATAAATGTTTTAAGCCTTTTTTACCAATTCAGTATATTTACTTTTAATTGTCAAATAATTCTGTGTACATTGCGGCAGCCTTTGGCTATGTGCAATAAAACTGACTGAGACTGAGACTGAGACTGACTGCCAAACCTTTCAGGGGAGCATTTGCAAAGCGTTTGGCACAATTTTTGAGTGAATTGCCAAAAGTCATATTTTTGCTGAAATTGTGACCCTGAATTGTTTGGGGATTTTTTTGAAAAAATCTTTCCCCGCCGGTTAAGTTGTTGAGGGCTGATTTCTTGTCCTGTGATAAAAAGCCTTCTGTTTCAACTGTCAAACCTTTCAGGGGAGCATTTGAACCGGTTGGCACCATTTTTGAGTGAATAGCCAAAAGTCAGATTTTTGCTGAAATTGTGACCCCGGGGCTTAGGCATTTTTTGAAGAAATTCTTTTTCTGCCGGTAAAGTATTTGAGGGCTGATTTCTTGTCCTGTGATCAAAAACCTTTTCGTTCTACTGCCAAACGTTTCAGGGGAGCATTTGCAAGCGTTTGGCACCATTTTTGAGTGAATTGCCAAAAGTCAGATGTTTGCTGAAATTGTGACCCCGGGGCTTAGGAATTTTTTCAAAAAAATCTTTTCTGCCGGTTCAGTAGTTGAGTGCTGATTTCTTGTCCTATGATAAAAAGCCTTCTGTTTCGACTGTCGAACCTTTCAGGGGAGCATTTGCAAATGTTTGGCACCATTTTTGAGTGAATTGCCAAAAGTCATATTTTTGCTGAAATTGTGACCCCGGGGTTTAGGGATTTTTTTGAAAAAATCTTTCTCCGCCAGTTAAGTTGTTGAGGGCTGATTTCTTGTCCTGTGATAAAAAGCCTTCTGTTTCGACTGGCAAACCTTTCAGGAGAGCATTTGCAAGCGTTTGGCACCATTTTTGAGTGAATAGCCAAAAGTCAGATTTTTGCTGAAATTGTGCCTCCAGGGCTTAGGGATTTTTTCAAAAAAAAAAATTGCGCCGCTTAAGTTGCTAAGGGCTGATTTCTTGTCTTGTGATAAAAAGCCTTCTGTTTCGACTGCCAAACCTTTCAGGGGAGCATTTGCAAGTGTTTGGCACCATTTTTGAGTGAATTGCCAAAAGTCATATTTTTCCTGAAATTGTGACCCCGGGGCTTAGGTTCTTTTCAAAAATATTTTTTTCCGCCGGTTAAGTTGTTGAGGGCTGATTTCTTGTCCTGTGATAAAAAGCCTTCTGTTTCGACTGTCAAACCTTTCAGGGGAGCATTTGCAAGTGTTTGGCACCATTTTTGAGTGAATTGCCAAAAGTCAGATTTTTGCTGAAATTCTGACCCCGGGGCTTGGGGATTTTTTTTCAAAAAAATCTTTTTCCGCCGGTTAAGTTAGTGAGGGCTGATTTCTTGTCCGGTGATAAAAAGCCTTCTGTTTCGACTGGCAAACCTTTCAGGGGAGCATTTGCAAGCGTTTGGCACCATTTTTGAGTGAATTGCCAAAAGTCAGATTTTTGCTGAAATTCTGACCCCGGGGCTTCGGCATTTTTTGAAGAAATTCTTTTTCCTCCGGTAAAGTATTTGAGGGCTGATTTCTTGTCCTGTGATCAAAAACCTTTTCTTTCGACTGCCAAACGTTTCAGGGGAGCATTTGCAAGCGTTTGGCACCATTTTTGAGTGAATTGCCAAAAGTCAGATGTTTGCTGAAATTGTGACCCCGGGGCTTAGGAATCTTTTCAAAAAATATTTTGCGCCGGTTAAGTTGCTGAGGGCTGATTTCTTTTTTTTTTTTAAATAATATTTATTAAAATTTTCAAAGTACAGAAAGTAAAGATAGAAGTACATTCAAGACCTTATTTTCATACATCCACTTTCTGGGACTCCCCCCTCCCCCACCCCTACCATATTCCCCTTTCATATTGTTGGCTCCACAAGCTCTCACATCTAATTTAAAACTTAAATTGTTACCGCATTATTCAAATTTAAATTTATGCAATCCTCATCAACATCCTTAATAAAAATCAAAAGTTCTCTCCCCAAGGCCCACCCCCTTTTCCTTCCACAATTTCCCTTTCTTTTAATAATAAAAACACCCCACAAAATAGACATATAAGAAATAGAAAGTATAGTAGAAAAAAGAAAACCAATTCAAAGAATAGTTGACAAGCCTTTGGATTCTAATTCTCTCCCCCCCCCTTCCCCGGTTTAATTTCCCCCTGTCCACCAATCTATGTTGTCTGCCTGGAATTCTTAAATCCATAAATCACATTTTTGCCCCAGCTCCTTGCAGGTTTTTTTCTTTTTTAGAATTATTTTTAAAATTATTTTTATGACATTTAACTTCGAATCTCCAATCTAGAAATCTAGAAATGGCCCCATAGGACCTTTAATTCCTTAGTCTTTAATCTTTAAAACTGTAAAGTTCCCCCCATTGCTCTTTCTAAGTTGTAGTCCAGTTCCCTCTTGTTCCGCTGCTAAACCGTTCTAATTCGAAAGTTTAGTAGCTCTGCAGGGGTCATTTGTTATTCAGGAACAAAAACTTGCGTTCAGTCCCTCTTCAATAGAAATTTCTATTGTCTTCTTTAATGTGGACACCCTGTAGACAAAATACTGTTTCAGTTTTGCAGCTTTCCCAGAAGATAAGGAGTCCTATAAAATTCCGAAGGTATTTTTCCACTTACGACCATCTTTGTAATGTCCCGAAACTCCTCTAGGGGGATTGTTGTAACTTTGTTTTCTCTAGTCCAAAAGTCCGATTGTTATCCATGTTTTCGCCATTTTGTATCCAAATCTTAGCAAGTTGTAACAAATTGTAACCAATTTAACCAGCAAAGTCCTCGCAATAAAATCCTCTTTGAATTTCCGACTTTGACAGCTACTTTGACAGCTGTCAAAATCTCCGTCTCTTTTCACCAGGCTCTCTCCTCAATCCTCCCGGTTCCCAGGGGGGGGGGTTACGTTCTCCTTCTCCCTCAATTCTTCCTCCAGCACAGTTCTTGTAATTTCCCATCGTGGAATTCTTGGTTTTAGTCAGAAATACAGTTCTTTTTGGATCTTGGTTTCCCAATCCTTGTTTTAGAATGTTTACAGTAGGGAGGGGGACTGACTTCCTTTTTGGATCCCCCCCCGCTTGTATCAAATCCGAAAAAAAATTTCTTTTTTTCTCCTTTTGAACCCGGTTTCCAAATTACTCACGGGTTGTTGTTAAAAGTCCGAATTCTCAATGGAAGAAGTCAGCGCTCTCCGCCGGATGGCATGCGGCTTCGCTCGGCAGGGATAGCAGAGGACTCAAAGCACCACGCTTCTCCCCGGCACCCGATCCGTAGCCTTTAAAAAGGCTCCTTCACGAGTCGGGAGGGCGCTAACGGTGCCAGCCGAGTCTCCATGTCCACGGCCTCCGTGGCCGTGGTTTTTAAGGGTCCCCACGTCGCCGGCGCGGTAGAACCCGAGCCCTGCTGAGCAGGCTCCCTCCGGAGCTCGGAGGGAGTCCGCCATTCGGCGATGGCGCCAACCCGGAAGTCTCCGCTGAGGGCTGATTTCTTGTCCTGTGATAAAAAGCCTTATGTTTCGACTGGAAAGTCTTTCAGGGGAGCATTTATAAGTGTTTGCCACCATTTTTGAGTTAATAGCCAAAAGTCAGATTTATGCTGAAATTGTGACCCCGGTGCTTAGCTTTTTTTCAAAAAAAAAAAATCTTTTCTGCCGGTTAAGTTGTTGAGGGCTGATTTCTTGTCCTGTGATAAAAAGCCTTCTGTTTCCATCGCCAACGCTTTCAGGGGAGCATTTGCAACCGGTTGGCACCATTTTTGAGTGAATTGCCAAAAGTCAGATTTTTGCTGAAATTGTGACCCTGAATTGTTTAGGGATTTTTTTGAAAAAATCTTTCTCCGCCGGTTAAGTTGTTGAGGGCTGATTTCTTTTCCTGTGATAAAAAGCCTTCTGTTTCGACTGTCAAACCTTTCAGGGGAGCATTTGCAAGCGTTTGGCACCATTTTTGAGTGAATTGCCAAAAGTCAGATGTTTGCTGAAATTGTGACCCCGGGGCTTAGGAATTTTTTCAAAAAATATTTTGCGCCGGTTAAGTTGCTGAGGGCTGATTTCTTGTCCTGTGATAAAAAGCCTTATGTTTCGACTGCCAAGTCTTTCAGGGGAGCATTTATAAGTGTTTGCCACCATTTTTGAGTTAATAGCCAAAAGTCAGATTTATGCTGAAATTGTGACCCCGGGGCTTAGCTTTTTTTCAAAAAAATCTTTTCTGCCGGTTCAGTAGTTGAGTGCTGATTTCTTGTCCTATGACAAAAAGCCTTCTGTTTCGACTGTCGAACCTTTCAGGGGAGCATTTGCAAGCGTTTGGCACCATTTTTGAGTGAATTGCCAAAAGTCAGATTTTTGCTGAAATTGTGACCCTGGGGCTTAGGGATTTTTTCAAAAAAATATTTTCCGCCGGTTAAGTTGTTGAGGGCTGATTTCTTGTCCTGTGATAAAAAGCCTTCTGTTTCGACTGCCAAAACTTTCAGGGGAGCATTTGCAAGCTTCTGGCATCATTTTTTAGTGAATCGCCAAAAGTCAGATTTTTGCTGAAATTGTGACCCCGGGGCTTAGGGATTTTTTCAAAAAAATATTTTGCGCCGGTTAAGTTGTTGAGGGCTGATTTCTTTTCCTGTGATAAAAAGCCTTCTGTTTCGACTGCCAAACCTTTCAAGGGAGCATATGCAAGCTTCTGGCATCATTTTTGAGTGACTTGCCAAAAGTCAGATTTATGCTGAAATTGTGACCCCGGGGCTTAGGGATTTTTTTGAAAAAAAATAAATTTCCGCCGGTTAAGTTGTTGAGGGCTGATTTCTTGTCCTGTGATAAAAAGCCTTCTGTTTCCATCGCCAATGCTTTCAGGAGAGCATTTGCAACCGGTTGGCACCATTTTTGAGTGAATTGCCAAAAGTCATATTTATGCTGAAATTGTGACCCCGGGGCTTAGGGATTTTTTCAAAAAAATATTTTCCGCCGGTTAAGTTGTTGAGGGCTGATTTCTTGTCCTATGATAAAAAGCCTTCTGTTTCGACTGCCAAACCTTTCAGGGGAGCATTTGCAACCGGTTGGCACCATTTTTGAGTGAATTGCCAAAAGTCAGACTTATGCTGAAATTGTGCCCCCGGGGCTTAGGGAATTTTTCAAAAAAATATTTTGCGCCGGTTAAGTTGCTGAGGGCTGATTTCTTGTCCTGTGATAAAAAGCCTTATGTTTCGACTGCCAAGTCTTTCAGGGGAGCATTTATAAGTGTTTGCCACCATTTTTGAGTGAATCGCCAAAAGTCAGATTTATGCTGAAATTGTGACCCCGGGGCTTAGCTTTTTTTCAAAAAAATCTTTTCTGCCGGTTAAGTTGCTGAGGGCTGATTTCTTGTCCGGTGATAAAAAGCCTTCTGTTTCGACTGGCAAACCTTTCAGGGGAGCATTTGCAAGCGTGTGGCACCATTTTTGAGTGAATAGCCAAAAGTCAGATTTTGCTGAAATTGTGACCCTGGGGCTTAGGGATTTTTTCAAAAAAATATTTTCCGCCGGTTAAGTTGTTGAGGGCTGATTTCTTGTCCTGTGATAAAAAGCCTTCTGTTTCCATCGCCAACGCTTTCAGGGGGGCATTTGCAACCGGTTGGCACCATTTTTGAGTGAATTGCCAAAAGTCAGATTTTTGCTGAAATTGTGACCCTGAATTGTTTAGGGATTTTTTTGAAAAAATCTTTCTCCGCCGGTTAAGTTGTTGAGGGCTGATTTCTTGTCCTGTGATAAAAAGCCTTCTGTTTCGACTGTCAAACCTTTCAGGGGAGCATTTGCAACCGGTTAGCACCATTTTTGAGTGAATAGCCAAAAGTCAGATTTTTGCTGAAATTGTGACCCCGGGGCTTAGGTTCTTTTCAAAAATATTTTTTTTCCGCCGGTTAAGTTATGGAGGGCTGATTTCTTGTCCTGTAATAAAAAGCCTTCTGTTTCGACTGCCCAACCTTTCAGGGGAGCATTTGCAAGCGTTTTGCACCATTTTTGAGTTAATTGCCAAAAGTCAGATTTTTCCTGAAATTGTGACCGCGGAGCTTAGAGATTTTTTCAAAAAAATCTTTTCCGCCGCTTAAGTTGTTGAGGGCTTATTTCTTGTCCTGTGATAAAAAGCCTTCTGTTTCGACTGCCAAACCTTTCATGGGAGCATTTGCAAGCGTTTGGCACTATTTTTGAGTTAATTGCCAAAAGTCAGATTTTTGCTGAAATTGTGCCCCTGGGACTTAGGAATTTTTTCAAAAAAATATTTTGCTCCGGTTAAGTTGCTGAGGGCTGATTTCTTGTCCTATGATAAAAAGCCTTCTGTTTCGAATGTTGAACCTTTCAGGGGAGCATTTGCAAGCGTTTGGCACCATTTTTGAGTGAATTGCCAAAAGTCAGATTTTTGCTGAAATTGTGACCCTGGGGCTTAGGGATTTTTTCAAAAAAATATTTTCCGCCGATTAAGTTGTTGAGGGCTGATTTCTTGTCCTGTGATAAAAAGCCTTCTGTTTCCATCGCCAATGCTTTCAGGAGAGCATTTGCAACCGGTTGGCACCATTTTTGAGTGAATTGCCAAAAGTCATATTTATGCTGAAATTGTGACCCCGGGGCTTAGGGATTTTTTCAAAAAAATATTTTCCGCCGGTTAAGTTGTTGAGGTCTGATTTCTTGTCCTGTGATAAAAATCCTTCAGTTTCGACTTTGAAACCTTTCAGGGGAGCATTTGCAAGCGTTTGGCACCATTTTTGAGTGAATTGCCAAAAGTCAGATTTTTGCTGAAATTGTGACCCCGGGATTTTTTCAAAAAAATATTTTCCGCCGGTTAAGTTGTTGAGGGCTGATTTCTTGTCCTGTGATAAAAAGCCTTCTGTTTCCATCGCCAACGCTTTCAGGGGAGCATTTGCAACCGGTTGGCACCATTTTTGAGTGAATTGCCAAATGTCAGATTTTTGTTGAAATTGTGACCCTGAATTGTTTAGGGATTTTTTTGAAAAAATCTTTCTCCACTTCCGGAGGCGGCGCGAAACTGTGATGGCGGTCCTCTTCGATCTCTGAAGAGGGGCTCCGCAGGAAAGGGTCGGTTCGCTACGGCACAGCGACGACCCACTAAGAAAAACCACGGGCAGAGTGAGCCCGTGGCTGTGGGACTCGGCGGGCACCTGGAGCGACCCTGAAATCACGGAAGGAACCCCGTAAGGGGCTCCAGAGTGACGGAGGGGTAGCGGTGCTGTGAGTTCATCGCTCTTTCTGCGGAAGCGAAGCCGCGCAGCTGTCACAGATGAGCGTCAACCTTTCTTCCTTAAAAGATCTGGCTGAAACAACAAACCCGTGAGTAAGGACGTTAAATGCAGGGAACAAATTTTATTTTAAATTGGCTGAAACCGGGAGACGATAAAAAGGAAGTCTGCCTTCCGGTACTGCTTTTAAGATCAAAGCAAAGGACCTGAGAAGCGGAAAGCAGCTGAAAAGGGAAGCGCTAAAGAGGGACTTTCATGCACTTCCAGAAGTGACTGCTAAAGAGGAAAGACAGACTTTCTTGTGAGTAAATTTTTGAAATAAAAATTGGACTGACCCCCCTCGGTTGGGGGCTATTGAAAGTCAAATTCCAAATCGTCGGGCTGCTGGAGGGGAAACTGTTTAACTGCGGAACTGTTACAAACTTTTAGAGATGTATGTGATACTTTTGAGCTTAAACAAGTTGGATTGGATACAAGTTACAGGCACCTTTCTGAAACTTTGTTAAAAGTTAAAAACATTCTGCAGGACTTTTTTTACTATTACTGTTCTGGGACTATTGTGTTCTTTTAACATAACAGGGACTTTAATGGCGGAAAAGTTGCCTTCTTCTTTCTGAACTTTGGTGGCACTCCCCCTAGAGGATTTTGGAAATATAAAGGCCTGGGAACTGCTTTATGTTTATTCTCTCTCATTGAATTGTTTTTAAACTGGATCTGTCTTTCCCATGGAACAACAATAATTTGACCTTGAACATTGACTGATGAGTGGTACAGGAAAGACAAGAGCAGCCAAAGCAAAGGAAGCTAAGGAGAAGGAAAAAGAAAAAAAGCAGGCACAGCTTGTACAAACAACTTTGATTCAGGGACGCAGATCTTCGGTCCCAGCTGTGCTGGGTGAACAAAAGGCAGAAGCCGAAAAGCCCAAAAATCCTGCAGAGGAAGATATGGCAGCAGGAGGATCTGAGGGAGTTCTGAAACAAATTTTGGAGCAACTAGCAGCTTTAAATCAAAAGGCTGACAACCAATCACTAAAAATTGACCAAGCTACATCTTCGATCCAGAAATTGACTGACCAGGTTTCCCAGCATACACAAGCAATTGAAAAATTGCAAGGAGCAACAGAAGAAAACCGTAATTTAGCTGGGGAAGCTATTCAAATAGCAACGGCAGCTAAAAAAGAGGTCGAGGAAGTTAAAGGAGAAGTCAAGCCTCTGCACAAACAAATTGGTGAACAGCAAGCCTATCTTTCTATGGTGGAACTGAAAAATCGTCAGAGTAACCTCAGATTGAGGGCAGTTCCAGAAATTGAACAAGAAGATTTGATTGGATTTTTGACAACAGAATTCTCAAAATTCTGGGACATAAAGGAAGAAAGTGATTTTAAAATAGTTTCAGCTTTTCGACTGGGAAGATTGGTAAGGAAGGACAGATCCAGAGATTGTTTGATAATTTTGAGATCAAGGGAAGAGAGAGATAAAATATTAGGCCTACACTTTGCAAATTCACTTGAGATACAGGACAGAAGGGTCGAAATCTACAGAGACATACCAAAACAGTTATTGGACTTGAGAGCCACCTACTCAGAGCTGGCAAGATTGTTGAGACTTAATACAATTCGCTACAGGTGGGAGTTTCCACAAGGATTATCATTTACTTATAAGTTGAAGAAGGTAAAAATAAGAACACCAGAGGACTTACAAAAGTTCCTGCACGACCATGGAGAAGATCTCCAAAAAGAAGCAGCAACACATTGGCCTCTACCACAATCTGGGATACCGCCTGGAGGCGGACCAGGCCCTACACCCTCGGGATCAGAGGATAAAGAAGATACACCGCTCTAGGTGCAAAAAAAAATAGTACAGGATGTCTCTCCAGCTACTCAGTTGGAATATAAACGGCGGAAATTCCCCGGAAAAAAGAAGGAAAATATTTCACATATTGAAGAAAGAACAATTGGACATTATTTGCTTACAAGAAACTCATGTGACCAGGCTCCACAGGAAGGTTCTAGTCAACAAAAGACTAGGCCAAGAATTTATCTCATCAGACAAGGTCAAGAAAAGAGGCGTGGTGATATACGCCAAGGAGTGCCTGGCACCAAAATTTGTATTCAAAGATGAACAAGGAAGAATTCTGGCGATTGAAATTCAGACACAAGGAGAAAAAATTTTGATATTAGGAATATATGCGCCAAACGACGGGAAATCAGAATTTTTCAAGAAGCTGCATGAGACTATGCTGGACTATATGGACTACAACAACATCATAATGATGGGAGACATGAATGGAGTGGTGTCTACACATATGGATAAGTCTCAAAATCAAAACCTAACATCTGATGGCAGACTGCCGAAAACCTTTTTTGAACTGATTGACAATTTGGATTTGATTGACATATGGAGGACAAAGAACCCCCTAGGTAAAGAAGGAACTTTCTTCTCTGAGGCCCACCTGTCCTGGACAAGGATCGACCAAATTTGGACGTCTAGAGGGCTGGCACCCAAGACCAGAAAGGTGGAAATCTGCCCAAAAACATGCTCCGACCACAACGCTTTGAAATTAGAATTCAGACTTACTCAAACCGGTTCCTTCAGATGGAGGATGAATGACACCCTTTTAAGAGATCAAGAGATCGTGAAAAAGGCCCAAAAAACGTTAAAGGACTACTTTGAGATAAATTTGAACACTACAGTAGAAAAAAGAACGATCTGGGACGCTAGCAAAGCGGTCATGAGAGGGTTTCTCATACAACAAAATTCAATCAAGAAAAAGCTCTGGAATGGAAAGAAGGACAAAATAATGGAGAAGATTCATCAGGGAGAGAAAAAATTGAGAACCAACCCAAAGTCAAAAGAAGTGCTGAGAGAAATCAAATTCCATCAAGCACAATATTCTAAATTGATAAATCAAGAAATCGAATGGAAAATTAAACAGATGAAACAAAGATCATTTGAATCAGCAAATAAATGTGGAAAGCTGCTAGCTTGGCAGCTGAAAAGAAGACAAAAGTTAAACACAGTCACAAATCTAGAGATTGAAGGGAGAATGGTACAGAAACCAGAAGAAATTATGAAGTGTTTCCACAGATATTTCAAAGAACTCTATGCACAGGGGCCTCAGAAAGAATTTGAGATAGACCAATTTTTAAAGACAAATGGACTATCAAAAATAACTCAAGACAAAAGATCAATCTTGAACTCTAAAATAACTTCACAGGAAATTGAAGGTGCCATTCAAAGCATGCAGCTAGGCAAATCTCCAGGCCCGGATGGGCTTACCTCCAAATATTATAAGACTCTGAAGGACTACTTGATACAACCTTTGTTGGAGGTATGCAACCAGATTATGGATGGGAAGAGGGCACCAGAAACGTGGAAGGAAGCTTTCATCACATTGATACCTAAGACTGAATCTGAAAAGACCCAGCTCAAGAACTACCGTCCCATCTCACTCCTGAATGTGGATTACAAAATATTTGCAGACATTTTGGCAAGTAGACTTAAAAAGGTCCTAAATGAAGTAATTCACAAGGACCAAGCAGGCTTTCTCCCTGGCAGACATTTATACGAAAACACTAGAAACATTATTGACATTTTGGAACTCTTGCAAACTAACCTTAATACAAGAGCAGTGTTAATTTTTATTGATGCGGGGAAGGCCTTTGACAACATTTCTTGGATGTTTATGAAAAAAAATTTGGAAGGGATGGGAGTGGGACGGGGGTTTGAGAATGGAATAGAGGCAATTTACTCAGAGCAAAAAGCTAAACTGATAGTTAATAATGTGGTGACAGAAGAGTTTAAAATTGAAAAAGGAACACGACAAGGGTGCCCTCTATCCCCTCTTTTATTTATATCAGTCCTGGAGGTGTTGCTGAACATGATTAGGGAGGACCGGTTGGTACAAGGGATAGAGGTCGGAGTGAAACAATACAAATTGAAAGCTTTTGCAGATGACTTAGTTTTGACACTACAGGAGCCAGAACCCAGTACAAAAAGAGTGTTAGAACTTATAGCAGAGTTTGGTCGGGTTGCGGGATTTAAGTTGAACAAACAAAAAACTAAGGTTTTGACCAAAAATTTGACATCTACAGAAACAGAGGGGTTCCAGAGAGAAACAGAATTAAGTGTGGTTAAAAAAGTGAAATACCTAGGGATTTATTTGTCTTCCAAAAACTTGAATTTATTTAAAGACAATTATGAAAAATGTTGGTTGGAAATTAAAAAGGACTTAGAAATTTGGTCAAGATTGAAACTTTCCTTGTTAGGAAGAATTGCAGCTATAAAAATGAATGTATTGCCGAAAATGTTATTTTTATTCCAAACCCTACAGATCGTGGACAGAGTGGAATGCTTTGGAAAATGGCAGAAGGATATATCTAAGTTTGTCTGGCAGGGCAAAAAGCCCCGAATAAAGTTTAAAATACTAACTGACTCAAAAGAAAGAGGGGGGTTTGCCCTGCCGGACTTGAGGTTATATTACGAATCTGCAGCCTTCTGCTGGTTGAAAGATTGGTTCTTGTTAGAAAACACGGATGTCCTAGATCTGGAAGGCTTTGACAATGCTTTTGGCTGGCATGCATACCTATGGTATGACAAGGTTAAAGCTCATAAATTGTTCAAAAACCATATTGTGAGAAAAGCAATTTTTGCAGTCTGGATGAAATACAAAGACTTACTAGAGAGTAAAACCCCGAGGTGGCTATCACCGATGGAGGCCAAGGCTCGAAAAAGGCCCAATATGGAGGCCAAATGGCCGAAATATTGGGAAATAATTGAAAAAATTGGAGACAATTGGAAGCTGCAGAGCCAAGACAAACTAAAAAATAAGGTGCGAGACTGGCTACATTATGCTCAAATTCAAGAGGTTTTTAAGATGGATAAAAAAGTTGGTTTCCAAGTGGAAAAATCGAAATTGGAAACAGAACTATTAGAACCAAAAACTAAGATACTATCGAGAATGTATAACTTGCTGCTTAAGTGGAACACACAGGATGAGACAGTTAAATCTGCCATGATAAAATGGGCACAGGATGTGGGACATAACATTATGTTTGAAGACTGGGAAAGGTTATGGAACACCGGAATAAAATTCACGGCATGTAGTGCCCTGAAAGAAAACATTATGAAAATGATATACCGGTGGTACATGACCCCAGTCAAGCTAGCTAAGATATATCACCTGTCTGATAATAAATGTTGGAAATGTAAGGAGGCAGAAGGGACATTTTTTCATCTCTGGTGGACCTGCCCAAAAGTGAAGGCCTTCTGGGAAATGATTTACAATGAATTGAAAAAGGTATTTAGGTATACCTTCCCTAAGAAACCAGAGGCCTTCCTGCTGGGCATGGTAGACCAGAAAGTGTCAAAGAAAGATAGAACGTTGTTTATGTATGCTAGCACAGCAGCAAGAATACTCATTGCAAAGAACTGGAAGACACAAGATTTACCCACGTTGGAGGAATGGCAGACGCAGTTGATGGACTACATGGAACTAGCTGAAATGACCGGCAGAATCCGAGATTTGGATGAAGAATCAGTTGAGGGGGATTGGAAAAAATTTAAAGACTATTTGCAAAAATATTATAAGTTGTATGAATCTTAAGATAGTGCATGTTATTGGAAATGTTATGCTTTAGTAAATATGATTAAGCAAATGGTAAAAGAAGTCATAAATAAGAAAAGAAGATAAGTGAACCAAACATATTATGTTTATTTTAAAGGTATTAAAATTGAGATACAACATATTGAATACGGAGACATAATAACTGAAAGTTGTAACAAGGTTTGAAATAAGGTAACAAATTGCTGATATTGTTATTACAAAGAACGCAGATTTGGAAGGTGTGGGGAGGTCAAATGGGGATTTACGGAAAGTGGAATGTTTATATATCTATAACTTCATTAAGGTTTTTTCCTTTTCTTTTGTTTAAAAAAAATCAAAAAAATTGTTTCTTGTATTTGGTTCCTCCTGTACTATTTGGAATGTACAAAACTACGAAAAGAAACGCAATAAAAAATATTTTTTTTTAAAAAAAGAAATCAGCCCTCAACAACTTAACCAGCGGAAAATATTTTTTTGAAAAAATCCCTAAGCCCCGGGGTCACAATTTCAGCAAAAATCTGACTTTTGGGAATTCACTCAAAAATTGTGCCAACCGGTTGCAAATGCTCCCCTGAAACAGAAGGCTTTTTATCACAGGACAAGAAATCAGCCCTCAACAACTTAACCGGCGGAAAATATTTTTTTGAAAAAATCCCTAAGCCCCGGGGTCACAATTTCAGCAAAATTCTGACTTTTGGCAATTCACTCAAAAATGGTGCCAACCGGTTGCAAATGCTCCCCTGAAAGCGTTGGCCATGGAAACAGAAGGCTTTTTATCACAGGAGAAGAAATCAGCCCTCAACAACTTAACCGGCGGAAAATATTTTTTTGAAAAAATCCAAAAGCCCCGGGGTCACAATTTCAGGAAAAATCTGACTTTTGGCAATTCACCCAAAAATGGTGCCAGAAGCTTGCAAATGCTCCCCTGAAAGTTTTGGCGATGGAAAAAGAAGGCTTTTTATCACAGGACAAGAAATAAGCCCTCAACAACTTAACCAGCGGAAAATATTTTTTTCGAAAAAATCCCTAAGCCTCGGGGTCAGAATTTCAGCAAAAATCTGACTTTTGGCGATTCACTCAAAAATGGTGCCAACCGGTTGCAAATGCTCCCCTGAAAGTTTTGTCAGTCGAAACAGAAGGCTTTTTATAACAGGACAAGAAATCAGCCCTCAACAACTTAACCGGCGGAAAATATTTTTTTCAAAAAAAATCCCTAAGCCCCGGGGTCAGAATTTCAGGAAAAATCTGACTTTTGGAGATTCACTCAAAAACGGTGCCAACCGTTTGCAAATGCTCCCCTGAAAGTTTTGTCAGTCGAAACTGAAGGCTTTTTATAACAGGGCAAGAAATCAGCCCTCAACAACTTAACCGGCGGAAAATCTTTTTTTGAAAAAATCCCTAAGCCCCGGGGTCACAATTTCAGCAAAAATATGACTTTTGGCAATTCACTCAAAAATGGTGCCAACCGGTTGCAAATGCTCCCCTGAAAGGTTTGGCAGTCGAAACAGAAGGCTTTTTATCACAGGACAAGAAATCAGCCCACAACAACTTAACCGGCCCAAAATCTTTTTTTGAAAAAATCCCTAAGCCCCGGGGTCACAATTTCAGTAAAAATCTGACTTTTGGCAATTCACTCAAAAATGGTGCCAGAAGCTTGCAAATGCTCCCCTGAAAGTTTTGGCGATGGAAAAAGAAGGCTTTTTATCACAGGACAAGAAATAAGCCCTCAACAACTTAACCAGCGGAAAATCTTTTTTTGAAAAAATCCCTAAGCCCCGAGGTCACAATTTCAGCAAAAATCTGACTTTTGGCAATTCACTCAAAAATGGTGCCAACGGGTTGCAAATGCTCCCCTGAAAGCGTTGGCGATGGAAACAGAAGGCTTTTTATCACAGGACAAGAAATCAGCCCTCAACAACTTAACAGGCGGAAAATATTTTTTTCAAAAAAAAAATCCCTAAGCCCCGGGTTCACAATTTCAGCAAAAATCTGACTTTTGGCAATTCACTCAAAAATGGTGCCAACCGGTTGCAAATGCTCCCCTGAAAGTTTTGGCAGTCGAAACAGAAGGCTTTTTATCACAGGACAAGAAATCAGCCCTCGACAACTAAACCGGCGGAAAATCTTTTTTTGAAAAAATCCCTAAGCCCCGGGGTCACAATTTCAGCAAAAATCTGACTTTTACCAATTCACTCAAAAATGGTGCCAGAAGCTTGCAAATGCTCCCCTGAAAGTTTTGGCGATGGAAAAAGAAGGCTTTTTATCACAGGACAAGAAATAAGCCCTCAACAACTTAACCAGCGGAAAATATTTTTTTGAAAAAATCCCTAAGCCCCGGGGTCACAATTTCAGCAAAAATCTGACTTTTGGCAATTCACTTAAAAATGGTGCCAAAAGCTTGAAAATGCTCTCCTGAAAGGTTTGGCAGTCAAACAGGCGGCTCTTTATCACAGGACAAGAAATCAGCCCTCAACAACTTAACCGGCGGAAAATATTTTTTTGAAAAAATCCCTATGCCCCGGGGTCACAATTTCAGCAAAAATCTGACTTTTGGCAATTCACGCAAAAATGGTGCCCACCGGTTGCAAATTCTCCCCTGAAAGTTTTGGCGATGGAAAAAGAAGGCTTTTTATCACAGGACAAGAAATAAGCCCTCAACAACTTAACCAGCGGAAAATCTTTTTTTAAAAAAATCCCTATGCCCCGGGGTCACAATTTCAGCAAAAATCTGACTTTTGGCAATTCACTCAAAAATTGTGCCAACCGTTTGCGAATGCTCCCTTGAAAGGTTTGGCAGTCGAAACAGAAGGCTTTTTATCACAGGACAAGAAATCAGCCCTCAACAACTTAACCAGCGGAAAATATTTTTTCGAAAAAATCCCTAAGCCCCGAGGTCACAATGTCAGCAAAAATCTGACTTTTGGCGATTCACTCAAAAATGGTGCCAACCGGTTGCAAATGCTCCCCTAAAAGCGTTGGCGATGGAAACAGAAGGCTTTTTATCACAGGACAAGAAATCAGCCCTCAACAACTTAACCGGCGGAAAATATATTTTTCAAAAAAAAATCCCTAAGCCCCGGGGTTAGAATTTCAGGAAAAATCTGACTTTTGGAGATTCGCTCATAAATGGTGCCAACCGTTTGCAAATGCTCCCCTGAAAGTTTTGTCAGTCGAAACAGAAGGCTTTTTATCACAGGACAAGAAATAAGCCCTCAACAACTTAAGCAGCGGAAAATATTTTTTCGAAAAAATGCCTAATCCACGGGTTCACAATTTCAGCAAAAATCTGACTTTTGGCAATTCACTCAAAAATGTTGCCAACCGGTTGCAAATGCTCCCCTAAAAGCGTTGGCGATGGAAACAGAAGGCTTTTTATCACAGGACAAGAAATCAGCCCTCAACAACTTAACCGGCGGAAAATATTTTATTCAAAAAAAATCCCTAAGCCCCGGGGTCAGAATTTCAGGAAAAATCTGACTTTTGTCGATTCACTCAAAAATGGTGCCAACCGTTTGCAAATGCTCCCCTGAAAGGTTTGGCAGTCAAAACAGAAGGCTTTTTATCACAGGACAAGAAATCAGCCCTCAACCACTTAACCGGTGGAAAATATTTTTTTGAAAAAATCCCTAAGCCCCGGGGTCACAAATTCAGCAAAAATCTGACTTTTGGCGATTCACTCAAAAATGGTGCCAACCGGTTGCAAATGCTCCCCTAAAAGCGTTGGCGATGGAAACAGAAGGCTTTTTTTCACAGGACAAGAAATCAGCCCTCAACAACTTAACAGGCGGAAAATATTTTTTTCAAAAAAAAAATCCCTAAGCCCCGGGTTCACAATTTCAGCAAAAATCTGACTTTTGGCAATTCACTCAAAAATGGTGCCAACCGGTTGCAAATGCTCCCCTGAAAGTTTTGGCAGTCGAAACAGAAGGCTTTTTATCACAGGACAAGAAATCAGCCCTCGACAACTAAACCGGCGGAAAATCTTTTTTTGAAAAAATCCCTAAGCCCCGGGGTCACAATTTCAGCAAAAATCTGACTTTTACCAATTCACTCAAAAATGGTGCCAGAAGCTTGCAAATGCTCCCCTGAAAGTTTTGGCGATGGAAAAAGAAGGCTTTTTATCACAGGACAAGAAATAAGCCCTCAACAACTTAACCAGCGGAAAATATTTTTTTGAAAAAATCCCTAAGCCCCGGGGTCACAATTTCAGCAAAAATCTGACTTTTGGCGATTCACTCAAAAATGGTGCCAGAAGCTTGCAAATGCTCCCCTGAAAGCGTTGGCGATGGAAACAGAAGGCTTTTTATCACAGGACAAGAAATCAGCCCTCAACAACTTAACCGGCGGAAAATATTTTTTTGAAAAAATCCCTAAGCCCCGGGGTCACAATTTCAGCAAAAATCTGACTTTTGGCAATTCACGCAAAAATGGTGCCCACCGGTTGCAAATGCTCCCCTGAAAGCGTTGGCGATGGAAACAGAAGACTTTTTATCACAGGACATGAAATCAGCCCTCAACAACTTAACCGGCGGAATTTTTGTTTTTGAAAAAATCCGTAAGCCCCGGGGTCACAATTTCAGCAAAAATCTGACTTTTGGCAATTCACTTAAAAATGGTGCCAAAAAATTGAAAATGCTCTCCTGAAAGGTTTGGCAGTCGAAACAGAAGGCTTTTTATCACAGGACAAGAAATCAGCCCTCAACAACTTAACCAGCGGAAAATATTTTTTCGAAAAAATACCTAAGCCCCGAGGTCACAATGTCAGCAAAAATCTGACTTTTGGCGATTCACTCAAAAATGGTGCCAACCGGTTGCAAATGCTCCCCTAAAAGCGTTGGCGATGGAAACAGAAGGCTTTTTATCACAGGACAAGAAATCAGCCCTCAACAACTTAACCGGCGGAAAATATATTTTTCAAAAAAAAATCCCTAAGCCCCGGGGTTAGAATTTCAGGAAAAATCTGACTTTTGGAGATTCGCTCATAAATGGTGCCAACCGTTTGCAAATGCTCCCCTGAAAGTTTTGTCAGTCGAAACAGAAGGCTTTTTATCACAGGACAAGAAATCACCCCTCAACAACTTAACCGGCGGAAAATATTTTTTTGAAAAAATCCCTAAGCCCCGGCGTCACAATTTCAGTAAAAATCTGACCTTTGACAATTCACTCAAAAATGGTGCAAGAAGGTTGCAAATGCTCCCCTGAAAGTTTTGGCGATGGAAAAAGAAGGCTTTTTATCACAGGACAAGAAATAAGCCCTCAACAACTTAAGCAGCGGAAAATATTTTTTCGAAAAAATGCCTAATCCACGGGTTCACAATTTCAGCAAAAATCTGACTTTTGGCAATTCACTCAAAAATGTTGCCAACCGGTTGCAAATGCTCCCCTAAAAGCGTTGGCGATGGAAACAGAAGGCTTTTTATCACAGGACAAGAAATCAGCCCTCAACAACTTAACGGCGGAAAATATTTTATTCAAAAAAAATCCCTAAGCCCCGGGGTCAGAATTTCAGGAAAAATCTGACTTTTGTCGATTCACTCAAAAATGGTGCCAACCGTTTGCAAATGCTCCCCTGAAAGGTTTGGCAGTCAAAACAGAAGGCTTTTTATCACAGGACAAGAAATCAGCCCTCAACCACTTAACCGGTGGAAAATATTTTTTTGAAAAAATCCCTAAGCCCCGGGGTCACAAATTCAGCAAAAATCTGACTTTTGGCGATTCACTCAAAAATGGTGCCAACCGGTTGCAAATGCTCCCCTAAAAGCGTTGGCGATGGAAACAGAAGGCTTTTTTTCACAGGACAAGAAATCAGCCCTCAACAACTTAACCAGCGGAAAATCTTTTTTTGAAAAAATCCCTAAGCCCCGGGGTCACAATTTCAGCAAAAATCTGACTTTTGGCAATTCACTCAAAAATGGTGCCAACCGGTTGCAAATGCTCCCCTGAAAGTTTTGGCGATGGAAAAAGAAGGCTTTTTATCACAGGACAAGAAATAAGCCCTCAACAACTTAACCAGCGGAAAATATTTTTTTGAAAAAATCCCTAAGCTCCGGGGTCACAATTTCAGCAAAAATCTGACTTTTGCCAATTCACTCAAAAATGGTGCCAACCGGTTGCAAATGCTCCCCTAAAAGCGTTGGCGATGGAAACAGAAGGCTTTTTATCACAGGACAAGAAATCAGCCCTCAACAACTTAACCGGCGGAAAATATTTTTTTCAAAAAGAATCCCTAAGCCCCGGGGTCAGAATTTCAGGAAAATTCTGACTTTTGGCGATTCAGTCAAAAATGGTGCCAGAAGCTTGCAAATGCTCCCGTAAAAGCGTTGGCGATGGAAACAGAAGGCTTTTTATCACAGGACAAGAAATCAGCCCTCAACAACTTAACCGGCGGAAAATATTTTTTTCAAAAAAAATCCCTAAGGAAAAATCTGACTTTTGGCGATTCACTCAAAAATGGTGACAACTGGTTGTAAACGATCCCATGAAAGGTTTGGCAGTCAAAACAGAAGGCTTTTTATCACAGGACAATAAATCAGCCCTCAACAACTTAACCGGAGGAAAATATTTTTATCAAAAAAAAATCCCTAAGCCCCGGGTTCACAATTTCAGTAAAAATCTGACTTTTGCCAATTCAGTCAAAAATGATGCCAGAAGCTTGCAAATGCTCCCCTGAAAGTTTTGGCGATGGAAAAATCAGCCCTCAACAACTTAACCGGCGGAATTTTTGTTTTTGAATAAATCCGTAAGCCCCGGGGTCACAATTTCAGCAAAAATCTGACTTTTGGCAATTCACTTAAAAATGGTGCCAAAAGCTTGAAAATGCTTTCCTGAAAGGTTTGGCAGTCAAACAGGCGGCTCTTTATCGCAGGACAAGAAATCACCCCTCAAAAACTTAACCGGCGGAAAATATTCTTTTGAAAAAATCCCTAAGCCCCGGGGTCACAATTTCAGCAAAAATCTGACTTTTGGGAATTCACTCAAAAATGGTGCCAAAAGCTTGAAAATGCTCTCCTGAAAGGTTTGGCAGTCGAAACAGAAGGCTTTTTATCACAGGACAAGAAATCAGCCCTCAACAACTTAACCGGCGGAAAATATTTTTTTCAAAAAGAATCCCTAAGCCCCGGGGTCAGAATTTCAGGAAAATTCTGACTTTTGGCGATTCAGTCAAAAATGGTGCCAGAAGCTTGCAAATGCTCCCGTAAAAGCGTTGGCGATGGAAACAGAAGGCTTTTTATCACAGGACAAGAAATCAGCCCTCAACAACTTAACCGGCGGAAAATATTTTTTTCAAAAAAAATCCCTAAGGAAAAATCTGACTTTTGGCGATTCACTCAAAAATGGTGACAACTGGTTGTAAACGATCCCATGAAAGGTTTGGCAGTCAAAACAGAAGGCTTTTTATCACAGGACAATAAATCAGCCCTCAACAACTTAACCGGCGGAAAATATTTTTATCAAAAAAAAATCCCTAAGCCCCGGGTTCACAATTTCAGTAAAAATCTGACTTTTGCCAATTCAGTCAAAAATGATGCCAAAAGCTTGCAAATGCTCCCCTGAAAGTTTTGGCGATGGAAAAAATCAGCCCTCAACAACTTAACCGGCGGAATTTTTGTTATGAATAAATCCGTAAGCCCCGGGGTCACAATTTCAGCAAAAATCTGACTTTTGGCAATTCACTTAAAAATGGTGCCAAAAGCTTGAAAATGCTCTCCTGAAAGGTTTGGCAGTCAAACAGGCGGCTCTTTATCACAGGACAAGAAATCAGCCCTCAACAACTTAACCGGCGGAAAATATTTTTTTGAAAAAATCCCTAAGCCCCGGGGTCAGAATTTCAACAAAAATCTGACTTTTGGCAATTCACTCAAAAATGATGCCAGAAGCTTGAAAATGCTCTCCTGAAAGGTTTGGCAGTCAAAACAGAAGGCTTTTTATCACAGGACAAGAAATCAGCCCTCAACAACATAACCGGAGGAAAATATTTTTTTTGAAAAAATCCCTAAGCCCCGGGGTCACAATTTCAGCAAAAATCTGACTTTTGGGAATTCACTCAAAAATTGTGCCAACCGGTTGCAAATGCTCCCCTGAAAGCTTTGGCGATGGAAACAGAAGGCTTTTTATCACAGGACAAGAAATCAGCCCTCAACAACTTAACCGGCGGAAAATATTTTTTTGAAAAAATCCCTAAGCCCCGGGGTCACAATTTCAGCAAAAATCTGACTTTTGCCAATTCATTCAGTAATGGTGCCAGAAGCTTGCAAATGCTCCCCTGAAAGCGTTGGCGATGGAAACAGAAGGCTTTTTATCACAGGACAAGAAATAAGCCCTCAACAACTTAACCAGCGGAAAATCTTTTTTTGAAAAAATCCCTAAGCCCCGGGGTCACAATTTCAGCAAAAATCTGACTTTTGGGAATTCACTCAAAAATGGTGCCCACCGGTTGCAAATGCTCCCCTGAAAGTTTTGGCGATGGAAAAAGAAGGCTTTTTATCACAGGACAAGAAATCAGCCCTCAACAACTTAACCGGCGGAAAATATTTTTTTGAAAAAATCCCTAAGCCTCGGGGTCACAATTTCAGCAAAAATCTGACTTTTGGCGATTAGCTCAAAAATGGTGCCAACCGGTGGCAAATGCTCCCCTGAAAGGTTTGGCAGTCGAAAAAGAAGGCTTTTTATAACAGGAAAAGAAATCAGCCCTCAACAACTTAACCAGCGGAAAATATTTTTTTGAAAAAATCCCTAAGCCCCGGGGTAACAATTTCAGCAAAAATCTGACTTTTGGGAATTCACTCAAAAATTATGCCAACCGGTTGCAAATGCTCCCCTGAAAGGTTTGGCAGACGAAACAGAAGGCTTTTTATCACAGGACAAGAAATCAGCCCTCAACAACTTAACCGGCGGAAAATCTTTTTTTGAAAAAATCCCTCAGCCCCGGGGTCACAATTTCAGCAAAAATCTGACTTTTGGCGATTCACTCAAAAATGGTGCCAACCGGTTGCAAATGCTCCCCTGAAAGGTTTAGCAGTCGAAACAGAAGGCTTTTTATAACAGGACAAGAAATCAGCCCTCAACAACTTAACCGGCGGAAAATCTTTTTTTGAAAAAATCCCTCAGCCCCGGGGTCACAATTTCAGCAAAAATCTGACTTTTGGCGATTCACTCAAAAATGGTGCCAACCGGTTGCAAATGCTCCCCTGAAAGGTTTAGCAGTCGAAACAGAAGGATTTTTATAACAGGACAAGAAATCAGCCCTCAACAACTTAACCGGCGGAAAATCTTTTTTTGAAAAAATCCCTCAGCCCCGGGGTCACAATTTCAGCAAAAATCTGACTTTTGGCGATTCACTCAAAAATGGTGCCAACCGGTTGCAAATGCTCCCCTGAAAGGTTTAGCAGTCGAAACAGAAGGCTTTTTATAACAGGACAAGAAATCAGCCCTCAACAACTTAACCGGCGGAAAATATTTTTTTGAAAAAATCCCTAAGCCCCGGGGTCACAATTTCAGTAAAAATCTGACTTTTGGCAATTCACTCAAAAATGGTGCCAGAAGCTTGCAAATGCTCCCCTGAAAGTTTTGGCGATGGAAAAAGAAGGCTTTTTATCACAGGACAAGAAATAAGCCCTCAACAACTTAACCAGCGGAAAATCTTTTTTTGAAAAAATCCCTAAGCCCCGGGGTCAGAATTTCAGCAAAAATCTGACTTTTGCCAATTCATTCAAAAATGGTGCCAACCGGTTGCAAATGCTCCCCTAAAAGCGTTGGCGATGGAAACAGAAGGCTTTTTATCACAGGACAAGAAATCAGCCCTCAACAACTTAACCGGCGGAAAATATTTTTTTCAAAAAGAATCCCTAAGCCCCGGGGTCAGAATTTCAGGAAAATTCTGACTTTTGGCGATTCAGTCAAAAATGGTGCCAGAAGCTTGCAAATGCTCCCGTAAAAGCGTTGGCGATGGAAACAGAAGGCTTTTTATCACAGGACAAGAAATCAGCCCTCAACAACTTAACCGGCGGAAAATATTTTTTTCAAAAAAAAATCCCTAAGGAAAAATCTGACTTTTGGCGATTCACTCAAAAATGGTGACAACTGGTTGTAAACGATCCCATGAAAGGTTTGGCAGTCAAAACAGAAGGCTTTTTATCACAGGACAATAAATCAGCCCTCAACAACTTAACCGGCGGAAAATATTTTTTTGAAAAAATCCCTAAGCCCCGGGGTAACAATTTCAGCAAAAATCTGACTTTTGGGAATTCACTCAAAAATTATGCCAACCGGTTGCAAATGCTCCCCTGAAAGGTTTGGCAGACGAAACAGAAGGCTTTTTATCACAGGACAAGAAATCAGCCCTCAACAACTTAACCGGCGGAAAATATCTTTTTGAAAAAATCCCTAAGCTCCGCGGTCACAATTTCAGCAAAAATCTGACTTTTGGCGATTCACTCAAAAATGATGCCAGAAGCTTGCAAATGCTCCCCTGAAAGTTTTGGCAGTCAAAACAGAAGGCTTTTTATCACAGGACAAGAAATCAGCCCTCAACAACTTAACCGGCGGAAAATCTTTTTTTGAAAAAATCCCTCAGCCCCGGGGTCACAATTTCAGCAAAAATCTGACTTTTGGCGATTCACTCAAAAATGGTGCCAACCGTTTGCAAATGCTCCCCTGAAAGGTTTGGCAGTCGAAACAGAAGGCTTTTTATAACAGGACAAGAAATCAGCCCTCAACAACTTAACCGGCGGAAAATATTTTTTTGAAAAAATCCCTGAGCCCCGGGGTCACAATTTCAGTAAAAATCTGACTTTTGGCAATTCACTCAAAAATGGTGCCAGAAGCTTGCAAATGCTCCCCTGAAAGTTTTGGCGATGGAAAAAGAAGGCTTTTTATCACAGGACAAGAAATAAGCCCTCAACAACTTAACCAGCGGAAAATCTTTTTTTGAAAAAATCCCTAAGCCCCGGGGTCACAATTTCAGCAAAAATCTGACTTTTGCCAATTCATTCAAAAATGGTGCCAACCGGTTGCAAATGCTCCCCTAAAAGCGTTGGCGATGGAAACAGAAGGCTTTTTATCACAGGACAAGAAATCAGCCCTCAACAACTTAACCAGCGGAAAATATTTTTTTCAAAAAGAATCCCTAAGCCCCGGGGTCAGAATTTCAGGAAAATTCTGACTTTTGGCGATTCAGTCAAAAATGGTGCCAGAAGCTTGCAAATGCTCCCGTAAAAGCGTTGGCGATGGAAACAGAAGGCTTTTTATCACAGGACAAGAAATCAGCCCTCAACAACTTAACCGGCGGAAAATATTTTTTTCAAAAAAAAATCCCTAAGGAAAAATCTGACTTTTGGCGATTCACTCAAAAATGGTGACAACTGGTTGTAAACGATCCCATGAAAGGTTTGGCAGTCAAAACAGAAGGCTTTTTATCACAGGACAATAAATCAGCCCTCAACAACTTAACCGGCGGAAAATATTTTTATCAAAAAAAAATCCCTAAGCCCCGGGGTCACAACTTCAGTAAAAATCTGACTTTTGCCAATTCAGTCAAAAATGATGCCAGAAGCTTGCAAATGCTCCCCTGAAAGTTTTGGCGATGGAAAAATCAGCCCTCAACAACTTAACCGGCGGAATTTTTGTTTTTGAATAAATCCGTAAGCCCCGGGGTCACAATTTCAGCAAAAATCTGACTTTTGGCAATTCACTTAAAAATGGTGCCAAAAGCTTGAAAATGCTCTCCTGAAAGGTTTGGCAGTCAAACAGGCGGCTCTTTATCACAGGAAAAGAAATCAGCCCTCAAAAACTTAACCGGCGGAAAATATTCTTTTGAAAAAATCCCTAAGCCCCGGGGTCACAATTTCAGCAAAAATCTGACTTTTGGGAATTCACTCAAAAATGGTGCCAAAAGCTTGAAAATGCTCTCCTGAAAGGTTTGGCAGTCGAAACAGACAGCTTTTTATCACAGGACAAGAAATCAGCCCTCGAATACTTAACCGGCGGAAAATATTTTTGTGAAAAAATCCCTAAGCTCCGGTGTCACAATTTCAGCAAAAATCTGACTTTTGGGAATTCACTCAAAAATGGTGCCAAAAGCTTGAAAATGCTCTCCTGAAAGGTTTGGCAGTCGAAACAGAAGGCTTTTTATCACAGGACAAGAAATCAGCCCTCAACAACTTAACCGGCGGAAAATATTTTTTTGAAAAAATCCCTAAGCCTCGGGGTCACAATTTCAGCAAAAATCTGACTTTTGGCGATTAGCTCAAAAATGGTGCCAACCGGTTGCAAATGCTCCCCTGAAAGATTTGGCAGACGAAACAGAAGGCTTTTTATCACAGGACAAGAAATCAGCCCTCAACAACTTAACCGGCGGAAAATATCTTTTTGAAAAAATCCCTCAGCCCCGGGGTCACAATTTCAGCAAAAATCTGACTTTTGGCGATTCACTCAAAACTGGTGCCAACCGTTTGCAAATGCTCCCCTGAAAGGTTTGGCAATCGAAACAGAAAGCTTTTTATAACAGGACAAGAAATCAGCCCTCAACAACTTAACCAGCGGAAAATATTATTTTGAAAAAATCCCTAAGGCCCGGGGTCACAATTTCAGCAAAAATCTGACTTTTGGGAATTCACTCAAAAATTATAACAACCGGTTGCAAATGCTCCCCTGAAAGGTTTGGCAGTCGAAACAGAAGGCTTTTTATCACAGGACAAGAAATCAGCCCTCAACAACTTAACCGTCGAAAAAGATTTTTTTGAAAAAACCCCTAAGCCCCGGGGTCACAATTTCAACAAAAATCTGACTTTTGGCAATTCACTCAAAAATGGTGCCAAAAGCTTGAAAATGCTCTCCTGACAGGTTTTGCAGTCGAAACAGAAGGCTTTTTATCACAGCACAAGAAATCAGCCCTCAACAACTTAACCGGCGGAAAAGAGTTTTTCGAAAAAATCCCTAAGCCCCGGGGTCACAATTTCAGCAAAAATCTGACTTTTGGCGATTCACTCAAAAATGGTGCCAACCGATTGCAAATGCTCCCCTGAAAGGTTTGGCAGTCGAAACAGAAGGCTTTTTATCACAGGACAAGAAATCAGCCCTCAACAACTTAACCGGCGGAAAATCTTTTTTTGAAAAAATCCCTCAGCCCCGGGGTCACAATTTCAGCAAAAATCTGACTTTTGGCGATTCACTCAAAAATAGTGCCAACCGTTTTCAAATGCTCCCCTGAAAGGTTTGGCAGTCGAAACAGAAGGCTTTTTATAACAGGACAAGAAATCAGCCCTCAACAACTTAACCGGCGGAAAATATTTTTTTGAAAAAATCCCTAAGCCCCGGGGTCACAATTTCAGTAAAAATCTGACTTTTGGCAATTCACTCAAAAATGGTGCCAGAAGCTTGCAAATGCTCCCCTGAAAGTTTTGGCGCTGGAAAAAGAAGGCTTTTTATCACAGGACAAGAAATAAGCCCTCAACAACTTAACCAGCGGAAAATCTTTTTTTGAAAAAATCCCTAAGCCCCGGGGTCACAATTTCAGCAAAAATCTGACTTTTGGCAATTCACTCAAAAATGGTGCCAACCGGTTGCAAATGCTGCCCTGAAAGCGTTGGCGATGGAAACAGAAGGCTTTTTATCACAGGACAAGAAATCAGCCCTCAACAACTTAACCGGCGGAAAATATTTTTTTCAAAAAGAATCCCTAAGCCCCGGGGTCAGAATTTCAGGAAAATTCTGACTTTTGGCGATTCAGTCAAAAATGGTGCCAGAAGCTTGCAAATGCTCCCGTAAAAGCGTTGGCGATGGAAACAGAAGGCTTTTTATCACAGGACAAGAAATCAGCCCTCAACAACTTAACCGGCGGAAAATATTTTTTTCAAAAAAAAATCCCTAAGGAAAAATCTGACTTTTGGCGATTCACTCAAAAATGGTGACAACTGGTTGTAAACGATCCCATGAAAGGTTTGGCAGTCAAAACAGAAGGCTTTTTATCACAGGACAATAAATCAGCCCTCAACAACTTAACCGGCGGAAAATATTTTTATCAAAAAAAAATCCCTAAGCCCCGGGGTCACAATTTCAGTAAAAATCTGACTTTTGCCAATTCAGTCAAAAATGATGCCAGAAGCTTGCAAATGCTCCCCTGAAAGTTTTGGCGATGGAAAAATCAGCCCTCAACAACTTAACCGGCGGAATTTTTGTTTTTGAATAAATCCGTAAGCCCCGGGGTCACAATTTCAGCAAAAATCTGACTTTTGGCAATTCACTTAAAAATGGTGCCAAAAGTTTGAAAATGCTCTCCTGAAAGGTTTGGCAGTCAAACAGGCGGCTCTTTATAACAGGACAAGAAATCAGCCCTCAAAAACTTAACCGGCGGAAAATATTCTTTTGAAAAAATCCCTAAGCCCCGGGGTCACAATTTCAGCAAAAATCTGACTTTTGGAAATTCACTCAAAAATGGTGCCAAAAGCTTGAAAATGCTCTCCTGAAAGGTTTGGCAGTCGAAACAGACAGCTTTTTATCACAGGACAAGAAATCAGCCCTCGAATACTTAACCGGCGGAAAATATTTTTGTGAAAAAATCCCTAAGCTCCGGTGTCACAATTTCAGCAAAAATCTGACTTTTGGGAATTCACTCAAAAATGGCGCCAAAAGCTTGAAAATGCTCTCCTGAAAGGTTTGGCAGTCGAAACAGAAGGCTTTTTATCACAGGACAAGAAATCAGCCCTCAACAACATAACCGGAGGAAAATATTTTTTTGAAAAAATCCCTAAGCCCCGGGGTCACAATTTCAGCAAAAATCTGACTTTTGGGAATTCACTCAAAAATTGTGCCAACCGGTTGCAAATGCTCCCCTGAAAGCTTTGGCGATGGAAACAGAAGGCTTTTTATCACAGGACAAGAAATCAGCCCTAAACAACTTAACCGGCGGAAAATATTTTTTTGAAAAAATCCCTAAGCCCCGGGATCACAATTTCAGCAAAAATCTGACTTTTGGGAATTCACTCAAAAATTATAACAACCGGTTGCAAATGCTCCCCTGAAAGGTTTGGCAGTCGAAACAGAAGGCTTTTTATCACAGGACAAGAAATCAGCCCTCAACAACTTAAACGTCGAAAAAGATTTTTTTGAAAAAACCCCTAAGCCCCGGGGTCACAATTTCAACAAAAATCTGACTTTTGGCAATTCACTCAAAAATGGTGCCCAAAGCTTGAAAATGCTCTCCTGACAGGTTTGGCAGTCGAACCAGAAGGCTTTTTATCACAGCACAAGAAATCAGCCCTCAACAACTTAACCGGCGGAAAATATTTTTTTGAAAAAATCCCTAAGCCCCGGGGTCACAATTTCAGCAAAAATCTGACTTTTGGCGATTCACTCAAAAATGGTGCCAACCGATTGCAAATGCTCCCCTGAAAGGTTTGGCAGTCGAAACAGAAGGCTTTTTATCACAGGACAAGAAATCAGCCCTCAACAACTTAACCGGCGGAAAATCTTTTTTTGAAAAAATCCCTAAGCCCCGGGGTCACAATTTCAGGAAAAATCTGACTTTTGGCAATTCACTCAAAAATGGTGCCCACCGGTTGCAAATGCTCCCCTGAAAGTTTTGGCGATGGAAAAAGAAGGCTTTTTATCACAGGACAAGAAATCAGCCCTCAACAACTTAACCGGCGGAAAATATTTTTTTGAAAAAATCCCTAAGCCTCGGGGTCACAATTTCAGCAAAAATCTGACTTTTGGCGATTAGCTCAAAAATGGTGCCAACCGGTGGCAAATGCTCCCCTGAAAGGTTTGGCAGTCGAAAAAGAAGGCTTTTTATAACAGGAAAAGAAATCAGCCCTCAACAACTTAACCAGCGGAAAATATTTTTTTGAAAAAATCCCTAAGCCCCGGGGTAACAATTTCAGCAAAAATCTGACTTTTGGGAATTCACTCAAAAATTATGCCAACCGGTTGCAAATGCTCCCCTGAAAGATTTGGCAGACGAAACAGAAGGCTTTTTATCACAGGACAAGAAATCAGCCCTCAACAACGTAACCGGCGGAAAATATCTTTTTGAAAAAATCCCTAAGCTCCGCGGTCACAATTTCAGCAAAAATCTGACTTTTGGCGATGCACTCAAAAATCATGCCAGAAGCTTGCAAATGCTCCCCTGAAAGTTTTGGCAGTCGAAACAGAAGGCTTTTTATCACAGGACAAGAAATCAGCCCTCAACAACTTAACCGGCGGAAAATCTTTTTTTGAAAAAATCCCTAAGCCCCGGGGTCACAATTTCAGGAAAAATCTGACTTTTGGCAATTCACTCAAAAATGCTGCCAACCTGAAAAAATAGTGCCAACCTGAAAGGTTTGGCAGTCAAAACAAAAGGCTTTTTATCACAGGACAAGAAATCAGCCCTCAACAACTTAACCGGCGGAAAATATTTTTTTGAAAAAATCCCTAAGCCCCGGGGTCACAATTTCAGCAAAAATCTGACTGTTGGCAATTCACTCAAAAATGGTGCCAAAAGTTTGAAAATGCTCTCCTGAAAGGTTTGGCAGTCAAACAGGCGGCTCTTTATAACAGGACAAGAAATCAGCCCTCAAAAACTTAACCGGCGGAAAATATTCTTTTGAAAAAATCCCTAAGCCCCGGGGTCACAATTTCAGCAAAAATCTGACTTTTGGAAATTCACTCAAAAATGGTGCCAAAAGCTTGAAAATGCTCTCCTGAAAGGTTTGGCAGTCGAAACAGACAGCTTTTTATCACAGGACAAGAAATCAGCCCTCGAATACTTAACCGGCGGAAAATATTTTTGTGAAAAAATCCCTAAGCTCCGGTGTCACAATTTCAGCAAAAATCTGACTTTTGGGAATTCACTCAAAAATGGCGCCAAAAGCTTGAAAATGCTCTCCTGAAAGGTTTGGCAGTCGAAACAGAAGGCTTTTTATCACAGGACAAGAAATCAGCCCTCAACAACATAACCGGAGGAAAATATTTTTTTGAAAAAATCCCTAAGCCCCGGGGTCACAATTTCAGCAAAAATCTGACTTTTGGGAATTCACTCAAAAATTGTGCCAACCGGTTGCAAATGCTCCCCTGAAAGCTTTGGCGATGGAAACAGAAGGCTTTTTATCACAGGACAAGAAATCAGCCCTAAACAACTTAACCGGCGGAAAATATTTTTTTGAAAAAATCCCTAAGCCCCGGGATCACAATTTCAGCAAAAATCTGACTTTTGGGAATTCACTCAAAAATTATAACAACCGGTTGCAAATGCTCCCCTGAAAGGTTTGGCAGTCGAAACAGAAGGCTTTTTATCACAGGACAAGAAATCAGCCCTCAACAACTTAAACGTCGAAAAAGATTTTTTTGAAAAAACCCCTAAGCCCCGGGGTCACAATTTCAACAAAAATCTGACTTTTGGCAATTCACTCAAAAATGGTGCCCAAAGCTTGAAAATGCTCTCCTGACAGGTTTGGCAGTCGAACCAGAAGGCTTTTTATCACAGCACAAGAAATCAGCCCTCAACAACTTAACCGGCGGAAAATATTTTTTTGAAAAAATCCCTAAGCCCCGGGGTCACAATTTCAGCAAAAATCTGACTTTTGGCGATTCACTCAAAAATGGTGCCAACCGATTGCAAATGCTCCCCTGAAAGGTTTGGCAGTCGAAACAGAAGGCTTTTTATCACAGGACAAGAAATCAGCCCTCAACAACTTAACCGGCGGAAAATCTTTTTTTGAAAAAATCCCTAAGCCCCGGGGTCACAATTTCAGGAAAAATCTGACTTTTGGCAATTCACTCAAAAATGGTGCCCACCGGTTGCAAATGCTCCCCTGAAAGTTTTGGCGATGGAAAAAGAAGGCTTTTTATCACAGGACAAGAAATCAGCCCTCAACAACTTAACCGGCGGAAAATATTTTTTTGAAAAAATCCCTAAGCCTCGGGGTCACAATTTCAGCAAAAATCTGACTTTTGGCGATTAGCTCAAAAATGGTGCCAACCGGTGGCAAATGCTCCCCTGAAAGGTTTGGCAGTCGAAAAAGAAGGCTTTTTATAACAGGAAAAGAAATCAGCCCTCAACAACTTAACCAGCGGAAAATATTTTTTTGAAAAAATCCCTAAGCCCCGGGGTAACAATTTCAGCAAAAATCTGACTTTTGGGAATTCACTCAAAAATTATGCCAACCGGTTGCAAATGCTCCCCTGAAAGATTTGGCAGACGAAACAGAAGGCTTTTTATCACAGGACAAGAAATCAGCCCTCAACAACGTAACCGGCGGAAAATATCTTTTTGAAAAAATCCCTAAGCTCCGCGGTCACAATTTCAGCAAAAATCTGACTTTTGGCGATGCACTCAAAAATCATGCCAGAAGCTTGCAAATGCTCCCCTGAAAGTTTTGGCAGTCGAAACAGAAGGCTTTTTATCACAGGACAAGAAATCAGCCCTCAACAACTTAACCGGCGGAAAATCTTTTTTTGAAAAAATCCCTAAGCCCCGGGGTCACAATTTCAGGAAAAATCTGACTTTTGGCAATTCACTCAAAAATGCTGCCAACCTGAAAAAATAGTGCCAACCTGAAAGGTTTGGCAGTCAAAACAAAAGGCTTTTTATCACAGGACAAGAAATCAGCCCTCAACAACTTAACCGGCGGAAAATATTTTTTTGAAAAAATCCCTAAGCCCCGGGGTCACAATTTCAGCAAAAATCTGACTGTTGGCAATTCACTCAAAAATGGTGCCAGAAGCTTGCAAATGCTCCCCTGAAAGTTTTGGCGATGGAAAAAGAAGGCTTTTTTATTACAGGACAAGAAATAAGCCCTCAACAACTTAACCAGCGGAAAATCTTTTTTTGAAAAAATCCCTAAGCCCCGAGGTCACAATTTCAGCAAAAATCTGACTTTTGGCAATTCACTCAAAAATGGTGCCAACCGGTTGCAAATGCTGCCCTGAAAGCGTTGGCGATGGAAACAGAAGGCTTTTTATCACAGGACAAGAAATCAGCCCTCAACAACTTAACAGGCGGAAAATATTTTTTTAAAAAAAAATCCCTAAGCCCCGGGGTCACAATTTCAGCAAAAATCTGACTTTTGGCGATTCACTCAAAAATGATGCCAGAAGCTTGCAAATGCTCCCCTGAAAGTTTTGGCAGTCGAAACAGAAGGCTTTTTATCACAGGACAAGAAATCAGCCCTCAACAACTTAACCGGCGGAAAATATTTTTTTCAAAAAAAAATCCATAAGCCCCGGGGTCAGAATTTCAGGAAAAATCTGACTTTTGGAGATTCACTCAAAAATGGTGCCAACCGTTTGCAAATGCTCCCCTGAAAGTTTTGTCAGTCGAAACAGACGGCTTTTTATAACAGGACAAGAAATCACCCCTCAACAACTTAACTGGCGGAAAATATTTTTTTGAAAAAATCCCTAAGCCCCGGCGTCACAATTTCAGCAAAAATCTGACTTTTCGCAATTCACTCAAAAATGGTGCCAACCGGTTGCAAATGCTCCCCTGAAAGCGTTGGCGATGGAAACAGAAGGCTTTTTATCACAGAACACGAAATCAGCCCTCAACAACTTAACCGGCGGAAAATCTTTTTTTGAAAAAATCCCTAAGCCCCGGGGTCACAATTTCAGTAAAAATCTGACTTTTGGCAATTCACTCAAAAATGGTGCCAACCGGTTGCAAATGCTCCCCTGAAAGCGTTGGCGATGTAAACAGAAGGCTTTTTATCACAGGACAAGAAATCAGCCCTCAACAACTTAACCGGCGGAAAATATTTTTTTGAAAAAATCCCTAAGCCCCGGGGTCACAATTTCAGCAAAAATCTGACTTTTGGCGATTCACTCAAAAATGGTGCCAACCGATTGCAAATGCTCCCCTGAAAGGTTTGGCAGTCGAAACAGAAGGCTTTTTATCACAGGACAAGAAATCAGCCCTCAACAACTTAACCAGCGGAAAATCTTTTTTTGAAAAAATCCCTAAGCCCCGGGGTCACAATTTCAGGAAAAATCTGACTTTTGGCAATTCACTCAAAAATGGTGCCCACCGGTTGCAAATGCTCCCCTGAAAGTTTTGGCGATGGAAAAAGAAGGCTTTTTATCACAGGACAAGAAATCAGCCCTCAACAACTTAACCGGCGGAAAATATTTTTTTGAAAAAATCCCTAAGCCTCGGGGTCACAATTTCAGCAAAAATCTGACTTTTGGCGATTAGCTCAAAAATGGTGCCAACCGGTGGCAAATGCTCCCCTGAAAGGTTTGGCAGTCGAAAAAGAAGGCTTTTTATAACAGGAAAAGAAATCAGCCCTCAACAACTTAACCAGCGGAAAATATTTTTTTGAAAAAATCCCTAAGCCCCGGGGTAACAATTTCAGCAAAAATCTGACTTTTGGGAATTCACTCAAAAATTATGCCAACCGGTTGCAAATGCTCCCCTGAAAGATTTGGCAGACGAAACAGAAGGCTTTTTATCACAGGACAAGAAATCAGCCCTCAACAACGTAACCGGCGGAAAATATCTTTTTGAAAAAATCCCTAAGCTCCGCGGTCACAATTTCAGCAAAAATCTGACTTTTGGCGATGCACTCAAAAATCATGCCAGAAGCTTGCAAATGCTCCCCTGAAAGTTTTGGCAGTCGAAACAGAAGGCTTTTTATCACAGGACAAGAAATCAGCCCTCAACAACTTAACCGGCGGAAAATCTTTTTTTGAAAAAATCCCTCAGCCCCGGGGTCACAATTTCAGCAAAAATCTGACTTTTGGCGATTCACTCAAAAATGGTGCCAACCGTTTGCAAATGCTCCCCTGAAAGGTTTGGCAGTCGAAACAGAAAGCTTTTTATAACAGGACAAGAAATCAGCCCTCAACAACTTAACCAGCGGAAAATATTATTTTGAAAAAATCCCTAAGCCCCGGGGTCACAATTTCAGCAAAAATCTGACTTTTGGGAATTCACTCAAAAATTATAACAACCGGTTGCAAATGCTCCCCTGAAAGGTTTGGCAGTCAAACAGGCGGCTCTTTATAACAGGACAAGAAATCAGCCCTCAAAAACTTAACCGGCGGAAAATATTCTTTTGAAAAAATCCCTAAGCCCCGGGGTCACAATTTCAGCAAAAATCTGACTTTTGGAAATTCACTCAAAAATGGTGCCAAAAGCTTGAAAATGCTCTCCTGAAAGGTTTGGCAGTCGAAACAGACAGCTTTTTATCACAGGACAAGAAATCAGCCCTCGAATACTTAACCGGCGGAAAATATTTTTGTGAAAAAATCCCTAAGCTCCGGTGTCACAATTTCAGCAAAAATCTGACTTTTGGGAATTCACTCAAAAATTATAACAACCGGTTGCAAATGCTCCCCTGAAAGGTTTGGCAGTCAAACAGGCGGCTCTTTATAACAGGACAAGAAATCAGCCCTCAAAAACTTAACCGGCGGAAAATATTCTTTTGAAAAAATCCCTAAGCCCCGGGGTCACAATTTCAGCAAAAATCTGACTTTTGGAAATTCACTCAAAAATGGTGCCAACCGATTGCAAATGCTCCCCTGAAAGGTTTGGCAGTCGAAACAGACAGCTTTTTATCACAGGACAAGAAATCAGCCCTCAACAACTTAACCGGCGGAAAATCTTTTTTTGAAAAAATCCCTAAGCCCCGGGGTCACAATTTCAGGAAAAATCTGACTTTTGGCAATTCACTCAAAAATGGTGCCCACCGGTTGCAAATGCTCCCCTGAAAGTTTTGGCGATGGAAAAAGAAGGCTTTTTATCACAGGACAAGAAATCAGCCCTCAACAACTTAACCGGCGGAAAATATTTTTTTGAAAAAATCCCTAAGCCTCGGGGTCACAATTTCAGCAAAAATCTGACTTTTGGCGATTAGCTCAAAAATGGTGCCAACCGGTGGCAAATGCTCCCCTGAAAGGTTTGGCAGTCGAAAAAGAAGGCTTTTTATAACAGGAAAAGAAATCAGCCCTCAACAACTTAACCAGCGGAAAATATTTTTTTGAAAAAATCCCTAAGCCCCGGGGTAACAATTTCAGCAAAAATCTGACTTTTGGGAATTCACTCAAAAATTATGCCAACCGGTTGCAAATGCTCCCCTGAAAGATTTGGCAGACGAAACAGAAGGCTTTTTATCACAGGACAAGAAATCAGCCCTCAACAACGTAACCGGCGGAAAATATCTTTTTGAAAAAATCCCTAAGCTCCGCGGTCACAATTTCAGCAAAAATCTGACTTTTGGCGATGCACTCAAAAATCATGCCAGAAGCTTGCAAATGCTCCCCTGAAAGTTTTGGCAGTCGAAACAGAAGGCTTTTTATCACAGGACAAGAAATCAGCCCTCAACAACTTAACCGGCGGAAAATCTTTTTTTGAAAAAATCCCTAAGCCCCGGGGTCACAATTTCAGGAAAAATCTGACTTTTGGCAATTCACTCAAAAATGCTGCCAACCTGAAAAAATAGTGCCAACCTGAAAGGTTTGGCAGTCAAAACAAAAGGCTTTTTATCACAGGACAAGAAATCAGCCCTCAACAACTTAACCGGCGGAAAATATTTTTTTGAAAAAATCCCTAAGCCCCGGGGTCACAATTTCAGCAAAAATCTGACTGTTGGCAATTCACTCAAAAATGGTGCCAGAAGCTTGCAAATGCTCCCCTGAAAGTTTTGGCGATGGAAAAAGAAGGCTTTTTTATTACAGGACAAGAAATAAGCCCTCAACAACTTAACCAGCGGAAAATCTTTTTTTGAAAAAATCCCTAAGCCCCGAGGTCACAATTTCAGCAAAAATCTGACTTTTGGCAATTCACTCAAAAATGGTGCCAACCGGTTGCAAATGCTGCCCTGAAAGCGTTGGCGATGGAAACAGAAGGCTTTTTATCACAGGACAAGAAATCAGCCCTCAACAACTTAACAGGCGGAAAATATTTTTTTTAAAAAAAATCCCTAAGCCCCGGGGTCACAATTTCAGCAAAAATCTGACTTTTGGCGATTCACTCAAAAATGATGCCAGAAGCTTGCAAATGCTCCCCTGAAAGTTTTGGCAGTCGAAACAGAAGGCTTTTTATCACAGGACAAGAAATCAGCCCTCAACAACTTAACCGGCGGAAAATATTTTTTTCAAAAAAAAATCCATAAGCCCCGGGGTCAGAATTTCAGGAAAAATCTGACTTTTGGAGATTCACTCAAAAATGGTGCCAACCGTTTGCAAATGCTCCCCTGAAAGTTTTGTCAGTCGAAACAGACGGCTTTTTATAACAGGACAAGAAATCACCCCTCAACAACTTAACTGGCGGAAAATATTTTTTTGAAAAAATCCCTAAGCCCCGGCGTCACAATTTCAGCAAAAATCTGACTTTTCGCAATTCACTCAAAAATGGTGCCAACCGGTTGCAAATGCTCCCCTGAAAGCGTTGGCGATGGAAACAGAAGGCTTTTTATCACAGAACACGAAATCAGCCCTCAACAACTTAACCGGCGGAAAATCTTTTTTTGAAAAAATCCCTAAGCCCCGGGGTCACAATTTCAGTAAAAATCTGACTTTTGGCAATTCACTCAAAAATGGTGCCAACCGGTTGCAAATGCTCCCCTGAAAGCGTTGGCGATGTAAACAGAAGGCTTTTTATCACAGGACAAGAAATCAGCCCTCAACAACTTAACCGGCGGAAAATATTTTTTTGAAAAAATCCCTAAGCCCCGGGGTCACAATTTCAGCAAAAATCTGACTTTTGGCGATTCACTCAAAAATGGTGCCAACCGATTGCAAATGCTCCCCTGAAAGGTTTGGCAGTCGAAACAGAAGGCTTTTTATCACAGGACAAGAAATCAGCCCTCAACAACTTAACCAGCGGAAAATCTTTTTTTGAAAAAATCCCTAAGCCCCGGGGTCACAATTTCAGGAAAAATCTGACTTTTGGCAATTCACTCAAAAATGGTGCCCACCGGTTGCAAATGCTCCCCTGAAAGTTTTGGCGATGGAAAAAGAAGGCTTTTTATCACAGGACAAGAAATCAGCCCTCAACAACTTAACCGGCGGAAAATATTTTTTTGAAAAAATCCCTAAGCCTCGGGGTCACAATTTCAGCAAAAATCTGACTTTTGGCGATTAGCTCAAAAATGGTGCCAACCGGTGGCAAATGCTCCCCTGAAAGGTTTGGCAGTCGAAAAAGAAGGCTTTTTATAACAGGAAAAGAAATCAGCCCTCAACAACTTAACCAGCGGAAAATATTTTTTTGAAAAAATCCCTAAGCCCCGGGGTAACAATTTCAGCAAAAATCTGACTTTTGGGAATTCACTCAAAAATTATGCCAACCGGTTGCAAATGCTCCCCTGAAAGATTTGGCAGACGAAACAGAAGGCTTTTTATCACAGGACAAGAAATCAGCCCTCAACAACGTAACCGGCGGAAAATATCTTTTTGAAAAAATCCCTAAGCTCCGCGGTCACAATTTCAGCAAAAATCTGACTTTTGGCGATGCACTCAAAAATCATGCCAGAAGCTTGCAAATGCTCCCCTGAAAGTTTTGGCAGTCGAAACAGAAGGCTTTTTATCACAGGACAAGAAATCAGCCCTCAACAACTTAACCGGCGGAAAATCTTTTTTTGAAAAAATCCCTCAGCCCCGGGGTCACAATTTCAGCAAAAATCTGACTTTTGGCGATTCACTCAAAAATGGTGCCAACCGTTTGCAAATGCTCCCCTGAAAGGTTTGGCAGTCGAAACAGAAAGCTTTTTATAACAGGACAAGAAATCAGCCCTCAACAACTTAACCAGCGGAAAATATTATTTTGAAAAAATCCCTAAGCCCCGGGGTCACAATTTCAGCAAAAATCTGACTTTTGGGAATTCACTCAAAAATTATAACAACCGGTTGCAAATGCTCCCCTGAAAGGTTTGGCAGTCGAAACAGAAGGCTTTTTATCACAGGACAAGAAATCAGCCCTCAACAACTTAACCGGCGGAAAATCTTTTTTTGAAAAAATCCCTAAGCCCCGGGGTCACAATTTCAGGAAAAATCTGACTTTTGGCAATTCACTCAAAAATGCTGCCAACCTGAAAAAATAGTGCCAACCTGAAAGGTTTGGCAGTCAAAACAAAAGGCTTTTTATCACAGGACAAGAAATCAGCCCTCAACAACTTAACCGGCGGAAAATATTTTTTTGAAAAAATCCCTAAGCCCCGGGGTCACAATTTCAGCAAAAATCTGACTGTTGGCAATTCACTCAAAAATGGTGCCAGAAGCTTGCAAATGCTCCCCTGAAAGTTTTGGCGATGGAAAAAGAAGGCTTTTTTATTACAGGACAAGAAATAAGCCCTCAACAACTTAACCAGCGGAAAATCTTTTTTTGAAAAAATCCCTAAGCCCCGAGGTCACAATTTCAGCAAAAATCTGACTTTTGGCAATTCACTCAAAAATGGTGCCAACCGGTTGCAAATGCTGCCCTGAAAGCGTTGGCGATGGAAACAGAAGGCTTTTTATCACAGGACAAGAAATCAGCCCTCAACAACTTAACAGGCGGAAAATATTTTTTTTAAAAAAAATCCCTAAGCCCCGGGGTCACAATTTCAGCAAAAATCTGACTTTTGGCGATTCACTCAAAAATGATGCCAGAAGCTTGCAAATGCTCCCCTGAAAGTTTTGGCAGTCGAAACAGAAGGCTTTTTATCACAGGACAAGAAATCAGCCCTCAACAACTTAACCGGCGGAAAATATTTTTTTCAAAAAAAAATCCATAAGCCCCGGGGTCAGAATTTCAGGAAAAATCTGACTTTTGGAGATTCACTCAAAAATGGTGCCAACCGTTTGCAAATGCTCCCCTGAAAGTTTTGTCAGTCGAAACAGACGGCTTTTTATAACAGGACAAGAAATCACCCCTCAACAACTTAACCGGCGGAAAATATTTTTTTGAAAAAATCCCTAAGCCCCGGCGTCACAATTTCAGCAAAAATCTGACTTTTCGCAATTCACTCAAAAATGGTGCCAACCGGTTGCAAATGCTCCCCTGAAAGCGTTGGCGATGGAAACAGAAGGCTTTTTATCACAGAACACGAAATCAGCCCTCAACAACTTAACCGGCGGAAAATCTTTTTTTGAAAAAATCCCTAAGCCCCGGGGTCACAATTTCAGTAAAAATCTGACTTTTGGCAATTCACTCAAAAATGGTGCCAACCGGTTGCAAATGCTCCCCTGAAAGCGTTGGCGATGTAAACAGAAGGCTTTTTATCACAGGACAAGAAATCAGCCCTCAACAACTTAACCGGCGGAAAATATTTTTTTGAAAAAATCCCTAAGCCCCGGGGTCAGAATTTCAGCAAAAACCTGACTTTTGGCGATTCACTCAAAAATGGTGCCAACCGGTGGCAAATGCTCCCCTGAAAGGTTTGGCAGTCGAAAAAGAAGGCTTTTTATAACAGGAAAAGAAATCAGCCCTCAACAACTTAACCAGCGGAAAATATTTTTTTGAAAAAATCCCTAAGCCCCGGGGTAACAATTTCAGCAAAAATCTGACTTTTGGGAATTCACTCAAAAATTATGCCAACCGGTTGCAAATGCTCCCCTGAAAGGTTTGGCAGACGAAACAGAAGGCTTTTTATCACAGGACAAGAAATCAGCCCTCAACAACTTAACCGGCGGAAAATATCTTTTTGAAAAAATCCCTAAGCTCCGCGGTCACAATTTCAGCAAAAATCTGACTTTTGGCGATTCACTCAAAAATGATGCCAGAAGCTTGCAAATGCTCCCCTGAAAGTTTTGGCAGTCGAAACAGAAGGCTTTTTATCACAGGACAAGAAATCAGCCCTCAACAACTTAACCGGCGGAAAATCTTTTTTTGAAAAAATCCCTCAGCCCCGGGGTCACAATTTCAGCAAAAATCTGACTTTTGGCGATTCACTCAAAAATGGTGCCAACCGTTTGCAAATGCTCCCCTGAAAGGTTTGGCAGTCTAAACAGAAGGCTTTTTATAACAGGACAAGAAATCAGCCCTCAACAACTTAACCAGCGGAAAATATTATTTTGAAAAAATCCCTAAGCCCCGGGGTCACAATTTCAGCAAAAATCTGACTTTTGGGAATTCACTCAAAAATTATAACAACCGGTTGCAAATGCTCCCCTGAAAGGTTTGGCAGTCGAAACAGAAGGCTTTTTATCACAGGACAAGAAATCAGCCCTCAACAACTTAACCGTCGAAAAAGATTTTTTTGAAAAAACCCCTAAGCCCCGGGGTCACAATTTCAACAAAAATCTGACTTTTGGCAATTCACTCAAAAATGGTGCCAAAAGCTTGAAAATGCTCTCCTGACAGGTTTGGCAGTCGAAACAGAAGGCTTTTTATCACAGCACAAGAAATCAGCCCTCAACAACTTAAC